>NC_091796.1:43637500-43952500 GCF_041296235.1 Equus asinus | reverse complement strand
AATGAAAAGTAATGTGCTATAGGAGAGAAAATGTATAGACACGATTATTAGACACTTGTGGATTATTTATAAAGAGCTTTGAGCTCTTCAGTCTTTTACTTTTTAAACCTGATCTAGGAAATCCTCAGAGAAGTAAATGGGAATATTTGAAGAAGCTGTAAACCCCTGAAGTTTTCACGGCTCTTCAAAGGCCAGAGGGAGCAGGGCGTTATGATGTAGAAGTGCTTGGGTGAGCATGATTGGCTTTTTATCTGGGTGATTCTAGAATGATTGGGGAATATCTCGGGATTTCTTATCTCTATTTCCCTTCATGATCCAGAAATGGATCTTTGCTTCTTTCACTCATAAAGATTTAGTGGGACAGTTAATTGATGTTTAAAAATGCAACCCTCTGACCACCATAGAGACATCAGCTTCCAGGAAACCATTAATATAGAATGGGATTAATGTGACAATGATTTGAATTTAACCAGCTGAAGACAGAGAGTAGCAAATATCAATAAATGCATTGGTCACTAGGTCTTTGTGGGGAAAAAATCAGGCAGGATGCCTTTGTTCCCTTGTCATCCTTCTCTCTAGCTATGGCTTCATTTCTTTTCTTTAAATCTTGTCTTTAAAGTTTCCATTTCTCTTTAGCTTATGATTAAATCTCTCATTGAAAGCCATTTATTTTCCTTTGGATGACAGATTGCTGGTGGAAAGAAATTGGACTGCATTAATGCATCTACTGTTCCACGTATTGGGAGAATCTTGTAATCTACAATACAATGTCACAGATATCAAAGAAGCATAGTATTTGTTGCAAAAACATTTCTATACCTAAAGTTTACTATAGGGAAAGACCTTAAAATATCAGTATTTTATTTATTGAAAAGCTTGTGAAAATATAAGTTAATATATGCTGTGGGATGTACACATGGAGACATTTCTCCATTTAGATAAGTCTAGTCTTTTTAACTGGTGATAGTCACACGTGATTGTGTGGTGGGGTAGTGGAGCCTCTCATTAAAGATCTGCTGATGGTATAAGTGATTGTATGTAGATTTGTGTGCTGTCATAAGAGATCTTCAGAGACAAAGATGTGTCTTTGCTTTCCACACTATGACTGTTAGCTATTAGACTTTTTTGGACTTCAAATTTTTCCAGGAAAGCAACAGCTGTCATAATAGCCCAAATCTGCCATTTGTAACTTCATGCCTTGTGGAGCTGCAAACTTCCTAGGATGTACCATTGCCATAATATAAGCTGACATTAATAGAATGCTTAATACTCACCAGGTGCTTTCATTATTTAAACTCATTTAATAGTCACAAAACCCTAGAAGCACTATTGCCATCTCTTCACAGAGATGAGAAACTGAGGCGAAAAAAAGCTTTGGTAAATGTGTTAAGGTGGGAGCTGGGATTCAAGCCAGACAATCTGAGTGTAAAGCCTACACTCTTAATCACTTTACCCTCTTCTCTATCCTGACACTGGCTCTTTGATGGCTCACTCAATCCCCACCCATGTGTTAATGGGGAGGAGCTATTTTATTCTATTGGTTTGTCTTCTTCCATTCGGAACGCTATAACAAAATACCACAGACTGAGTGGATTATAAACAACAGAAATTTATTTCTCACAGTTCTGGAGGCTGGGAGGTCCAAGATCAAGGCACCAACATGGTCGTGTTCTAGTGAGAGGAACCTCTTCCTGGTCCATAGCTTCTCACTGTGTCCTCACAGGATGGAAGAGGTGAGGGGTCTCCCTGGAGCCTAGAACACTAATCTCATTCATGAGGGCTCCACCACCCTCATCACTTACGCACCTCCCAAAGGCCCCACCTACTAATGCCATCATTTTGTGGGTTAGGATTTCAACACATGAATTTTGGGAAGACACAAACATTCAGACCATAGCATTACTATTTATTTTATCAGGGCTCTTTCTGAGCCAGTATATCTTGTTTTTGTCATCTGTTCTACTTCACTCTCTAGTGGTGGAAAAGCATGACAATTGGGAGGTATGGACATTCAGTTTTTCAAATCATTTTCACATACACACACAAAGTAATGCATTAAAATACATGTTTTGGTAATTTATGTGAGAATATGGAGGAAATATTTTTGAGACATATTTAAAAGGATACAGTGATCTCAATTTATATACAGATTTTCAAAGAGAATTTTGAAACAATAATTTTCCAGTGATGTCCTGACAAAATCAAGGGACGTCAAAGGTTTGCTCAGGCAGAACATTAAAGAGTTGCAATCCCTGACTAGAATCACAACAGTTCAAGAGGTGATCACCACTTTTCATGTCCAGAAATTCGACTGTGTCAGTGTACTCAAAGAGCACTCTTCCATGGATTCCAAACGCACCAGAGAGTATTGTGTGAATGAAGGTGTGAGTGAACTAAATTATAATGAGAATATAGGCACCAAATGAGCTACATCATTCATGTTTAGTGATCAGAGCATTCTTTCCTGTTGGGCAATTTACATGTGAAGATGAATCATGCACTAAGCGTTCTTCACTGAACACAAAAGAGATAAGGAGAGTTAGACAGGACCTCCAAACTTGATATGACTTTGTTGTTACATTTTGGTGACTATTCAAGTGCTCATTCCTGAAAGGAAAGAACCCAGGTTATAAAGAGCAATTTTTCTTACTACCTCCCCATGTAATATTTTGCAATTTTGAACCCCTTTCATTAATTGAAAGATTTTTATTTTTTAAAACTAAGCAATCTATACTTCTATCAATTTTATGACTGTCTAAGAATTTATGAGTAGACCTATATAGGTATGTTTCAGAAACTATTATTCAAGTTAACTGTGCTAAATTTAAATCTTTTACAGGAGATATTATGGAAAACTTCTCCAACAGGGAAGTGTGTGGGGAAACCCTTTCTGTGCACGGGAAATGTTTCATTTCTGCACATTCTAGGGCAGAGCTAGACAATAAAAATGATATGGATCAGAAATAATATCCAAGACTACTTTTATTTTCCCATCACCTTCATTTTTGTCTTTTTACCATTTCAATTTTGTTAAAATTGTCATTCAATGACCATTTTTAAATTATTGGAGGCTTCAGAGCTTTATTGGATTTGGAGCTAATATGATGCCAAAAACGTAACTGACAATTGCCCTGAGTATTCATTTCTCTCCCAATTCACAGACAATCAGATTCATTCCCACCTTGTGAGACTCAGACATCATCAGTCACCTTGGTCTATCAAAACAGTCAATCTACATAATGGGAAAATGTAAAAGTCCCAGGGTCAGAAAAGAGCTCTTGCTACTTGAAAGCTACAGAATATTTTATTAACACGTCAGAGCAATTTCAACTGTGCAGTCAGCACAAGTTGAAGAAATATTTGTTTGTTGTGCTCTACCCTTCTTCCCAAATGAGATGAAAGGTAGAGTTCCTGAGGTTAAGCTATCTTTTTGTAGAAATTTTCTTGAAAAAAAATTAAATTTCCCTCTATCTCACTTTTTACTTTACAACATAACAATTTTTGAAAAATCTGTTCTTGGAAAAGGGTAGAACAAAATGCCATAACTTACCCATCTTAAGCATTTATCCTATTTCAGTCTCCAAATCAGTACAAAAACCAAAATGTCAGTTAATATTTAACAAATAGATAATAAGACTCTTTTAATTCATCTGTGCTTATCAACTGTTACCAAGCCATTTGATCTTCCAAAGTTTCTGTTGGTAGCAATTTCCACCAAGTAGCCTAAATTTTGAAGTAAAGGAGGTGTTTGAGGATCTGAAGAGGGGAAAACTGCAGAGTGAAAAGATCTTAAACTAATTGAGTTTCAGATTTTTTTTTTTTTTTTGGTGAGGAAGTTTGGCCCCGAGCTAACATCTGTTGCCAAGCTTCTTCTTTTTGCTTGAGGAAGATTGTTGGTGAGCTAACATCTGTGCCAATCTTCTTCTGTTTTGTATGTGGGACACCACCACAGCCTGGCTTGATGAGCAGTGCATAGGTCCACACCCAGGATCTGAAACTGCAAACTCTGGGCCACCATAATAGAGTGCGCAAACTTAACCACTACACCACCAGTCCAACCCCTGAGTTTCAGATTTTAAGGAAGAAAATCACAAATCAGCAAAAATAAAGACATCTAATTAAAAAAAATGTTAGTGTACTTAATACAGCAAGGTTCACAGTGCTTTGAAAGAATTTGTACATATTGACTCATGTATAATAATTATTAAGCAGATAAGGTTTTCATATCATGTCAAAATAAGTCTCATGTTTTGAAACTAATTTGGAGTCATCTACAATTTTCATATTATAGCTTATCAGGGTCTTTTGACATAAAAAAAGCAAACAGTGAGGCAAGTCAACAGAGCTACACCAACTTGAAATAGGATAAAAACTGTGTAAGGAACAGAGTTTCAGTTTGGGAATCACAGTCATGGAGGGCATTTAATGAAATTGCTACCAAGAGGCGAAAAGAAAACTATGGCACAGATCTCTTCATGAAAAAGGTGTTTTAGACTTGTCTTTTGAAAGTCTAAAGAAAAGAATTGGTACAAAATGTCAATAATATTAAGGTTCTTAGCAAGAACAGAGAGTAAAGAGTTGGGGTAGAGCTGAAAATGAAACTGCCACTCTAAAAGGAGTTCAGCTTCTGTGCAAAGTTCTTAAACAACTTTATAACTATATAATATCTCCTTTTAAAGCCAAGTTAAAGCAAGAATCTTCTTGAAAGTGGAAGAAATGTACTAAGCAACTCATCACATATAAGAGCGCAGATAGGCAGTGGCAAGCCAAACAGAATGGAGGGCCGTGTTCTTGTCTCCTTGACGACTGCTCCATTCCTCAGAGGTCCTGAGGATGTGTCTGCTTTTTGCTCACCAGATAGCGTTACCTTTCTCCTTTTAGGTTTCCTCTTGTCTCTCTCTTTTTTTTAATTTAGCTGTCTTTGACTTTGTGTAGTTCACTCATCCAAATATTTATTGCACCTCAACTGTGTGCTAGTCACATATGTTAAAAGCGTGGAAGAAACAGTCCCTGTCATTGAAGAGCGTATGCACTGAATGAGCTGCAAACCAAACCCTAAACCCCAATGGCAGACCCATTTCACTGATGACTTAGGATGTTGGACACTTGCTCACATGCTCATTGGCCACCTATATAGCTTCTTTTGTGAAGTGACCGTGCAAGACTTTTGCCACTTTTTAATGTGTTCTTTGTCATTTTATTATTGAATTTTAGGAGTTTTTATATTGTGAATACAAGTCCTATTGTCAGGTTTTTGTCTCACAAATATTTTCTCCCAGCCTACCACTTGCCTCCTTCTCTCATTAATAGTGTCTTGTGACATTTTTATTTTTATTTTCTGTTTTCCCATCTGCCTTTGGTTTACTCTCTTTCTCTGTTCTTTGAGTAGTTAGTCAAGAATATTCCCCTACTTCATCTGATATCCTTTATTCCCATTTTTAATTATGCCCCTTTGTCTTATTTTTTCGTGGCTGCTCAATACGCAATTTTAACTTATCTAATTTATTTACTTTCAAAAATAATTCCACTGGGGCCGGCCCCATGGCCGAGTGATTAAGTTTGTTTGCTCCGCTTAGGCAGCCCAGGGCTTTACCGGTTCTGATCCTGAGCACAGACCCAGCACTGCTCATCAAGCCATGCTGAGATAGCGTCCCACATAGCACAACCAGAAGGACCTGCAAATAGAATATAGAACTATGTACTAGGGGGATTTGGGGAGAAGAAGAAGGAAAAAAAAAATACTGGCAAAGATGTCAGCTCAGGTGCCAACCTTTAAAAAGAAAAAAATAATTACAGTATTCCAAGAACAAGGTATGACCTTTACAATAGTATATTTATATTACCAACTTATCTTCTATGTTCTTATTACCATATAGTATTCTTTTACTTATGCTATACACCCTACATTGTATTACTATTTTTACTTTAAACAGTATTTTTAAAGAGATTTAAAGATCCATACACATACATGTAGACATACATTTAAGTCTAAAATAACTTTTAATAGGCTCTTATGTTAACATATTCACACTTTTCCATATTCTTCCATCCATCCTCCAAAATTAGGTTTCTAGCTGGTGTCATATTCCTTTAATCTTAAAATTTTTAACAGCCTGACCTGCACATTTAATGGAGATACATTTTTCTCAGCTGAAAATGTCTCTATCTCACCTTTATTTTTTAAAATGAAGGCATAATTTACATATAGTACATTTCACCCCTGTTAGTATATATATGATTGGCAGTCCTCCTTTTTTGCTGGGCCTTTGTACGGGAGTTAAGTCAATCTATGCAAAAGTTGAGCTGATTTGGGGTTTTGTGATTGCTTTTATTGTGCTTGGTTCATCACAGGTTTCAACTGTATCTGGTACTACCTTGTGTTGATAGTGGGCTAGTCTGCCACATAGTTTTTCTCAATGCCCTGCCCTCAGCTTCCCTGCACCTATGCCTGAGGAAAGGTATCCCCACATTCTTTACCATATTCCATTGGTAGTATAGCGTTACTTGTCACTTGACACTTGTGAGCCCTGTTGTGGTGGCGGTGGGAAGTGGGAGTTGTATTCTGTTGTTCTGTGTAAGCTTTAGCCTTAAGCGGGCATTGGGTCCCTGGGTCTCAGGATGAGGCTTTCTTAGGGAATCTGCCCTTCCTTCAGTTGTAGACCTCTAACGGTGTAGGTAAGCAAGGAAACTTCACTCTTCTTTCTGAAGTGGCATCCAGCATCATCCTGCCAGCTTTGGTATTTCAGCATCCTATATGTTTCATTCACAGTGCTTTTGAAACTTTATATTTTCTTATATTTATTTATTTGTTCATTTTTGTCTGTTTCACCCCTAGGACAATGACACCATTAGGGAAAACACTAAGTCTACGTTTTTGACTTTCGTATCCACAATACTCAGTAAAAGACCTAGATCATAGTGGCAATTCAGAAAATATATTTGAATGAAATAATAAATGCCTCTTTTTGTTTTTTGGTGAAGGATTCATTTTATATTTTCTATGACTTTTGTTTCTATTTAATTTCAAACATACAGAAAACTTTCAGGAATAATACAAGCAAATCTCATAAACCTGGTCGAAAGTTTAGCTAAGCTCCTCCATGGAATTGCTGACTCAGCATCCATTTTGTTGGGCCAAGTGGACTCTGGGGCCTTAAATTGACCCCAGCCCTCAAGCAAGCACATCCTCCCATAACAGCCTGCAGAGTTGCAAGCAAGCAGATGTCCCTGATGTGACTTCCCAACAGCCCTTGTGATTGATAATCTTCCCCATCTCCCAGGGCCTGCCCCTTGTGTACCCCTAGGACAAGACTCTATAGAGCTTACCGAAATCTCGCTCTTTTTGGTTTGAATTGACCAATCTGGCCTTGGCCCAGGAACCCCAATGAGTCCACCCATGGACCCTTATAAAGGCGTTTGCTGCAGGTCCTGCCTGTCTCTCTGTCTGCACTCTGCTTTGATCTCTGCCAAGGCCCCTTGAGGAATGCCCTGCACTTCCTCTAGGACCTGTAAGTAATAAACTTTTCTATTTCAATTTCTCTTGTGGTCCTTTGTTGAACAGAGGCTCACCATCTGGCACCCTATGCTCCACTTAACAATGGTAATTTAACAAAGTCATAACATATCCATTACCCAAATTCATTAATTATTTACATATTGCTCTTGGCTTTATCATCTCTCATTCTCTCTCCCTCTGTGTGTTTGTATATGTATATATATATTTTTTCTGAACCATTGTAGAGTAATTTAGAGAAATTTATCTCTTTTACCCTGCCCCTCCCTTAAATATAGTATGTATTTCCTAAGAACAATGGCTTTTGATTGTATAGCCATAATACAGTTATCTAAATTAGGTAATTTAAATCTTTAAATTGATGCATTACTACTATCTACTCCATAGCTCGTATTCAAATTTTGTCAATTTCCCAGTATCATTTTTTATAAATTCCTTTTTCGGTCCAGGATTTAATAGAAGGTTAAGCATTGACTTCAGCTGCCATTTAGTTTTAGTTATGTTTTAAACTGGAACTGTTCTGCAGCCTTTCTTTCTCGTATATGATCCTGACATTTTTGAGGAGTACTTGCAGTTCTTTTGTAAAATATCCCTCAAATTGTGTTGGTGTGATATTTTTCAGGATTAGATTCAAATTTTGCATTTTGGGCATGCCTTTCCAGAAGTGTTGTTGTGCTCTTCTCAGGGCCTCATATCACACAAAATAAGATGCCAGCTCATCTCATTCTGCATTCTACATTGGTCTTCTCTTCAAAGCAATTGCAAATTCTTAAATCAAAAAGGGCAAAATAAAAAGAGCTTGGAAATCTGAGTTAGGCTGTTCTTGGTAACATAGTGTTAGAGATATAAACATTGTCATTCAAAATTTATCAAGGAAAAGTGGTCCAGGTAAATACCCCAACCTCAGTTTGGATCCCTGGAAAGTGGAAGCCATCAATAAATAGAATGAACCTTACAAAGTCTGAAATTAAGGACCTAGTCGTCTTAATTCCTGACTTGATTGAGGTAATTTATCCCTGCTTTAGTTACAGAATATCTGTAATTTTTGTATAAAATGCCTGACATTCAATAAAAATATACAAAGTATACAAAGAAATAGGGCCAGACCTTGAAAGGAAAAAAAGCGAACAGAAACAGACCAACATGAGATCCAGATATTAGGGTTATCAGACATAGTCTTTAAAATAACTGTGATTATTATGCTTAAGACAATAGATATCAAGAAAGAGAATTTCACCACCAAATTGGAATAATAAAAAAAAGTCTTTAACTGAAAAAAAATGTAATATATTTTAGTCAATTTACTACAGCAGATGAGAAACAGCTAAGGAAAAGATTATTAAATTCAATAATACTAGAAAATTCCAGATTGGAAAATCATAAGAAAAACAGAGAAAAATGCAAACAAAACCCTGGGAACAGAAATGCAGGGAAAGAAAACATTAGTGTTAAGATGCAGAGGAGTAATGTACATCTTGTGGATTTCCAGAGAAAAGGAGAGTTAGGATGTGCAGAAGAAATGTTTAAAGGCACACTGGCTGAGAACTTTCAAACTTAATGCAAGGACTAAAGCCATAATGTTAATAAACACTATTAACACAAAGCAAGATGAATATAAGGAAAATAATACCTAGTGACATCATAGTAAAATACTTCAAAGAAAAAATAATATAAAAAAAATCTTAAGAGTCAGAGTAAAGAGACATATAATCAAAAAAGGAAAAATAAGTGTGTCAGCTGCCTTGTCAACAAAGTGTTGCAAGGCAGAATACAATCACATGGCAAATATTATGTTGGGTTTAAATTTATGTTTAAGCAAAATGTGTACAAACAATAAGAAAGAGTTAGTGAGTAAGGGTAAATGAGTTAAAATATTCTAACTTTGTAGCGTGTTTAAAAATTTATAAAGAGAATAATTTATAATAAACTCTCATAATTCAAAGACTCCAGTAGTGATATCTAGGGTAATTCTTAAAGAACAGTAAAAGAATATATACATAAACTATAGTGTAGGATGGAACATAAAATGGGATCATGAAATGCTTAAATAATCCAATAGAGGCAAGAACAGAGAAAGAAATTAAACTTAGAATAAATAGAAAAATCAATAATAATGTTAGAATTAGTTCCAAGTAAAATAGTAATAAAACAAGCATGGGCTAAACACAGCAATTAAAAGGTAAAGATTATTTGACCAGAATAAAAATAAACAACAAGAAACATATTCTGATTACAAGAGACAATTAAATAAATAATCAAGGTAGATTGACTGAAAACAGAATGAAAAAGAAAAGTTGTAGCATAACACCACTAGCTAAAAGAAAGCTGTCCTATTTAAATTAATACTAGACTAATTGTAAAGTAAACTTAGAAGCAAATGTTTTATAGAGATAAAGAGGAAAATTTTGTGATAAAATAGTCAATACAACAGGAAAGTATAATAATTCTATATGTGTATGCAAATAATAACATAGTTTCAAATACATAAAACACAAATTGAAAAAAAGGAAAGACAAATCCTAAAAGTAGGAGACATTAATACAATGCTTTCATTTACTGATATAAGGATTAGATGAAAGATCGTTATATGAATGATGCATTCAAAAATTTCTATATAATTTTTATATAGAGACTTTTACATGGAACAAAGGCAAAACATACATTCTGTTCAAATGCATAGGACAGCTTTATCAAAATTGATAATATGCTGTATTAAGCAATTCACAGTAATATCAAAGGAGTAAAATTAGATTTTTTTTGATTAGAGAGGACCTAAGCTACTAATCAATATGTAAAATAACTAAACATTCCAAAATGTTTAAAATTTAATCCATGTATTTCTACATAAGCAATGGCTAAAAAAAATCGCAATGAATTTAGAAAATACTTTAAAGTGCAAGGTAATGAAAATATCATGCATAAAAATGAGTGGGATGCAACAAAAGCAACGCTTAGGAGAAACTTATAGCCAAGAATGTGTGCATTAGGAAAGTTCAAGGGCAAAGTTATGTTTTGGGGAAGCCCAGTGATGTATCGGTTAATTTCTCATGCTCTGCTTTGGCAGTCTCGGGTTCATGGGTTCAGATCCTGGGCACGGACCTACATATCACTTATCAAGCCATGCTTTGACAGGCTTCCCATGTATAAAATAGAGGAGGATGGGCACAGATGTTAGCTCAAGGCCAATCTTCCTCAGCAAAAAGAGAAAGATTGGTGGCAGATGTTAGTTCAGGGCCAATTTTCCTCAAAAAAAAAGAGTTATGTTTAAAAATTAAAATGAAGGATGTATAAGGAAAGGAAAAAAGTTAAGAACGTAAGTCTCTGAAATAGAAAATGTATGTAAAATACAGAAAATCAACAAAGCCAAACATTCATTCATTTATATCGCTAATAAAAGTTGACAAACTCATTGAAACTTGATAAGAAAGAGAGAAATGGACCAAATAGTATCAAATAGGAAATAATAAAGGAAAGATCACCATGAATCTTAAAGATATAATATAGCTATATTATATATATATAAGAATAAATAAATATGTATATTATAGATTACCTTCGGCTATAAATTTGACAATTTAAATGAAATAGACAAATCCCTAGAAGAGCAAAATTTCCCAAACTGACTCACAAAGAAGTAGAAGATAAAAATATTATTTTAATTATTAAAGAAATTGAATCTGTGATTGAAAAAATGTCCCACAATAAAATCTTTAGACTAGATAATGGCTGCAGTGAGGCTTGCAAACATTGATGGACTATAGAGAACAGTATTACACAAACTTGACCTGAGAATTAAAAAAGGAGGAAACACTGTTTACCTTGACAAGGCTGCCCCAACTTTAACGTCAAATAAACATTTTAGGCCAGTTACTCTCATGAACATAAAGGAAAATCTTTAGTAAATTAGCTAATTGAATTCTTAGGAGATGGAATTTAGTGATATATAAAAAGATCATATATCGGATTGAGTTGAAATTATATCAAGAATGCAAGATTTTTCAAGATTTATTTTTTATTGTAGTATAATTTACATACAGAAAAGAGCAAAAGTTGCTCCACACATTTTCACAAAGTGAACATGCGTACAATCAGCACTCAGATCAAGAAAGAGAAGAGTATCAGCAGCCTAGAAGCTCCCCACTGTGCCCCCTCCCAGTATACTTTCTATAAGGGTAACCACAATCCTCATTTCTTTTTATTTTCTCCAGCTTTTTTGAGAAATTACGAACACATAAGATATATAAGTTTAAGGTGTATAATGTGCTGAAGCATTTTTTTCTTTTGGTGAGGAAGATCGTCCCTGAGCTAACACCTGTGCTAGTCTTCCTCTATTGTGTATGTGGGACGCTGCCACAGCATGGCTTGACAAGTGGTGTGTAGATCCACACTCGGCATCAAACCCGTGAACCCCAGGCTGCTGAAGAGGATCGCATGAACTTAACCACTACTCCATGGGCCCAGCTCTGAAGAATATTTTTAACAATTGAAAAATTAATTAATGTAATTTGCCACATATAAAAAATAAAAAGAAATATCACATGAAACTACCCACACATGTAAAAACAAAATTTTTATAACAATTGTACATCCATTTATGATTTAAAACTACCTGATGGCTTCTTAATCTAAGAAAGTATATTAAAAAATAAATCCCAGCAAGCATTATACTTAATGATGAAGTGTTAAAAGCTTTCTCCCTGAGATTTTAAACAACTCAGGGTGCTCGCAATCACTGCTTCTGTTTGTCTTAGGTCATAGCCGGTAAAGGGAGACTGAAAAAGAAAGCAAAAAAAGATACGAATTAAAAAGGTAGAAATAAAACTTTCACTTAGTGTGCCTAGTGAGCTCCTCTCAAAGAGTACAGCACAAAAAGGGGAAAATAAGAGTGATTTTATGGTGGAAAAACGTGGCAAACACTACCTCAGCCAGGTGATCAAGGTCAACATCCACAGTCATAAATCACATAGATGGGATGGACCCCTGATATGATGTGATGAAAAATAGCGTGTTTACTGTTGTGGCTTTCCTCCACAAAACCCGTAACCCCAATGTAAACAGGATGAAGCTATCAGACAAATTCCAAGACAGAGGCATCCCACAAAATACCAATATTTCTCAGAATTGTGAGGTCATTAAAACAAGTCTGAAGAAACTGTCAGATCCCAGAGGAGCCTAAGGTTTCATAATTGCTAAATGTAATATGGCATCTCGGATTCCAGAACAGATAACAAACACTAAGTACAAACTTAGGAAATCCTAATGAACTATGGACGTACATTAATAATAATGCATCAATATGGTTCATGAATTGTGTGAAACGTACCATATGAAAGTAAGATAATAATAGGAGAAACAATAGTGTAGGGTATACAAGAACTCTGCACTATTTTAACATTTTTTTCCTTCAATCTAAAACTATTCTAAAATTAAAAGTTTATTTAAATAATACATACATAAATTTTACTTACCAAAAAATATGTATTGAAAACTTTCTATCTAAAGGTAAAGCACATTTCTTCCAGAGTAACTGTTATAAATTTAGCTGATCCGAGTGTAAGTACATGGTATAAATAAAGCTTAAAGGCTTATGGAATTGTTCATACTACAATCCCCAAAGGCGTAAGGGAGACTTGGTCAATATGTATGACACATCATGAAAAAAAGCTGCTTTTCAGGAAAAGGGAAAGTTATTTTTCCATCACAATTTGGATGATTTCAAATAGAATGGCAATCTCCAATTAGAAACAAAGTCATTTATATCATCCTTGTAAAAGCTGGCTTTTAAAACTGGATTGTATTAACAGATTTCATCGTTCATCCTTTGGGAGTCTATTTATAACATTATTTATATGTCAACTTGATGGTGTTCTTTCATCATAAAGCCTACTTAATTTAGAGTTAATTGGGTCATAAAACAAAATACAAACCAAAGGGAAAAGCTTGTTATATTTAGAGGTGAAGTTATTTTTAGCAGGTATTGGTAGAGAAAATTGTTGGCCATAGAAAGTTCAAACACAAATTGAAACACGACCTTTTTGTGACATTTATAAAGCATAAATGTTACATAGATTGCAATGAAATTTTAATGAAGACATGTAGAATTACTTCAAAGATTAGGAAACTTACATTACTTTGAATAATGAAAAATATTATTTATGATCCTTAGCCAGTGTGGTACATGTTACTATAGATTTCTTAAATTTTTAATTTTTATTCTTTATAACTTTAAAGATTAAAACATGCATACTGTTATCTACCATTAATCTGTAACAGCACCAAAGCAATTTATTTGTTTCTACAGAAAAATGTAGAATACCATACTTATTAACATCTTATGACAAAATATACAGTAGTCTCCCCTTATCTGTGGTTTCTCTTTCTGCAGTTTCAGTTACCTGTAGTCAACAAGGTCTGACAATATTAAATGGAAAATTCCAGAAATAAACAATTCATAAGTTTTAAAATGGGGCCATTCTGAGTAGCATGATGAAATCTTGCGTCATGCTGCACTGTCTCACCTGGAACATGAATCTTCCCTTTGTCTAGCATGTTCACGCTGTATACACTACCTGCCTATTTGTTACTTAGTAGCCTGTCAGTGATCAGATCAACTGTCATGGCATCGCAATGCTGTGTCCAAGTAATCTTTATTTTACTTAATAATGGCCCCGAAGTGCAAGATTAGTGATGCTGGCAATTCAGATATGCCAAAGAGAAGCCAAAAAGTGCTTGCTTTAAATGAAAAGGTGAACGTTCTTGATTTAATAAGGAAAGAAAAAACATCATATGCCAAGGTTGCTAAGATCTACAGTTACTTTTTGTTATGGTATATTCTTATAATTGCTCTATTTTATTAGTTATTGTTGTTAATCTCTTCCTATGCCTAATATATAAGTTAAACTTTATCTTAGGTATGTATGTATAGAAAAAACATAGTATATATAGAATTTGGTACTATTCATAGCTTCATGCATCCCTTGGGGGTCTTGGAACTGATTCCCTGCGGATAAGCGGGGACTATTGTGATTAGTTACTGGATGTGTTAGGAAGGAAAATTTCATGGACTCTTATCTTGTTTCGGAAGTTTCCATTCTCCTCTCTAGCACTGGGAAATTTTTGAAGGGCTATTTTGGGTCTCTTGGTTCCCTCGTGTGAGAAATGAGCCATCACTTGTCCAAGTTTCTTAGCTCCAGTGCTTTGTAGCGTACATCCCCATCACTGAGTCCCACTTCCTTCTTTCAAAAAGACCATGAATACTCCATTTCTGACATTTAGATGAGAGGGATCACTCAGTTCTAAGGATGGGCCATTTCTGGCTTAAAGCAATCAGCATATTTCCATACTCTTTTTCCAAGTTTTTGGTTCCAGGTTGGGCACAGTAACTAGATCTAAATAATGCTTCCTCCTAATCACAGTGATTAACTTAGTGATGGTAATGAAACTTTGAACACAACAGTTGTGTGAGAAATGTGCAGTTACATGATCTCTCCATCTCTATCTTGGTTTTTCTCTCTCTGCCACCTCTCTCTTCCTTACTCTTCGTAGAATGTGAAACTACAAATAAGGGGGTACTACTATATATTTTGCCATAATATATTAATAAATATGATGTCCTACATTTTTATGTAGAAACAATAAATTGTTTTATAGCAGGAATCAAGTAGCTCCAAGAGTTGTTGGTGGCCGTGTTGCAACCACAAAGGAGATAGCTACAAGGTAACTGAATCCACAAAAAACTGAGTGGAATAGGGAAATAAGCTACATTCTTAGTGACATCATACACCTATGGAATTACACCAATGCTGAAGTCCACCTGACTACTTGCCTTCCTTGTCATGTGAGCTACTAAAACCCCTCATGATGAGATAGTTCAGTTATCTACAGTGTTAAGAGGTCTAGAGTTCTAAAAGGTATACCAGTGTGTTGGTCACAGTGAAATACCACTTGTATGTGTCATGCTCTATTTCTCACTTAACCTGTCTGTGCTCAAGCAGACTGGGCTCATTTTTCCCTCTCTGCTTCTATGTGGGAAGACCACATGGGCAGCACCTCTGTAGGTGACAACAGAAACTCACAACTTCTCTCCCTCTCTTTATACTTTCTAGCAAACTGCTAGGTGAGACAATAAACTTGGTAAATCAAATTCTGTCCTGTGCATCCAACTCTTCACACAGGTGGACACACAGGTGTAGTATTAGGCATAGAGAAGGAGAATCTCATTTTAGTCTCAGATTTAAGTCACAGGCTCAGATTCAGCTTTATCAGCCCCACCTCTACTTCGAGAATTACGTTCAGCTCCCTGTCTCATCATTGACGTGTCCCATGGTTCTCACTTGGTCATCAGTTCACTTTTTATAATTTTTCCATAGTTTAAAACCTAAAGGGAAAAGAAAGTTCAGTTTAAGGCCCATTCCTACATAATATATTTATTCATTTTGCAAATTCTCTATGAAGCAAGCTCAAATAATTAATAACTAGAAAAATACATAATGTATCATCTACAGTTTTTGTATATAAGGGCAGCCAACCAGATTTGTGGTTATATTATTCTGATGCATCTCCTCTTCCAGACTGGATAATGAAGAATAGATGAACAATTAAGCAGCTAGTGTATAATAGTAACAGTTTACCTTATGCAGTATCACACACTAGGCAGACACAGTGCTCCAAACTATGCATATTTTCCTATCCTCATAATAACTACTCCAGATTTGTTCAAAGAGGTTAAATAACTTGGTCAACAGCAATGAGGGTTTGACAGAGCTTGTTTCTCAGAACAAGCCTGAATTTCTACTGCATTACTTGACACAGCAACAACAGAGGCTTAAGAAACGTTTTAGTGTCTGCTGACTTCCTCATCCTCTAAGCATCATCAGTGAAACTCCAGGAACATCTTGACTCTTTCACCTCCTTCAATTTCCCACAGCAACTATGTGGTTATACCTCTCCTCCTCTCTCATCTGAATTGTTGTGAGAATCCCTTAAAGTTTTCATGGTTCTATAGATTCCCCTGATCAGTAAACTTCCATTCCATCCTCTTACTACTGTGTGATTTGCAATAAATTATAAAACTTTTATGAACGCTCTTTCCCTAGATGTAAATTACATATTACACTTCCAACATAGGATTAGGGCCAGGACTAAATGGGTTTGAAAAAATGGAAATGCCAGAGACATTGATTGGCACTCAACAAATGTTATTTTGATTTCTTTCCTTTACTTGCACAACAGTTCTGAAGTTTAACTGTGGAAGGCTCAACTTATTTAGAATTCTTTGGTGAATCCATATAACCTACAAAACAAAGCCCAGACTTTTAAGACTGGTGGTCATGATGTCCTACCATGAATAATGATCCCTTTACAACTTTATTTCCCACCACGACCCCACAGTACTTCTTACGGTTCCCAGATCATACCACACACTACATGCCTTGTCCAATCAGAGGTGTTCTTAAAACTGCCTGGAATTTTGTTCTCTTCCTGTTAAAATCCTTCTTGCCCTTCCAAGTTTACTTTACATTTTCCTCTTCTTCAAAGCATTCCTGACCTCTGGATTATAGTTATATCTTCTGTATCCCCACACAACTCGGATTTTTTTGTTCATTTTGGTTTTGATTATGCCTCCACTCCTGGAAAGCATCTCCACCTCTCTCCTGTACGATGTATCGAATAATTTCTTAATTAATCTTTATTGAATTTTGATATGAAAAATAAGCCTTAAAGAGTGTGAAAATTACCTGAATAATATTTAGCAGTTATAAATGTGATGAGAATCAGATACGGGGAAATAAACTCCTTTGAGGGAGAAAAAAACCTGAGATCTCAGATTAAGGAATAATTTTCATTTCTGAGTTGTGAGGAAGGAAGAATTTATGGTGTGTCGATCTTGTTGCATACACAAATAACTTCAATTTGAATATTTAAATATTTTTAAAATATTTTGAGAATTTGGGAAAGGTTTTTTGTACATCTGTAGATTGGTGACGTCACAATGTCAGAAGGCTAATTCAGAGCCATGGAAAAGCCTGTAGCATTTATCTAACTGACTGTATTAGCCTTTTCTGAAACGTAAGTGTACAATCACATGGAAAAAGTCTATTTATTTATTAAAATTATGAATAGAAAAGCCCTTTAAAAAGCCATGCTATACTCCCTTTGAAGATAAAACTGTCTGACACATGTTTCTCCACAGTGGATGCACTGTAGGAAGTTAAACAGCTGGCCTGTGATGTAGGCATTCTCTTCCCAAGGGCTGGGGGGTGCCTTTGGGGCAAGGAAAGAAAGAAAGTGACCCAGCCAATTTCCTTGTCAATCAGACCTTCAAGCAAATGGTCTAGTGACATATTCTCAGAGGAGGAGAACTGATTTACTCAATGCCTGTAGCAGGATATCTTGGGATAAAAGATTAGATCCAGAATCCATAGAGCATGGGTCATGGGAGAATAAGGAAGCTATACATCTCTCTGGGGTAGAAGGTGGAGACTTTTCATAATTCAAATGACCCCTTCTGTGTGAGTTAACCACATGAAAATTGCTTAGAAACCTCATTTATTATTCTGGGCCATTTATTAATCTGATGTATGTCCAATGCAAGAAGAGTTATTGTATCTACCGTCTTCAACCGCTTTCTGAAGGAGAAATGTTGTGGTATTTAGTCCGCCACATTATTGGAAATTAAAATCTTGATGTTTTTATTTCTCCAGAAAAGATTAAGACTTGATGCAACTGACGACTCAGAAATGTAAATGAGTTGATATGTGAGCTACACATCCAGAAGTAAACGTTGCCGTTTTTAAGTGACTAATTAATAGCGACTGATTATAGGAGTAAAATGTGAGTTTGGGCTACTAAATTAGTGTGAAAATCACAAGATCATTTCCATAAATTTTTATTTTGTTCCATAATTCCATAATGATTCCAAAATTCTATAAATTTATTCCATAAGTTTATAATTATCTATTTTTTTGCTAGCGTATGCAAAAAGTTCTGGGGTTTTTTTTGCCCACAAGTGTTCTCTGAATCTCTCTGTGCTTTATTGTTTAATTTAGAAGAAGGGTCTCCTGGGGATAATACTATTTTTTCTAAATCAAACATATGGCTCAGCTTTGTTTTCTTTATTTAACATGTAAACAATGTCTCCAGGATTTATTTTATAGGAAAATATCAGTTAATAATGGAAATATAATTTTTCCTCAAAAATTATGCATGTTGAAAAATATATGAATCATATATATAAGATTTAGAACTATAGACAATATTTCATAGAGATCATCACGTCCTAATGAGTACATACACTTAGAGGAAGGGTAAATTGATGTTTTCAGCATACATGTATCAGCCCACTTGAATTAGCCATATATTACATAACACAAGAGTTTCCTAACCACTTAATCCAAATGGGCATGGGAGAACAATCTGCTCAGTATTTATGTTGAAATTAGGCAAATAAAAGGCTGCTTACCACCAAGTAGTTAAAGGAGACCAGGTGAAGTAGGTAATATTTTACATTTTGCATCTACTTTGACATTTTTATTTGAAAAGATAACTTATGTCACCATAGGAATTTAAACATTCAACTATAGTATAGAGATTAAACCTTGTGAGAAGGAGGGTATGGTTTAGGCTCAATTTACAATAAACATAAAAAGTGGATTGTGACCTTTGCCTCAGACTATGATGTAGAAACCGGGATTGGATGTACCCTTCCACCTGAAGCAACTAAGAAAAATAAGACAAAATATATGAAACAATGGTTTTTAAGACACTAGACATGATGCAATGAACAGTGATCCCTGAGAGACTGGGAACAAGCAAGGTGAGCCCTCTGATTGCCAGAGCTTCTAGCCTTGAAGGAGTTTCTGGGAGAGCTGCAGGGAAGGTAACCCAAGCATGGCCCAGTGGGCTCCCTGGGTTGAGGGGATGGAGCTGAGCGTCCAAGAGACCAAAGAGGCTGGAACTGGCAGGAGAGAGGACTGGAGAGGAGAGAGCTGCAGAGAAAGAGAGAGAAGCCCAGAGATCTGCAGAGGATCCCCCTGGAGTGTTCAGTAGAGTGAGTGCTCATTAGTGCATGCGTGTGAGGAAACTGCCAGAGGCCTGGGAAAGAATCATCCATAAGGGTCAGAGGGAATAGCATCCGGTGCTCTCAGAGAACTGGGAATAATTCTGTTCCCACCAGCCAGAGTAGAAAACCTCATACTTCGCTGGTCATTGGACACAGAACTCAGAAGGACCTTTCTTTAGTATTGGGGCATAATTTGCCCTAGACTAAATATTGCACTCATCCTGATGAATGACTCTTAAAAGCAAAACCAGCAAGGATCAAGCTACTTCCGAGTAACTTAACTATATCCCAGGATAAAAGCTCCAGAATATCCACAGAAATCAAAGAAATCAGCACTTGAGAAAGTAAAATCGACAATATCTGTAAGAGAAAACACTTTTCGCTGTACTACTCACAACACTTCTGACGCGAGATGTGTGAGTTTTTCCACTTTAAGCAATTGTCCAATTCTTTGTGAACACTGACTGGGTCTCCTACAATTTAACTCAATTCTGGCTCTAAGTGCCTAGAATTAGTGCAGATCCCACAGGTTAAGGGTCACAGGTCAGTCTCATAAGACTGCTCCCTGTCTCAGATGTTAATCACAATCCCCAGGTTGTCGCCAGCACTTCTGATAGACCAGCTATAAATTCGGGGTTCTTACAACCCTCTCCTCAGGTTCAAGAATTTGCTAGAATGGCATAAAGTAGAATAAGGTTAAATATCAAATATTAGTCATAATTTTTGAGGTTTTACTCACATGATTTCTAATGTATTTACAAGTACTTTGCTTACAATAATTTCCATTTAATTTTATATCTCTTTCCTCATTTATACCAAGGTAATGATATTATAATTAGTAATAAGTGAATAAATAAAAGTGATAGGAAAGTGTGTTTACTCCAAGTGGATTAATATAAATTCTGAAGTATTTAATTTCTTGACTAGCATAATAAAAATATTTTGATACTCTTTGGAATTATCCTATTTTTTTCCCTCATGACATTGCTTGAAATCTCAGAATTTAGAATATCACCTATGGGTTTCTCTGATGTAGTAAGATGATAAGAACAATATTAAAACAACATAAACATACGATGTTATATATGGATTTTTCTGTGGTAACTTTTTGATACAGAGTGTTATTTATGTTACAAGTGAAATATGCTTTAAAATAGTAAGCTAACTTTAGAAGGGCAAAACATTTTTATTATGAATAGAAATATACATTTTATAATATATTTTATTATGAATAAAAATACAAAATCCAAACAATTCTGTTATTTACTGTTATAATAATGTATGGCTTATAGGGACATGTCCTTATTTATATAATATATGTATCTTTTCACTCAACCATTCATATCTTGAAAATATCTGTTGAACATGGAAAGCAACATGTGGGCCTTACTGAATCTTTTGTGCAAAATCCACTTTCTAATATACGTAATTTACATTGTGATATAAGGTTCCATAAAGAAATCTTCAAATTTTGCGGTAATTCCTGAGAGACAATGATATAGAAAGCAAGAAAAATAATTGGTACACAGTAATAATAGAATCATTTGTGTTGTTCGTTACAGAATGCAAGCAGTCTTGCGGTTAGCACCTTGTATGCTGACAAGAACACAGATCTCCTACCGGTCTAGCCTTTACTTTGTTCTTTAATTATAGCTATAACTTCATTTCTGATACATATCGTTCTATGATTATAAGAAAGAAGATATATAAAGAGTTATTTATCTATATCATGACTCGTAACATTCTTGCCAGTTGCCGCAGAAACCCAGATCATACTCATATGTTATTATGAAAATAAGAAATATGAGAATATTGACTTGCAGCTCCATTCTTTAATTCTTCTTTTATTTTGATGCAAAATCAGATCTTTACTTGATTTGACTACATCACTTATTTCACCTTCATTCATGTTTTGTTCTTCAAAAAGTGTGTCTCAGCAATTTGCACATCAGCAAATGGAGTAGAGCGCATGGTGTGTTGAATTTTCCTCTAAGAATATATGCTGGACAGATTTTTGTAATTCTAATGGCCATATCATGATATTGTAAAAATTATGCTGACTTTATCTCTGATATATTAACTCTGTATAATTATTTAAAGCTGTTGGCTTAGCAGTTTTTAAAATTCTTCAGACTTCCAAATAGATTAAACTCATTTTTACTCCCCTTGGCAATAGTGGGTTATATAGTGCACAATTACTGGAGAATGTTTTCTGATTCCTTTTCTTGTGCCTCACATAACTAAAAAACGTGAAAGGAGGCCCACATTCTGCTTGGCTTTATATTTTAGATAAGTTTGTATTCATCAGAAAGTCTATGGTTTGAATGCTAAAACACAAATCTTTCAACAGAAATAAAAGTTGTTTACTTATATACCCCCATTTTCTTTGTTTCTAGTGATTAAAAAACACTGGAAATTAGCAATTAAGAGAGCCAACATAACAGTGAGTATATACTATACTATAATTTTTTTAATCATCCTAAAAAGTTTAGTTTGTCTTGCATTTTGACTTAGGAAACTATGTGACCAAAAACTAAAATAAAACTAAATGTCACTAAAGTTCTTTCTGTCAGAATATTTCAGTAATGAAAACAGAATTTATACATTTTCTTTCTTACAACTTTATTTAGCTAATTTGATCTAAACTAGTCAGGTCACTCAGATGTACATATTTCTTTAAAATAAAATTATATCTAGGAAAATACACACATATTAAGAGTACAATTTGATGGGTTTTGACAAATGTATACAGTCTTTTAAACAATATCCAATTAAAATATTGACCTCTACTACCGCACTAAAAAGTTCCCCTCTGCGTCTTTTCAGTTAATTCTCATCCACACTCCTTGCCCCAGACTCAGCCACTATTCTTATTTCTACTCAAAAGACTAGTTTTGCCTGGTGTATAGTTTCATGTAAGTGGAATCATACATTATGCGCTGTTTGATGCCCCGCTTCTTTTGATCAACATAATGTTTCCAGATATGCATGTTATGTGACATCCTCTTTGTTCTTGCTGTATAGTCTGCCTTTTATAAATATACCACATTGTGTTTATCCAATATTCTGTTAATGTACATTTGTGTTGTTTCTATTTTTTTGTCTTATTTTTGCTACTACGAACAAAGCTGTAATGAACATCCTTGTAAAAAGGTTTTATGATAAATATGTTTTAACTGCCTTTGGAAGTTATTACTTGGAAATTACTACTTTAGGAAATAAATACCTGGGAATGAGTGCTGGCTACTGATTTATAGCCTCTCAGTTCCAAATTCACAAATTTGGCCTGCTCTGTGACAACGGTTCCGGGCTAAGTATTTTTTTGTCAACTGGCACTATATTAAGTTTTGTCAATAGAGGGCGCTAGAGAAACATTGCAGGAGGAGAAAGATTTGCTTCATGGTTCCGGATTGATTCTCTGCATGTTTCTGCAATGGAGACGACTTCTCCAGCCTCTGGCTTCTTCAACACACGGGGCTCCTCCAGCACATGACTCCTGCTGCATGGCACACAGCTGCACCCAGTAACCAAGAGCTTCCCCTGGCAGCCCACCCACCTGGGAAGTTTTGTAGGAGACTGTCTCCAGGGAGATACCTCTCCACGAACAACTTTCCCTAGAGCTCTTCTTTAAAAAAAAAAAAACAAATTTATTGAGGTCTAATTGATATACAAAAAAACCAGTACGTATTTAACGTGTACAATCTGATGAGTTTGGACAGAAGCCTACACCTGTGATACCATGACCACAATCGAGGAAATAAACATAACCATTATGCTACATGAAATAAGTTAGTCACAGGACAAACACGGCATGATTCCACATGTGAGACTTTTAAAATAGTCAAATTTATAGAAGCAGAAAATAGAAAGGTGGTTGCCAGAGGATGGGAGAGGAAGAAATAAGGAGTTGTTTAATGAGCATAAAATTACGGTTATACAAGATAATTTCTAGAGACCCGCTGTACAACGTAGTGCCTGTGGTTAACGATATGCTGTTGTGTATGTCCCCAAGACTCTAGAGGAGTTGATTGCAAGCAAATTCCGCCCGCCCAGCACCACAACACTTCTCTGCCATCTGGTTAGTCCCCAATGGGCCTTCTCCCAAGAGGTGGGCACCTCTTCCTTGGGTGCTTTATCTCAGACCTAGGAATAGTGACCGCTATTCCTGTATTCTTTAGTTTCTCTTTGCTTCTCTAATCTCTAATCCCTTGTTATACTTAATCTTTTTTTTTTTTTGAGGAAGATTAGCCCTGAGCTAACATCTGCCACCAATCCTCCTCTTTTTGCTGAGGAAGACTGGCCTGAGCTAACATATGTACCCATCTTCCTCTACTTTATATGTGGGACACCTGCCGCAGCATGGCTTGCTAAGCTGTGCCACATCTGCACCCAGGATCTGAACAAGTGAACCCCAGGCTGCTGAAGTGGAACCCGTGTGCTTAACCGCTGTGCCACTGGGCGGGCCCCTACTTAATCATTTTTATATTAAATTTTCCCTATTCAGATGGCTCATGATTTCTCTTTTCTGGTTGAACCAAGACTCATACAGAGTAGAATTGCTAGACCTTATGGTAGGTGCATCTTTAACATTATTAGAAACTGCTGAGCAGTTTCCAAAATTGGTTGTATATTTTACTCTCCCACCAAAAATATAGGGGTTTTCTGGGTACCCCATATCCTCTCTAGGATTAGGAATTATGTAGTCCTTTAAATTTTACCCATTCTAATATGTGTGCAATGGTTACTATGCTTTTACTTTACAATTCCCTGAAGACCAATAACATTGAGCATCTATTTATGAGCTTGTTGATTACGGATATGATATTGATTGTGAAATTCCTTTCCAAGTCCTTTGCCTATTTTTAGAAATAGGTTATCATTTTAGTACTGGCTTATGGAAATCTTTATATAGTGATGATATCAGTCCATTGTCAGATAAATGTATTATGAATATTTTCTCTCACTCAATGTCCTTCATTTTTTATTTCTCAACTTCCTTTGAGGAGCAGAAGTTTTTAATATTGATGAAGCACAGTTTACAAATTTTTAAATCTTTGGTTAGCTTTTTTTCCTTAAGAAATCTTTGCCTACAATAAGATCGCAAAGATATTTTACCATGTTGTCTTCTAGGTGCTTTGTACTTTAGTTTTTTTAATTACAGCACTACCTGAAATTCATTAATCTAATTAATTAATCTACCTCAAATTAAGATTTGTGTACAGTGTAATGGTCAAGTTTCATTTTTTCCCCAATATTGCTGTCTAGTTGATCCAGCACCATACAACAAGAAGACTTGGCTTTCTCCATTGAATTACATTAAGACCTTTTAATTCCTTTTCTTCCCTCACGGTCATTGGCTATGATCAGCAAGGCAATGCTAAATAGAAGTGTCAAGAATGGACATTCTGCTCTGATCCCAATCTTAGGAAAAAGCATTCAATATTTTACCAGTAAGTGTTTTCATATTGTAGCTATAATGAGGTGTAAATAATATACAATAAACTGCACATAATAAAGTGTACAATTTGATAAGTTGTGACATATGTATACAGCTGGGAAATCATCAACACAACCAAAATGATAGACATACTCAAAAGTTTCCTTGACTAATCCATCCCTCCTACCCCTCCCATCTCTTACTTCTAAGCAACCATTAATCTACTTTCTGTCACTGTTGATTGGTTTGCATTTTCTAGAATTTTATATAAATGGAATAATACTGTATAAGATAATTTTTTCACTCAACATAATTATTTATAGATCCGTCTATAGTGTTGCATGCATCTATAGCTCATCTTGTTTTATTGCTGAATAATATTCCATTATATGGATATACGATAATTTGCTCATCCATTCATCTATTGAAGGATCTCTGGGTTGTTTGTAGTTTTTGTCTATTATAAACAAAGCTCCTATGAACTTTCATATAAAAATTTTTGTGTGAACATATGACTTTGTAGGGGAGCAAAATTTGCCACTGCAAAATGTGTCTCTTTGGCATGAGGGTTATTTTGAGTTGATCATTTTTAAGAAACAGAAGTCTCAAGAAGTTTTTCTCTTTACCTCCCTGCTAACTGCCTAAAAGAATTTAGATGAAGGACCTGTTCCATTAAGGGAGTTATCACCATAGATAACTGCAGTATACTATGAACTAGGTGTGGTAGCAGGGAGAAATCTAGCCAAGTGTGTTTGCTAAAATTCCTCTCTGTGTCCCATTGTTTCTGCAGGGCCCCGCAAACATTTGTTTACCAAAGACTTGCTCTTTTCATCTTCCTGTGAATCATCTTCCTTCCCTTTGAAGTCCCAGACCCCTACCCCCTTCTCTTTAGCTCTTATTCTTATGGAGTCCCCATATGCATGAAATTACTTTTGATTTTCTCTTGTTAATATGCATCATGTCAATTTAATTCTTAGACCAGCCAGAAGAAAGGTAGAGGAGAAGGGTAAAGGAGAAATTTTTCCTCCCCAACACCTTCACTTCTTTTAGGTAAATGCCTCATATTTGAAAGGCTAGGTCATAGGGTAGGGGTATACTGAACTTTTAAAGAAACTCCCAAACTGTTTTCCAAAATGGTTATACATTTTATGCTCCCACAAGCAATGTGTAAGAATCCATTTGCCCTTCATCTTTGCCAACACATGGTATGATCACTCTTTTTAATCTTAGCCATTCTCATAAGTGTGCAGTAGAAGCTCACTTGTGGTATTAAATTGCATTTCCCTAATGACTGGTGATGTTGAGCATCTTTTTCTGTGCTAGATTGTGATCCATAGATTAACTTCGATGAATTGTCTGTCAGATCTCTTGTCCATTCTTTGTAAATTGAATTGTTCCTTTACCTTCATTGCTTTTGCTGGGGTCCTTATATGCCCTAGGTATACACCTTTTAACATATTTTAAAACACTTAATTAGCTTGTATGTTATTTTTCTCAACAGTCTCTTTCAAAGAGCAGAACTTCTTACTCATAATGAAGTACAATTCATCATGTTTTTTTCTCAGTAAACCATGTTTTTAGTATCATATCTAAGAACTCTTTGCACAACTCTACAATTTTATAGCTGTAGGTTCTTTTTATTTGAGACATGATTCATTTTGAGTTACGTTTTCTATATAGTGTAAGGTGTGGATGAAGGTTCATTTGGAGGCATATAAGTATCCAGTTTTTCCAGCCTCATTTTTTGAAAAGAGTATCTTTTCTCTATTGAGTTGTCCTTGCTTCTTTATGAAAAATAATTGGACCTTACATATGGGAGTCTATGTCTGGATTCCTAACCATCACAAGAGATGCAGAAAACATCATTCAATAAAAATGAATACCCAGTTATAATTTCAAAAAACCAGCAAATATAGATAAAAGATATTTTACTTAATATGATAAAAGACATCCAAAAATTCTTAATACACACACTATGTGTAATGGTGAAATGCTTTTTTAAAATTTCCTTTATATTAATGAAAAAGAACATGAGGATTACTACCTAATCAGTATGGTCAAGCAAAAAAAGAAAGAAAATTATGTGGATTGGAAAAGACAAAAATAAACTCTCATTGTTCATAGACTTTATGATCATTCACTTAAAAAACCTACAGCGATTTACCGGTAAATCATTAAAATTTATAAATTTAGCCAAATTGTGTATGATAATTAATCTAAAATATTCTTGTTTACATATAATTTATGTAATTTAAAAATGTATATTACTGACATTAACCAACAATATAACATTCTCACAAAACATGCCTATTATGAAAAAAACTATTGAAAGATATTGAAAGACTTAAGTGGAAATATGTAGCATAAGAGATTATTACAGAAGACATAAAAATAATTCATACAAGTGGTAAAGAAAAAAACAAACTATTGGTTAAAATAATTTGACAAGCATTTCTAAGACGAGAATATATGAATGTCCTTCACCAAAAATGTTTGAAAAAATTTAACTAGCAAATTAATATTAAAAAACTACAATAAAATAAATCTCATCATCTGATTGGCAAAAAATAAAATAAATCAAGAAATATAAAGTTTTGATGAGGATGTACAGCAACAAAGCCTGTTGGTGGGAATGTAAATTAGAACTTTGAAAAATAACATTATCTAATAAAGTTGAAGACGTGTATATACTGTAATCCAGCAATTCATCCTAAGCATTTACCCTGGAGAAAACTTCAACAAGATGCTATTGATGGAAGAATAAATAAATATATTTTATAGTAATCCTCCAATAAATACTACTTGAAATGAAGATAAATGAAATGAAACTCTAGTTGTCAAGGTCTCAAGAATATGAAGTAGAGTAAAAATGCAAGTCGCTTAACCTACATCATTCATATGAAGGTCAAAAAACTGTAAAACTAAACATATTATGTAATAAACTTCACAAAGTAAAAGGAACAAAAAACACAAATGTCAGGATTGCATATCCTTAAGATAGGCAGAAACGGGGCTTTAATCACATCTAAATTTCTATTTCTGAGTCAGTAGCAGATGCATTAATGTTTATTCCATGATCATTGCTTTTACCTAACATATGCATTATAAATTTCCTCACGTGTATTTAATACGTATATAAGATGAAATATATATTATATCTCTATATAATATATAAAATATATTTTAAATATATAACATATAGTATGATATATAACTGCTATCTATAATTATATAGTATAATATATTAAATATCATTATACAGTATATTGAATGTGAAATCTATATTTTATTTAAAGATAAGATTAAAATGAAAACAAGGGCATAATATTTTCAAGGAAAATTGAAACATAGATTATTATATGTAGCTAAATTACCATGTAAATATGAAAGTGAAATGAATATTCTCTGAGTGAAAAGGCTCTAGAAATTTTATCAGAAAAAGTATGTTTTTGAAAGTAGCAGTCTTGAAGGAAGTATTTCAGCAAAAAAGGAAATTATCTTGTGTTAGGAATAGCGAGCAATGGAAATTAAGCATGAATGAAAAATAGGAACATTTGTTGCAAAATTAAAAAAGTAGAATTATATGTGGAAAAATGAATAAATTTCTAGTTCTTAACACTAAGTGAACAAATAAGAATTAAGAAATATCTTGAATAGATTAGTCAAAAATATGCTAACTAAATATCACAAAAAACCTGTGTAATTTTTAAGTGTTAACATATATTGTACTAACGCAGGTAAAATGGAATGGAGTGACGTATATTAAATTTATTAGTGTGAGTATCTGTTGGCATAAGAAGAATCAGAAGAGCAATGAAACATAAAGCTGGCAGGAGGGTGTCACAGGAGTAGAAGATAAAGAAAAGTAAAGGAGAAGGGTGAGATGGCGGAAAATATATATTGGCCTTTGCCTCCAGCTCCTGACACAGGGCTCCTGAAACCCATGTAATTTCCTGGGTGATAGGAGTGCCTTTTGCTCTAATGACGTGACTCTGGGCGAAATCCTGGATGACTCCTGGAGGAGGCTGGTCTCTAGAAAGACCGAGCCATGATTAGAAGCTTAGAATTTTTGGCCCCATCCCTCAGCTCTTGAGAAGGGAGAATGACTGAAAATGGAGTTAAGGATCCATCACTCCTAAGTGATTTTATGGAAGCCTCCATAAAAATCCCCAAAGTACAGGATTCAGGGAGCTTCCAGGTTGTTTGTTGAACATGTGGAGGTGCTGAGAGACCAGCCCGCTCAGACAGGGCATGAAAGCTCAGTGCCCTTTCCCACATACCTTGCCCTACAACTCTCTTTTTCTGGCTGTTTCTGTGTCCTTTATCATATCCTTTACTAAACAAGTAAAGGTAAGTATTTCCCCAAGTTCTGTGAGCCACTCTAGCAAATTAATCTGACCCAAAGAAGGGGATCATTGGAACCTCTGATGTACAGCTGGTTGGTCAGAAGTACAGGTGGCAACCTGGGCTTATGACTGGGGTCTGAAATGTGGGAGGGATGTGCAGGGGGTGGGGACAGTCTTATGGGACTGAGCCCTTAACCTGTGGGATCTGCTGCTATCTCCAGGTAGATAGTGTCAGAATTGAGTTAAATTGTAGGACATCCAGCTGGTGTCATGGAGAATTGCTTGGTGTGGGTAAAAACTTCTACATATTTGGTGACCAGAAGCGTCATAAAGAAGTGTTCCGTGAGTGTGGTAGCAGTGTGAAAGCATAAGAGATGCACAGGAGAGAGACTGAACTGAGGTTTTTCTTACAGAAGAAGCCTCTTGTGTACCCAGGAAGGTGGACAACATAATTAGCTCAGTCATGTGTACTGCAAGTTGGAAAAAGTCAATGGAATAATGGACCTATAAAGATGGACAATGAATTGAGCAGTGAAAAGAGAAGCAAGAGATCAGATGGAAAATTAGACCAGACATGAGAAGCCTTGCTTGCCTTTAGGCAATTGGGATTCAGTGGATGTTTTTGAAGGGGGAGTAACATGAACAGACATGCGTTTTAATAAAGATAAAATCACTCCTATGTGAGGTAGAGAAAAGCTTGTAAGGTCTGAGAAGTGGGCCTAGGGCAAAACTCAGGGAGCAGCAAATTTAAAGACTAGATGGAAGCAGAAGAGGGTTTTTTTTGTTTTTGATAAAGATTAGCCCTGAGCTAACATCTGCCTATCCTCCTCTTTTTGGGGAGGAGTCTGGCCCTGAGCTAACATCTGTGCCCATCTTCTTCTACTTTAAATGTGGGATGCCTGCCACAGCATGGCTTGAACAGTGGTGTGAAGGTCTATGCCCAGGATCTGAACTGGCAAACCCCAGGTTGGTGAAGCAGAGCATACGAACTTAACCACTGCACTACCAGCCCTGTGCCCAGAAGAGGTTTTGAGACAACAAAGAGAAGTGAGCTTAAAGGTCCAAGTGAGTGGGAGAGAGGAGCAGGAGACAGGATGGGGTCAGCTGGGCCAAGGTGGGCGAGTGGAGGGCAGAGAATGATCAATAGAGCTCAATGCCTCAGAAACATAAGGGCTGTTTCCAGGCCCTTGTAATCTACAAGTAGGAGGTAATGGATGAATTTCCCTACTGTAGTTTTACTGGTATGTTTGATGTGGAAGCCTTATTTTGTGATTCAGGTGTAAGTGGGATTTGAGGAAGTAGCCACAGCAAATAGAATAAATTTCATTTTATGTGAAGGCAAGAGATAAAGAGAGGAAGTGACTTAACGATAAAGTAAGTTGAAAGTAAGGATTTGTTGTGTTTTTAAAATAGAATTCCCTACCTCATATTCCCAGAGACATTTTTTAAAAGTCTTCTGCTGAAGCATTTATTGTGTTTGCCTTGTTAATGATAAATTTAAGTATGCATCTATGACTGTAATCTCAACTAGTTGATGAGCTCTTGGAGGGCAGGGATTATATTTTATTCATTATGTTAATCCCCATAGTGTATAATTTCTAGATGCATAAGAAATGAGAATTTAATAAAGTTTAATTCATCAGTATGTAGTATTTCCTCTTTCAAATGATTCTCAAGTATTTTATCTTGAGCAGCATATCTTGTTAGTAGTAAAATGTAAAATACCTCAAGTATGTCTTTCTAATGAGAGGCACCCAGCACCGGGCAGCGGTTTTCAGTGTGGTTCTCAGACCAGCAGCAGCAGCAGCAGCTGGGTAAGAAATGCAAATTCTTGGGCAGCACAAAGACCAACGGAATAGAAACTCTAGGACTGAGGTCCAGCCATCTGTGTTTTTACGAGCCCTCCAATTGATTCTGATTTGCCTTTAACATTTGAGAACCATCGATGAAGAGAATCAAGAAGACCCTTGGATTGAACCAAATCTGTTTTCACATCTCACTTTTGTCACTTACAAGCCACACGCAGTCAGCATGTTTTTAATAATTCCAGATAACTTGAGGAATCATTATGAGAAGTGAGTGATCCAGTAGGTGAAAGCAATTAGCCTACTGCCTGATATAATGTCAATATTAAATAAAAATGAATTTCCCTATCTAATACACAATGCGTTGCTATTATGGAATTATATTTTCCTAGAGAAACTTAGAAATAATATAGTTAAAAAGTTGAGGACGATGGTGTTACCAAGCAAGGGCTCACCACTCGATGAGCACAGAAGCCGACATCATGGCATGCTGGTCTTTGAAAGAAGAAAGGCTTTGCTGCACAATCAATTGGCAAAGAGGCAGGACAGGCTCTCAAATCTGTCTTGCCCATCCAAAATCTGGGGTAAGGTTTAAAGGGTCAGAGAAGGCAGGCTGGTATGCAGAAATGCTGGCAGGATAAGTTTCGATTGGAAGATCAAAATTTTCTCTTCTGGGCATGCTCCTTTTGGCTCACGCTTGAAAAACAGCTTTAACATCCTTTCTTAAGATGGGGTTGGTGGGGCTGGCGCCATGGCTGAGTGGTTAAATTCATGTGCTCCACTTCCGCAGCCCAGGGTTTCGCTCGTTTGTATCCTGGGCACGGACATGGCACCGCTCATCAACCCACGCTGAGGCAGTGTCCCACATACTACAACTAGAAGGACCCACAACTGAAAATACACAACTATGTACTGGGGGGCTTTGGAGAGAAAAAGGAAAAATAAAATGTTTAAAAAAAAAAAGATGGTGTTGGTTATGGGAGTTTACCAGGAAAAGCATAGTAAACAAGGGTAAAGTTGTTATGCAGATTTTTAAGTCATTGCCTTGTCTATTGATAAGAATTTCTAGAAATTTAGAGTCATCCTTCCCTTCCTGGCACAGAGAAGGAGGCACCTTATGGAGAAATGGAAATTTCTCTTATAAATGTAAATTTCCCTTACAAAACTGTAACTTCTACTAACTTTTCAGAGCTTTTCCTGTGTCTGCTCTTTTTTAACAATTATCAGCTCAAAATGGCCTTTATGCCGACAAGGCTTTTTTCAGGCTGGCAAATGCTGTTCCTGGTTCTGTGGTTACAATGGGAATTGACCTAGGCTGAGCACTTACTTTCATTTGGCAATTGTCCTGGGTGTTTTTTCAAGAGTATTAAAGGGGAGTAGAATTCTTCACCCCAAAATGTGTCACTTTGGCATAAGGATTATTTTAGGCTGGTTATTGCTAAGAAAAAGCAGACAGAAGAGAAACTCTGAAAACCAAGTAGAAGTTACCCTTTGTAAAAGACATTTACATTTGTAAGGGACATCTCCATTTGTAGGGGTGTCTCCCTGCTGCACCAGAAAGAGAGAGAGGACCTTATCTCTGGAAAATTATCAATGCAGAAGGCAACAACTTAAATGTGCATTAAAAACCTTCTCCTTGTTTACTGTGCTTTTCCTGTAACCTCCCATAACTGACTCCCCCCACCTCCAACATCCTTTTTTGCCTTTAGCTGAAGGTGGAATTTAAGGTGGAAGTTTTGGCCCTTTTGGCAAGTCACTCAGTTTTTCTCAGTTCCTCCTATGTATACATGATATTAAATTTTGTTTGATTTTCTTCTGTTATTCTGTCTCATGTCAATTTAATTCTTAGGCCAGCCAGAAGAACGTAGAAGGGTAGAGGAAAATTTCTTCCTCCCTTGCAGTATCACTTAGATTTCAAACAATGTCTTGTGTCAAATGTTAGGGCAAATCTCACTTCAAAGTCTACTTTATTTTTAGCATCACTCCCGTTACCTTTGTGGCAAGACTGAGTCCATTAATTGCAAAAACAAACAAAACAGAAAGGTTTCTATAAGGAATTCCATATTTTCACTTAAAATTTCAGATCCATTTTTATTTTTAAACGGGGGGAAGGAGTACTATAGCGAATGATTTAATAGCAAAGTTCTAAATAGGAAGATTTCTCATATTTGGGGAAAATAAAGTCACTAAAGCTTGTTTGCCCTGTAAATGCTTTTTATCATCTGGGCAGGAATGGAAAGATAAAGGGATCAATCACAGGGAAAGGCATGCGTTTTTCAAAGCTTTGTCTCTTTCTATTGTTCAGCTTTAGCAAGGGTATTAAGGCAGCTTCCTGTAAACAGCACTTATTCACACTGCTCACACTTTATACAGCTTTACCCCATCCTCTGTGTTTAAATGCAAGGTCAGCTCTACACCGTTATGAAGAAAAGTCTTTTGAAATCACGTCTCCCTCCTTCTCAAGTGCCTCAAATACATCTCCGAGCCCCGTTCTTGAATCGACATACATTTAAAAACAATTCAGTTATGGATTGATCAGCCGATCCAGTGACACAGGCTACAGCTTGCTCTTGCCATTGTTTTCTTGTTGCTAGTAGGCCTTTGTTTGAATCCTGCAGCATCAGCCCTGGCTGCGATAATTGATTGACTGAGCTGTGCCACAGGGCACAAAATAGCAAAGGAAGGAAAATGTGAACAGTTAGTGAACGAAGCCCTGGGAAAAGACATAAATAAATGTAGTGTACCCGAATACTGCAGCGTTGGTGGACTCCTAACCAAGGCAAGATAGACCAGGGGACTGTATCTTTATTTTAATGTTTGGGAGGTGAATTCAAGGAGAGACATTGTGTTCCAAGAGCGTTGTTAAGACTTCAAATGATTATTTCCTAAGCTAATGAGACAAACACACCCACACCTAGATAAATTCTGAACCTAAATGGCCTTCACAGTTTGAGCTCCTCAGATAATATGGTAATGAATATTTCAGAAAAGCCTATATAGATAACAGTCATCAAGTCAATAAATACAGACTGGCTACATCTCTGGTGACATTAGCATATAAATCCATTTGAGTGAGCCATTCAGAGCTCAGCATTTAGCATTTCCCATGAATGTGAATAGGACCTAATAAAATCCCTAAACTTTCTGTGAGGTTTGTGTGTATATGAGGAAATCATAGCCTTTTAAAATCTCAGAATTGGAAAGAAACTTAAAGGTCAGATAATATAGTTACTTTGTAATGAGTTATTTGGGAAAAGCAACATTATCAAGTTGTGTCTTTTGTAAACTCAAACACAACTGGTAATTTGGGCAGAAGCTCAGTATTTGGGGCACTTTAATTAATGACAACTCATGTAGCAAGTTTCAGACAAAATTATTTAATCAGTGAAAAAGATCATTTGGACCTCGGTACCTCTTGCAAGAGGACACAGCATTTATATCATATTAAATGAAGAGATTTCCTTAAAGTGTTCTTGTTTACATCTAAGTGGGCTGGCTTCTTAAAGACTTCCTTCTCTTTCCTCTCTTCCATTCTTCCTTCCTTTTTTCTGTCTCCCTCCCTCTCCCTTTCTTCCTCCCTTCTTTTGTACAAGATAAAAACTAGTTAAAAGCTAATTACAGAATCCATGTCAAGAATTGTTTAGAAACACACCTAATAAAGCCATTTACTCAAGAATGTGAGGCTGAGGAGAGAGAGTTGGCTGAGGCTAGTCTGCTCTATATAACAATTTAATAGGATGTGTGTGTGGGTACCGTCAGCTGGGAGCTAGAGAAGACAACCTGAGCAACTCCTTTAAAACATCTACCTGTGAGAATTCACAGAGGCTATGATAACTGCATGTTTTTATGGACAGTGATATTTCAGTTTTTAAAAGTGTTTGCTGGGCAGTGATGTACTATAATGTCTTTCTATTTCCTTAAAAAAAGTATGATCGCATGAAGTCATCTTGTATTAAGTGGGGTTAAATGAAGATAAACAAACAAACAAACAAACAAACAAAAACCTGTGCTTCATCTCTGGATTGATACAGTGCAGAGAGAAAAGTCACGGATAATGAGAAATGATTAAGACCAAAATTTAAGCAGAAACAGAAATTAGTAACTAACATTTACTGAAGAAAAAGGCCAAATATCATGTTATGGGCTTCCATGGATTTCCTCCTGGGGTGGGGGGGGGGGGGGAAGGCAGGAATTTTTCCTCCAGCCTTCTAGGTTCTTCTGACTGGTCCAAGAATTAAATTGACATGAGACAGATTAACAGGAGAAAATCAAATTTAATTTTGTGCATACAGAGGCTCCATAAGACTATGGGGCCCAAAGACAGTCAGGCAGTTGAGGTCTATGTGCTGAGCTAAGGAGAAGTGGGTAGGGGTCTGGGACTTCAAAGGAGTGGAAGACAAATCACAGAGGAATGGAGAGAGCAAATGTTTGGTAAACAAATGATTGCCCTGCCCTGTGGAGAAGTCTTTATTATGTAAAAGAAGGTACTAAAATAATCCTTATGCCAAAAAGACGTATTTTGGGGTGGCAAAGTTGCTCCCCTACCCTCCTTTACTGCATGAAAGCAATGATTATTTTTCTCATGTTCTACAATAAGAAAATGGAAGCACAAAGAAATTGTCACGTCCATAAAGGCATACAGCTAATAAGTAATGTGAATGAGCTTTGAACCCAGGGAGTCTGACATGAAACACAGAAAATAGATAAACAGATAGATGATAGATAGATAGATAGATAGATAGATAGATAGATAGATATAGAGTTATGGACTGAATGTTTGTGTTCCTTCAAAATTCATATGTTGAAACCCTACTTCCCAATATAAAGGCATTAGAGGGTGGGGACTTTGGGAGGTGATTGGAGTTGATGAGTTGATGAGGTCATGAGGGTAGAGGCCTCATGAATGGGATTTGCACCCTTGGAAGAGTCACTAAAAAGTTTGCTTCCCCTCTCTGCTCTCCACCATGTGAGGATGCAATGAGAAGTCAGCAGTCTGCAGCCCAAAAGAGGGTCTTTACCAGACCTCAACCCTGGTGGGACCCTGATCATGGACTTCCATCCTCAGAATTGTAAGAAACAAATTTCTATTGTTTGTAAGCCACTCAATCTATGTTACTTTGTTTTAGCAGCCTGAACTAAGACAGATACATAGATGATAGACAGATATTTGTTAAATCACTATTTTTTCCAAATAAAATCTGGGTTATTCTGACTTCCAAAGAGTATCATTAATATGCACTTTAGATACATAATGTGTTTCTAAACAGAGCTTATAAACATAGCTTGTAAACATAGTTATCTCATTTGTAATGTAACTACTCACAGGATCCACACTTGGAATGGTGATTTAATGAGTGACGATCTTTACAGTTCTAACATACAGTATTGTTAACTCATAGGAAGAAGTGGTAATAAATTTAAAAGCCCTTTTGCATTTTGAGATGAATCCAAAGTATGTTATATTAGGCTATATGCTTCTTCAGTCTTTAGTCTATGTAAGTCCACAAGTGTGCCAGTCTGTTTTGTCCTGAAAAGGAATTCCATGCCTTAAATGCTAAATCACTGACTTCAGAAAGAATATGGAAATTACAAGGATGTGCATTTATTGATCATAGTGGCACTCGGAAGTGTTTCAGTAGACTAAAGTAAAAGGTTTGTCCATTGACTTTTTCATAAGTTTTGTTTTTAATATCTTTTATTTTTCTATTCCCAGGTGTTACACACACTGAAAGATTTACCTTTGACAAATGTATGCTCTTTTCAAAAGGAACAAAAATAGTTTCTTTTAAGAATCATCTAAAAAAATCAATAAATATGGTTTAACTTCAAAGAAATTTTATAAAGTAAAAATGGAGATGCAAAATGGCATATACAATGTAGTTCCATTACTTCAAAAATAAATGTGTTAATTCTGCTTCCAGCAGAGATAGAAGTACAATAACTGGATTTATCTTCTTTCTTGAAATAACTAAACAGGAAAAAATACATGTAACAACATTCTTAAGCCATTGGACATCAAACAATGAAGGCCAGTGATTGCTGAGAGATAGGACACAAACAAGGAGATACCTAACATTTCCACAAGTAAATGCCTAGAGAAAGTTTGTAGGCTGTGAAGCAGGGCTAAAGGAGGTGGAGAGGGGCAGGACTCAGGGAGAGACAGGCTATCTCCCTAAGTAGAAAATACTAAGCTAGGAGTTCAGGGAAACCAAGGGGATTAGAGTTCACAGGTCAGAGTATGGGAGAGGAGAGAACTGAACATAGAGAGAAAACTCTGGAGATTTGCAGAGAGTTTCCTCAAGTATTTAGTTGAGTGCTCATCATCATTTACTTGTGAGGAAAATGCCCAAGGCTGGGAAAGAATCACATGGAAGGACCAAGGGAATGTTAACCAAAGCTCACACGAAGCCGGGAACAGTGTCTGTTCCCCACAGCCAGAATGGAAATTCTTTTAATTAACGGGGCATTTGTTAGAATATTAAGGAAAGTTTTGTCTTTTGGGAGAGAGCAGTTAGCCTTAGATCAATGTATAAGGTATAATTTAAGTCCTGGAGAAAGAAGGGGAGGCAGAGAAAATATTTGAAGAAATAGTAGGTCACAATTTTCCAACCTTGATGAAAAGTTGTTATATACATGTGAAGTAATGTGATATCACTTTAGCATACATTTAGATGACTTGCAGGTGTATACAATAAATCCTACAGCAACAAATAAGCATGAAAATTTATAATTAATGAGAAAAAAGGCAATAAAATTGAATCATGAAAGTTACACAATCCAAAAGAAGAAAGAAAAAGGGAAACAAAGAACTATGGGACAAAAGATAAATAAATAGAAAGATGGTAGATTTAAACCCAATCATAGCAATAATCGTATTAAATATCAATGTTCTGAACATCTCAATTAAAAGGCAGAGATTGTTGGATTAGACAGAAACGTAAGACCCAACTCTATATGTATCCTACAGTCAACCCAGTTTAAATACAAAAACACAAATAGGTGAAAAGTAGAAGGAAAGAAAAAAAATTTGGACAACATTAACATTAATCAAGAATACTGGAGTGGCTATCCAGAGTTTAAAAAAAGTAATTTCATAAGAGACTATAAGAATTCTAAATGTTTATGCACCAAATAACAGAGCTTTAAAATATATGAAGCAAAAACTAATAGGAAGGAAAGGAGAAATAGACAAATTTGCAAATAAAGCCAAAGATTGTAATATCTCTCCCTGAAAAATCAATAAGAGAAACAAAACAGCAATGAGCAAGATTATAATAGACTTGAATAAACCAACTTGATGAAATGGATATTATAGAACTCTTCACCCAACAACAGCAGAATACACATCATTTTAAATTGCCAAAAAAATGTACACACAGACCACATTTAGGGCTATAAAAAATTTTCAATTTTTAAAAATTCAAGTCATACTAAGGAAGTTCTCTGACCATAATAGACTTACATTAGAAATCAACAATAGAAGATCTCTGAAAATCCTCAAATATTTGGAAATTCAGTAAGACCCTTCTCCATAACCCATGAGTCAAAGAGGAACTCAAAGGGAAGTTTGGAAAATATTTTGAATAGGATGAAATTGAAAACACAATATATAAAAATTTGTGTGATGCAGGTAAAGCAGTACTTAGAGGGAAATTTATAAGGACAAAAACCTTTTAGAAAAACAAAGTCTCAGATCAGTGACTTCAGCTTCTACCTATGCAAAACGAAAAAGAAGAGCAAACGAAACCAAAATAAGCAGCAGAAAGGAATTGATAAAGATCAGAGTGCAAATCAGTGAAACTGAAAACAAAATATATACAGAAAATTTTAAAAAATCAATGAAACCCAAACTTGGTTCTTTTAAAAAACCAATAATATTGACAACTGTCTAGCCAGGCTGATCAAACCGTAAATTAAAAAGATACAAATTATCAATATGAAGAATGAAAGTAATGATACTACTACATATTCTACAGATATAAAAGTTATTATATAGGAATATTATAAAAAAACTTGTCCAAATATATATAAAAATTTTTGTAAAATGGACAAATTCCTTGCAAGATACAAACCAGCAAAGCTCACTCAAAAAGAAATTAGTAACCTGAATAGTCCTATATCTATGAGAGACATTGAATTTATAGTTTAAAACCTTTTTTAAAAAATGTAAATAACAAGAACCTCTTGGTCCAGTTGGATTCACTTGATGGTTTTACCAAAACAATACCAATTCTAGTCAAAGTTTCCCTCCAAACTTGAAGAGGAAGCAATGCAATACAATTCATTACTGTATTACTTGGAAACCAAAATGTGATGGAGATATTTCAAGAAAGAAAATGTCTAAATCAGTATCTCTTGTGAACATACAGGCAAAATGTCTTTTTTTTTTTTTTTTTAACCCTGAGCTAACTGCTGCCAATCCTCCTCTTTTCACTGAGGAAGACTGGCCCTGAGCTAACACGTATGCCTATCTTCCTCTACTTTATATGCAGGATGCCTACCACAGCATGGTATGACAAGCAGTGCCATGTCCACACCCGGGACCTGAACCGGTGAACCCTGGGCTACCGAGAAGCAGAACGTGTGCACTTAACTGCTGCACCACCGGGCCGGCCTGCAAAAAAGTCTTAATAAAATTGTATATAATAAAAATCGGCAACATATAAAGGAGATAATACACCATGATCAAGTGGAATTTATCCAAGGCATGCAAGATTAGTTTATCATTTGAAAATAAATCAATGTAATTTATTAACTGACAAAAAAGAAAATCCATACAATCATCTCAACACGAGGCAAAAGCATTTTACTAAAAGAAAATAAAATAAAAATAAAGGAAAACCCCTTTCATGATTAAAAAAAGTTTTAGCAAACTAAGAATAAAAGAGAAGTTTCTCAGCCTGATAAAGGGTGTAACAAAACACCCTACAGCTAATGTCATACTTAATGAGAAACACTAATTGCTTTTCTCCCAGGATTGGGAATAAAGCAAGCATGTTTACTCTCTGCACTTGCTGTCAACATTGTACTGGATCTTCTAGTCAGTGCAATGAAGCAACAAAAACAAATAAATATCATTCGCATAGGAAATGAAGAAGTAAACTTGCATTTACGCACAGAGAAAATAGTAGTTTGTACAGAAAAATCACATGGAATCTCCAAAAGTGCTACTGGGACCAATAAGTGAGTTTAGGAAGGTGGCAGGTTAGAAGACAAATATACAAAAAAACAAATGTTAACTACAGACAATTGCACATTAAAATAAAACAAATTATCATACATAATAGTAACAAAAACCATGAAATAGAGATAAATTTGACAAAAGCTGTGTAAGACTGTATGCTAAAAATTCCAGATCAGTGTTGAGAGAAATTAAAGGAGTCCTAAATAGGTAAAGGATAGGCCGTGTAATGGATCAGAAGAAAACATAAGAGAAAACTTTTGAGACTTGCCATTAAGCAAAGATTTCTTGCATATGACACTAAAAGGATGATCAATCAAAAAATGTAGAAATTGAACCTCATCAATTTTAATGACTTCTACTCTTCCAAAGATTCTGGTAAATGAAGAAGAGACTAGTAACTATGGACTAGAAGAAATATTTACCCGATAGAGGACTTGCATCCAGAATATATAAAATTCTGGTTACAAGTTGTTACAGAATGAATGTTTGAGTCCTCTAAAATACATAGGCTGAAGCCCTAACCTCCAATTTGATGGTATTTGGAGATGGAGCCTTTGGAAGGAAGTTAAAACTAGATTAGGTCATGAAGGTGGGGTGCTGTTGGTGGGATTAGTGACCATTCAAGAAAAGAACGAGAGCTCACTCTCTGTCTCCATGCATATATACTGAGGAATGGCCATGTGAGAACACAGTGATAAGGTGGCTGTCTGCAAGTCAACAGAAAGCTCTTACCAGGAGCCGACCCAGCCAGAACCTTGAGCTTGGACTTCCCAGCCTCCAGAACTGTGAGAAATAAATGTCTGAGTTAGCTACCCAATCTATGGTGTTTTGTTATAGCAGCCCAAGCGGACTAAAACACAAGTTTATAAAACAGTAATAAGAAAACCAAAGTTTTAAAACCCAACTGAAAGTAGAAAAAAGTTTTTAACTGGTACTTTGTAGATACACAAATAGCATATATGCATATGAATTGATGTTCAGCATCATTTTTCACTTGGGAAATGCAAATTAAAACCACAACGAGACACTACTCCGTGTCTATTTGAATATCCAAAATTTTAAAAAACTGATAAAATTGTGACAGAAAGCAAATCAGTAGTTGGCTGTGCATGAGTGGGCAAGAAGGAATGGAAGGAAGAAACTATAAAGGAATGAGGAACCTTTTGGAGGTGATAGATATGTTTATTATCTTGACTACACTGATGGGTTCACAGGTGTATACGTATGTCTAAATTTATCAAATTGTACACTCTAAGTGTGTCCAGACTAATGGCACCTAACCCTTCGCTAGCACGTTCATTAAAATTTTTGCAATGAGAGAATAAGAATACATTTTATTACCTTAGTAAGGGTGGTTAATTTGTAATCCAGAAAAATATATCTGGATTTGATAGATGTAGACATTGATCTATACATATATATAAATATATAAATACAAGCTTAAATTTATAGAACTATAAATAAATATATGTCACATATATGACATAATGTTCTTATTTTTGAAATTTTTAAACATAATATCCATCTCACAAAGTTGTGAAAATTAAATGAGTTAATGCTGTCAAGGTATTTAGAATATTAGCTGGCCCAAGGTAAGACAGTCTCCAAATTCTAGATGTTATTTTCGCTCAGAATTGATTCCTTTCTGTATTCATAGTTATTGTAAAATATTTGTAACAAGCATTTCAAAGAATTTTTCATCTTCCCTTCTTAATTCAGCAATATCCACTTGGTTGATAGTGGTCTTCATTATCTGTCTGTCAAAATTAATATTCTAATATTCTAAACGTACTAAATAATCTAAAGAATATATCTTTTACATTATCTATCAGTAAATTTCTTTTTCATTGCTATAAAATTTGAGATTCTATTTACTTTATTGCCTTTCCACTTACAGAAGTTTCAAATTACAAACAGTTTTTATCATAAATGAAATTGACCTTAAAACTTCTCAAGGTAGCAGATAACTGTCTATCTGGTTCAAGTTTACTTTTTTCATATACTGTATATCATATCTATTCACAGTGGAATGAGAGAAGGAAGATTGACCCAGAAAAATCAACCAGACCTAGTTCAAAATATTGTTTTACTATTTTTATTCTCAATCTGTCTTAATATTTTTCGTTGTTTATTGTTAGGTCATCTATAAATAATGCAAACTTTTACAATATATAACCAATAAGGAAGCAAGAGAATAAATATCTATAGTTACCACTTGTAAATTTAAATGTTTATGTTGCTAAGATGATTGTTTATAGAGAATCATGATGAACATCTTACCTAAATAAATAAACATATTTGTCTTATTCACTGGATATGGTCTCTCTCTCTCTCTATCTCTATATGCATGTGTGTATACATACATACTCATACATAGACAAGTGAAGAGAGAGTGTACACACATACAAACTGGATATATATGATATATAAACATATGTAACACATATAAACATATCTATGCACATTTTGAATATGTATGTAATATTTTACACTGCATTTGAGTACAAATTCTTATATATTAACATATATACACATGTAAACATTTGCATACACATATATGTACTTATACATGCCATATTTTATGTACACCGAACTAAAAATATAGTTTTAATTTATTATCTACCAGCATGTAAACTGTACATGACTATTCTTTACATGGGAAACTATAGAAGTTAGAATTGGTTAGGAGACATAAAAGAGGTAAACGTGAATTGATACATGTGGACTCAGTCAATGCAAATTTTGCAAGCTGCACATAAATTTTGTAGACCTAATGATTTTTGAAAAACATTTCCAAGGCTGTTTATGTTCTCATGTGGAAATCTAAATGGGATCTTACAGGAACTGGATTAAAGAATTTAGCTCTTGTCAAATACTGCTGGTCTCTGCTTTTGAATTTTCCTTCTCCTCTTGCCTTAATACATGCTTAGCCTTAGTTGGCCAAAAGTAGAACTCTCCAGCTAATATTTTTTTCTTCCTATTGTGCAAAGCAATTCTTCTTTAATGCTTACATGGGTATTTGAGTTTTGCTGTAGAATGCTGTGCACTGCAGTTTTGCTTTGAAATGAATGATCTTTTTTTTGTTTCAAGGTAAACAATTTTCTGCAGTGTTTTTGTTGCACATTGTTAGAAGTCATCCTATTGCTTAGATGTAGAAGGGGATTTTTGTTTTTTAAATCGCTGCTGCGAACAACTAGCTGTTTGATCAGCAACGCTTCTTTTCCTTTCTTTCTCCTTTTGTATTGGTCTTAGTCCCTGTCCTCTATGACACATCGAGATATGACTAGCTGGTACGACTCACAGTGGAAGCAATTTAATCTTTGTTAGAAAAGTACCCTGTTTCTCAGAAGTCATGTAATCATCTGAAGAAGAATGGTTGATTAAATTGTTTTTGCCAGCAGTTATATTTATTTGACCACACACTTTCTTTGTGCAGGGTTTGGAATTTTTTTCCCTTCACTTTAGAGGGTATAATCAGGTTCAGTTTCTCCCTGTTTGTGCATCCTTTGTTCCTTGAGCATTTTCCGTAGAAAGAGTGAATTTCAGTTCTGTTCAGTTATCTTTTGGTAGGAAAACCTAGTTATTGTTCAGCATTTTATGAAGCGGAGATAATACTCCAATGTTAAACTTCCAATTGGACCTTTGTCTTCTGGTCAGTGAATAAAATGATTTTGTTTCATAAATGGCATTTCACTTCATTGTCGGCCTCATCTCTTCCATCATAGTAGTGTCTGTGTACATACTACAGCTGAATGAAGGTTTTAGTAAGAGATCGGTGTGTACCAGCTGAAAAATGGTATACTTCCCTGCTGAGAGCCTAGTCTAATTTACCTTACTTTCCTGTAACTCGAGAGAAAACTGACAATTGATGTTCTTTAGGACTTGGTTTAAAGGTGATTAAGAGGATTTCAGTGACAATGGGTGTTCTCCAAATACAAGGCAAGGATGGAACTAGAAGCATACAAAATATTTCGTTTGTTGGGACAATGAAAGGTTAAAGCAGGGGGAAAAATAAAGACGACTTTTCATTGTTATGAAAATAGCTGTATTTCAGTCAGTCTCTGTGAATGGATAACTTGGAAAGATTACCCTTCTCTGATTAAGCATTAAGCCCTTATATGTATTTATATCTACTTTGAGTACAATTTCATAGAACACACAAATTAGACTTATGTACTTGCTTTTAGTGATTGCTCAGGAGAATATAATGGTATTTAAAATATATGTATTCAAAAGCTTGAGCATTGAAGGTCAGATGCTGACTGATTTAAAAAACCAAAGGTGAAAAAGATATTTGAAAACGGAGAAAATTTCAAATAGTTTTACAATATTTGAATTACTCTAATAAAGGAAATAAAACTTTACATAAAAATGAAAAAATAGTGCATCATTATAAAAAATTCCTGAGTTTTCTTGTTAGTTAATCTCACTACTAAGATTTAAAACAGCACTTCATGATAAAATTTTGGAGTAGAGACCCTGGAAAGGGGTTGTTGAAAGAAATATGTTTGATTTACAACTGATATACTGATCATTTAAAAGGATTTAAGCATTCATAATGAGAATATTTGTTGCAAATGTGTGCAAAGGTGTTACTCCATTTTATGTTCTTAATGTGCAATACGCTTAATGTTGTCTGTTTATATGTTTGACCAGAAAATGACCACAGCAGTTTCAAATATAAAGCAGCCATCTTTAAATACACATTTGGTTCAAAGCTACCATAATGACTTTTTGCCAAAGACACCATTTTAGTGATTACAGAAGAATAAATTCTGGTTGTAGCCATTTTCATTTGCCTTGCACAGATGTCTATAATATTCCTTTAGAAAAATGCTTTCTGTCAAAGTGGCAATTTTGTGTTCCCTTGTGAAAACTGCTTTGAAACAAAAATGAATTTGATTTTATTTCTTTGGAACGAGTGAGAAGGTTATGTTTTCAATTCTCCCACTTGGTAGTCCCCATCAGTCCTTTTTGACACACAGTCTTAACTATGTTTTTGCACAATTTTGTTTTTTTAGACATAATTCTTTGTAAATTCAGCTCTCTCCTATGCCTCTCCATTACTGGGTTGGTGTTTGTTTTAATCGTCTACATTCATGGAGCACCATCCATTTTTAGTCAGTGAGTTGTCAGTAATATGCTTCTACAAACTATAGGAACACTGTAGGTTTTTATTAGCTGTAGCTAAAAATTAGCTATAATTTATTAGTTTTATTAGCCATAGCTCATGTAGCTAATTTACAGGAAGACCCAGGAGACACGAAGTGACAGAAGGAGACAGAAGTATTTTCTGTCCGTAATATTAGTAGATGAAATAGAGCTGATATCTAGCTTGCTATAATGTTTGAAAAGAAATGTTTTGAACCCTATAGGAGAAAGAGAAAAATCATGTATCCCTATACTTTCAACCTTTCTCTCTTCTCTGCCAAATACCTAGTTGTTGTGTTGGGTTCTGTCACTTTATTTTTGGTAACTCTTTTGAAAGTTCAGGTACAAAGCTAAGAGGAGTATTAAAAGATACTGCAATGGTAATTCCTTCCTCTCTGATTGAGTATAAATAGTACATAATCAGTTCTACATTTTCAGGGACGGGGATTGTTGAAAGAATGTGTAGTAAAGAATTTCTCATTGTAACCAAATTAGGAAAGTCTATTATGGTGGACTATAATTTGAATTTAGCTTATTACAGAGTAAACTACTTCTAATAGTAATCATTAGACTGGGAATTTTTAGACAATCTATGAAAATATGTTTTCACTAATCTTGACTTGGATGATAGATACTTTTTATCTAACACGAAGTCTTTATCTTGGGGAAATGAAACCATTATCATGTATAATTCAGATTCTTTAAATTTTTGTTAATTAATTAATTAAAAGTTTAATTTTGTTAATTAAACTTTTTATTTTGAAGTAACTGTAGAATCACATCCAATCGTAGGAAATAAGACAGAGATTTCATGTATCCTTTACCCCGTTACCTCCAAAGGTAATATCTTGCAAAACTTTAGTACCATATCACAACCAGATATTGACAGTGATGCAGTCAAGATCCACAGTATTTCCATCATTACAAACATCCGTCTTCTTGCTCTTTTATAACCACAACCATCCCCTAGACTTAACCTTTGGCAATCACTAATCTGTTCTCCATCTCTATAAATCTGTCATTTCCAAAATGTTTAAAGAAATAGAATCCTACAGTGTGAGATACCTTTTAGGATGACTTTTATCACTCAGCATAATTCTTTTTTTTTTTTTTTTTGAGGAAGATTAGCCCTGAGCTAACTACTGCCAATCCTCCTCTTTTTGCTGAGGAAGACTGGCCCTGAGCTAACATCCATGCCCATCTTCCTCTACTCTATATGTGGGATGCCTACCACAGCATGGCTTTTGCCAAGCAGTGCCATGACCGCACCAGGGATCCGAACCAGCGAACCCCGGGCTGCTGAGAAGTGGAACGTTCAAACTTAATGGTCACTCAGCCTAATTCTTTGAGGATTTATCCAGGTTGCTGCATTAACATAAGTTTTCATCTTTCTGGGGTAAATGCCCAGGAGTTTAATTGCTGGCTCATATGATAGTGGTATGCTTAATTTGATTTTTTTTGGGAGGAAGATTAGCCCTGAGCTAACATCCACCACCACTCCTCCTCTTCTTACAGAGGAAGACTGGTTTGGTGAATTCTCCAGGGTTTTCTACGTATAAAATCATGTCATCTGCAAATAGCGACAGTTTCACGTCTTCCTTTCCAATTTGGATCCCTTTTATTTATTTTTCTTCTCTGATTGCTCTTGCCAGGACTTGCAATACTATGTTAAATAAGAGTGCTGAAAGTGGGCATCCTGCTGTTCTTAAAGGGATAATTTTTAGTTTTTCTCTGTAGAGTATGATATTAGCTGTGGGTTTGTCATATATGGCCTTTATTATGTCGAGGTACTTTCCTTCTATACCCATTTTAGTCACAGTTTTTATCATAAATGCTTTCTCTGCATCTATTGAGATGACCATGTGATTTTTATTCATTTTGTTAATGTGGTGTATCATGTTGATTGATTTGTGGATGTTAAATCATCCCTGCATCCCTGGAATAAATCCTGTTTGATCATGGTGCATGATCTTTTTAATGTGTTATATTTTATTTGTTACTATTTTGTTGGGGATATTTGTATCAATGTTTATCAGTGATATTGGCCTGTAATTTTCTTTTTTGTGTGTGATATCCTTGTCTGGTTTGGGTATCAGGGTAATGTTGGCTTTGAAGAATGACTTAGGAAGCTTCCCCTCCTTTTCAAGTTTTTGGAAGAGTTTGAGAAGAATAGGTGTTAAGTCTCTTTCAAATGTTTGGTAGAATTCACCAGGGAAACTCTCTAGTCCTGCATTTTTATTTTTTGGGAGTTTTTTGATTACTGTTTCAATCTCCTCACTGGTGACTGGTATATTCAAATTCTCTATTTCTTCTTGATTCAGCTTTGGAAGCTTGTACTATTCTAACAATTTATCCATTTTTTTTTAGATTATCCAATTTATTGGCATATAGCTTTCCATGGTATACTCTTATAATCTTTTATATTTCTAAGGTGTCCATTGTAATTTCTCCTCTTTCATTTGTGATTTTATTTATTTGAGCCTTCTCGCTTTTTTCCTTGGTGAGTCTAACTAAAGGTTTGTCTCTTTTGTTTATCTTTTCAACGAACCCCCTCTTTGTTTCATTTATTTTTTCTATTATTTTTTAGTCTCCGTTTCATTTATTTCTGCTCTGGTTTCTATTATTTCCTTCTTTCTACTGATGTGGGGCTTCATTTGTTCTTTTTCTAGTTCCTTTAGGTGTGCTGTTAAATTGTTTATGTGAGATTTTTCTTTTTGTTGAGGTAGGCCTGTATTGCTATAAACTTCTCTCTTGGAACTGCTTTTGCTGTATCCCATAAATTTTGGCATGTCATGTTTTCATTTTCATTTGTCTCCAGGTAATTTTTGATTTCTCCTTAGATTTCTTCATTGACACAATTGTTGTTCAGCAGCATTTTGTTCAATCTCCACATATTTGTAGCTTTTCCAGTTTTCTCCCTGTAGTTGACTTCTAGTTTCATACTGTTGTGGTTAGAAAAGATGCTTGGTATTATTTCAATCTTTTTAAATGTATTGAGACTTGTTTTGTAGCCTAAAAAGTGATCTATCAGTTATGGACAGTGTTCCATGTGCATTCAAAAAGAATCTATGTTCTGTGTTTTTAGGATGGAATGTTCTGTATATATCTACTAAGTCCATCTGGTCTAATGTGTCATTTAAGGTCAATATTTCCTTATTGATCTTCTGTTTGGATGATCTATCCATTGGTGTAAGTGGAGTGTTAAAGTCCCCTACTATTATTGTGTTACTGTCTATTTCTAGGTGCTTACAAGTGTTATATTATCTTGTTAGATTGTTCCCTTGATCATTACATGGTACCCTCCTTGTCTCTTGTTAAAGTTTTTGTTTTAAAGTCTATTTTGGCGGATATAAATATTGCTACCCTAGTTTTCTTTTTCATTGCCATTTGCATGGAGTATCTTTTCCATCCCTTAACTTCCAGTTTGTAAGTGTCATTTAGGTTTGAAGTGTGTCTTTCATATGTGTCATACATATGGGTCTTGATTTTTTATCCCATCAGTGGCCCTGTGTCTTTTGATTGGAGCATTTAGTTCCTTGACATTTAAAGTAGCTGTTGATAAGTATTTACTTAGTGTCATTTTGTTACTTTTTTTCTGAGTGTTTTAGTAGTTCTTCCTGTTCCTTTCTTCTTCTCTTGCTCTCTTCCCTTACGGTTTGATAGCTTTCTTTATTTATATTTGGGTTCCTTTCTCTTAATTTTTTGTGTTTCTTATAGGTTTCTGATGTATGATTATCATGAGGTTCGTATATAATAACCTACATAAATAGCAACTGTATTAAGTTGATGGTCTCTTAAGTTTGACCTCTTCCTAAAAGCTTTACTCTTTTACTCCTCTCCACCCACATTTTATGTTTTTGATATCACATTTAACCTCTTTTGTGTGTGTGGATATCCATAACCTCTCACCTTGGAAATAGATAATTTTAGTACTTTAGTTTTCTGACCTTCATATTGGCTTCATAGGTGGTTGATCTGCTACCTTTTCTGTATATTTGCATTCACCAGTGATTTTATTATTTTTTTGATAATTTTATTATTCCTATTTGTGGCCTTTTCTTTTTCACTTAAATAAGTCCCTTTAGCATTTCTTGTAAGCCTGGCTTCTTGGTGGTAATCTCCTGTAGGTTTTTTTCCTTTCAGCACTTAAATATATTGTGCTACTCCCTTCTAGCCTGTAAAGTTTTTGCTGAGAAGTCAGCTGATAGCCTTATGGGCTTTCCTTTTATGTAACTTGTTGACTTTCTCTTGCAGCCTTTAGGATTCTCTCTTTGTCTTTATTTCTTGATATTTTAATTAGGAGGTGTCTTTGTTTGACCTCTTTGGATTCTTCTCATTTCGTGCTCTTTGTGCTTCCTGTACCTGGCTGTCTGTTTCCTTCCTTAGGTTAGGAAAATTTTCATTTGCTATTTCTTTGAATAGATTCTCTGCCTCTTTTGTCTCTGCCTTTTGCTTCTGGGACACCTATAATACTGATGTCAGTGCTAGACTATCTTTGTTCTTTTTAATTCTTTTTTATGTTCAGCATGGGTGATTTCCTCTGGTCTTTCGTCAAGCTCACTGATCCATTCTTCTGTATCATCTACTCTGCTATTCACTCCCTCTAGGGAATTTTTACTTCCATTATTGCATTCTTCAGTTCTGATTGATTCTTTTCTATATTTTCCAATTCTTTGTTGAAGTTCTCACTGTATTCATCTGTTCTTCTCCAAAGATCAGTGAGAATCCTTATGACTATTAGTCTGTACTCTTTATCAGGTTCATTGGTTATCTCTGTTTTGTGCAGTTCTTTTTCTGATTTGTCCTGTTCCCTTATTTGGAACATGTTCCTTTGTTTCCTCATTTTGCATATTTTTCAGTGCTTGTATCTGTGTTTTAGGTAGGTCATCTATGTCTCCCAATCTTGGAGAAGTGGCCTTATGTAAGAGATGCCTTATGAGGCCCAGCCATGTGCTTCCCTGTTGTCACAAGTTCCAAATATTCCAGGATTGTCCCCTGTGTGGACTATATGTGTCCTTCTGTTGTGGCACAGTTGCTCTTACTGCAGGTGCACAAGACAGCTAGGCTGTCCCCTTGGCCAGCTGGTTGTAAGGCTTAGCTGTGTGTAGCTGCTACTGTCCCTGCAGTCTCTTTACTGGGGAGGGGGAATCCCAGCACACTTGCCTGCAAGGTCTAATAGCACATTCCTGCTGCAGTTTTTCTGTTAAGTGGGTAGGCCCCCAGCATGGCTAGTTGCTAGGCTCAGGGCTCATAATTGCTGTAGCCCTCCAGCCTATAAGGTTGTTGTCGGCTCTCTCAGTAATGCAGTTGGGTGGGGCCAGCCCCAGGCATGGCAGCACCAATTGTTTCAGGAATTGGAAGGTTGGACAGATCCCCTATATGGCTGTTTCAGAAGCACAAGACTCCTGCACTTGACAAGCCACACTGCCTGCAGGCCCGTACAGCCCATCCCCACAGTCCTGCCCTGTGTGCATACACCACCCAACTGAAGCAATTCTACTCTCCCTGCTGCAGAGGCCCCACACATCCCCACCTATGCAGGCCTACAAGTTGTCCAAGGGCTTGCTGGTGGGTGGGGCCTGTCCCTAGGGCAGGCTGCCTGCCCTGACTGAACTGGATTAAATTGGTGTTCTAGTAGGCAGGTCAGACCTCTGCACTAACAGACCAGGGGAAGAACTCCAATGGCATCTGACAGTGTCCATGTCAGCACACTTGTATTAGGTCACAATAAAGGCTTCTGCCAATGTCTAAGTCCCTGGAAAGGTGGTCCCAGCTGTCTCCCACCTCCCTGAGATATGCCTGGAGCCTATCAAGTGAGTCTCTTTTCCCAAATGACTGTGTACTTTTCTTTCTGGTGATTTTGTGTTGCTTTCCAAAATGGGTAAATTTGTGCTTGGGCCAGTTAAGAGCAGGCTTTTCTTTCTCTTCTGTTCAATAGCTTTTCTGGGGTTATTCCCCTTGTTGTTAATAGCCAGCAAAGTCAGATTTTATGACACTTGTCTTGGTTGTGCTGAATTCAAAAGCTGCTTATTGTGGCAAAGCTCTCCTACTCAGATCCCCTGCTCATCCAGGGAAAGTTTCACACCTCAGCCATAAAGTGACAGAGGAAAATGTGGCACTTTTTTTTTTATCCTCAGAAAGGTATTTCTGCCTCTTCCACCTCAGTCAGCACTGTGCCTTGCTGTGCAGGTTCTTTTTATCCAGAGTCTGGTTCTCTTTCAGGGGTAATTGATCCAAGGGTTGTTGTAAATTTGTTGTGTCCAGGGGAGGAGGTGAGTTCAGAGTCCTCCTATGCCACCGTCTTCCCAGCAGTCCTACTGTTGCATTTTGAGAATTCTTTATACAGTCTAGATCCTAGCCCTTAGTTGGATATGTGGTTTGCAGATATTTTCTCTCATTCTATAGCTTGCTTTTTCAACCTCTTTACAAGGTCTTTTGTGAAAAAAAGGTTTTAATTTAATGAAGTCTAATTTGTTCATATTTTTATTTTATGGATCATACTTTTGCTGTCAAGTCTAAGAACTCATTAACCCTAGATCCCAATGATTTTCCCCTACATTCTCGCTGTAAGTTTTCTAGCTTTATGAGTTGCATTTTGAGTTACCTTTTGTATGAGGTCAAGGTTCATTTTTCTCCTCCACTGGAAGTCCAAACGTCTTAATACAATTTGTTGAAAAGGCTATCCTTCCTCTATTAAATTAATTTTGCACTTTTGTTAGAAATCATTTGGGTGTATTTCTGTGAGTTTTATTTCTAGCTTCTTTATTCTGCTCTGTTGATTTCTGTCTATCCTTTATCAACACCACAGAGTCTTGAATACTGCAGCTATAAAAGAAGTTAGGAAATTAGGTAGATTTCTCCCATAATTATTCTCTCACAAAATTGTTTTAGCTATCCTAGTTCATTTGCCTTCTAGATAAATTTTAGAATAATCTCGTCTAGGTCTAGAAAAAAATTTCAGGAGGGGGTTGGCCCTGGGGCTGAGTACTTAAAGTTCCACATGCTATGCTTTGGTGGCCTGGGTTTGTGGGTTCAGATCCTGGGTGTGGACCTACTCCACTTATCAGCCTTACTGAGGAGGCCTCCTACATACAAATTAGAGGAAGATTGGTACAGATGTTATCTTAGGGCTAATCTTCCTCAAGCAAGAAAAAAGAAAGAAGAAGATCAGCAATGGATCTTAGCTCACGGTGAATCTTCCTCACCAAAAGAAAATATGTTTTATTGGAAAGATGGTATTAATCACAGGAATTGGGAATGCAAAGAGGGACAGAAACTTGTCAGGATATGTAGGGTCTCTAGGGAAGTTCTTCAGATGGCTCTGGCTTTTACTGCATGAGTCTTCATTCACAGTGCCTGTAAGGTAGAGTAGATCGGTCCAGCTTGGGCCATGTGCCTACTGGGCTGGTGATTGGGAGGGGGGAGTAAGGTAGAAGTCAGTTGATTAAAAGCCTCACTACAAATACATCGAGTTGGTTGAGCAGAGTTCTTCAAGGGAAAGGGTGCAAGGCGACAAATTACGTATCCATGTGAGACCTGGTCTCTTGGTGTGCAGACTAGAAGAGTTAGACAACAGTAGGCAGTGTAACTTCACTACCACAATAATGAAGGGACTCATTTCCTGCTGCAACCGGAACATATTATCTGCTTTACAGATTACTTGAGGGCACATTGAAGAGGCTTACGTTGGTGACTTTCTATCTAGGACTCATTTTTAAGTGGCTTTTACTCTTTCTATTTTGAATCAAATCAAAGAGGTGACCCTGAATAGAGGTATACTCCAGAGAGTTTGAAGGATTCAAATATTGTTTTTCACTCAAACTAGGGACATTTGAAAGTACACTTCTTAGGGAAACATCAGTCATTGCACAGAAGTTTAAATTTCATGAAAAGAATTGAATGCCTAATTAAATTATGCTAGATTAGTTTCATCTGTTTTAGTCCGTCAGGATGCCTTTTATTTGAATTAGTTCGATATTTATAGTGCCTTAAGAAAGCTCTTGAATTTAGAGATAAACGTCTGAAATAAATGTTTCATGTTAGTCAGGATTTCTCAGCCTTGGCACTATTGACATTTTGGGAAAAATAATTCCTTTTTTGGTGTAAGGAGTCTGCCTTGTGCATTGTAGGATGTTTACCAGAATCTCTGGCCCCTGCTCATTATATGCTAGCTGTGGAAATCAAAGATGTTTCCAGACGTTTTCAAATGTCTCCAGAGGGGCATAAAGCCCCTGGTTGAGAACCACTATTGTAGAAAAAAGAGGAAATTCTGGATGACAGAATTAGCAGAACATCTTAAATATACAGTGCAGAGTATCACCAACTAAGGTTAAATGGACAAAAGTCTACCCATCTTAAGAAGGGCTAACCTCAGTGTTCTGTAGGAACTTGGCTTGCACACTTTATTTAGTTTTTTTTTGATTGGGAAGATTGGCCTTGAACTTACATCTGTTGCCAACCTCCCTCTTTCTTGTTTTGCTCCCCAAAGCCCCAGTACATAGTTGTATATCCTAGTTGTCAGTCCTTCCAATTCTTCTATGTGGGATGCTATCACAGCCTGGTTTGATGAACCTGAGGCCGCCAAAGTGGAGAGCGCGAACTTAACTACTTGGCCATGGGGCTGGCCCCTAGCAAGCACACTTTTTCACTGGACAACATCATTTGAGGTGAATCTCAGCTCCGGATGCACAATTAGAATCATCTGTGGGACTTTTAAAAAATACTGATGCTTAGGCCACAATCTAGAAAAATTATATCAGAAATTTTTGTGGTGGATCCAGACATTTTTATTTTTGAGATGTTTCCCAAGGGGTTCTAATATACAGCAATCTAATATGCACTAATCTAAAGTAGTTATCCTTGAAGGTCCACCAGGATTAAGCCCAGGAATGTGTGCAGGGGCTTGCCACACCGGAATTCCCTCCTGAGTATTCACATGGACGCAAGAATTATATGGTGTACAGAAGGCGCAGGGGCGAAGGGCCTCAGGGCACTGCTCCAGTGGTTTATATCACTAGGAATCTGTGTCCCAACTGGTTGATCATTAAAACAAATTGAATAAAGGAAATTTACAAATTAGGTAAGGTACCAATACAATCCTATAAGAGTACAGGCATTGCACCAGTTTATAGGAAGCTGGATAACACACTTTTCACATCATAGAAGACATCCTTGGGCAAGTTTCAGTTAATTACGGGTATATAGTGCTACACTAACTATCCTGGACAGAACAGCAGGCCTGATTCCTTGTCCATGTGTGTTTAGCCTGTAGATCTAACTCCACCATACGCTTTGGATCAATTCTGATCATAAGAGGACTTAAACAATCAAGAGAAGACATAAACTTTAGAGAGATAAACAAAGGACTTAAAATCAGTCAAAAATGTTGAGACTGTGGAGGTTCTGGGTCGGGTTTTCCACATGATTCTTGTTCCAGTGATTTATTTATTAGGGGTAAGTCTCAGCAGACCGGGAATGAGGAAAGCAGGACACGGCAGAGAAAAACAACAAGCAAGAATGTGGTCTCAGCAGGAGACTAGCTTTAGTCTTTTTCTATAAGGGATGCTCTAAAGAGCAAATTACAGGGCAGAGATAGGCCCACCTTGAGCAAGCAGGACCAACTTTTGGACGCCCTGTCCGTCAGTCATTGGCTGACTTGAGTATGTGACCTGCTGTCAGCCAGCATGCACAGCAGCTGGGGGACTAGGGCATCCTCTGGGAAGGGGAATCTGGGCAGACCAGCAACTGTATCTGCTGGAATGTATGCCACAATTAGTTCTTTTGATGTTTTCAGATGCAGTAACATATTCTAAACATAATTGAGTCAGGGAATGTGAACTGGCAATATAATGTTAGGATGTCTGCATTTTTCAACACTTTAGCCATTTGTAATCAAAACTTGCCTGTCATTTTCAGGGAGACTTTTGACAAAAAAAAAATCCATGTTGGTGGTATATAGCTCACTAAGGCAAGATAAGATCTCCTACTTCCAAAGGAAAAGGTCAACTTTTATGTGGCTAACTCCTCCCTTTTTTACTGAGAAACAAAAATCAAAAACATCAAAAAATATTTCGTATAGCTTCTGCATTTGTTTATTCCACAAGTATTTACTGAGTACCCTCTACATACTTTACAACGTTATATAATTTGGGGATACAGAAGCACAGAAAATAGATAATTTCTGGAGACAGTTCTCATGGAGCTTTCATTCTAGTTGAGAAGGAAGTAAACAAATAAAAAGATGATCGTTTAGATGGTAATAAGTGCTATAGGGAAAAATAAAGCAGGTAGGGGATGGATATTGGTGCAGATGGGAGTGAACAGATGCTATTTTAGATCAGATGTTAAGCAAGGCTCTCTGATAAGCTGACAACTAAGCAGAGAACTGAATGAAGTGAGGGAGTAAGTCCTGCAGACACAGAATTTCCTAGCCTAAAAGTGTTCTGTTAAAAACACACACACAAAATGCTTTAATGAATTTGGTAGCGGTTTTCCACTAATGAAGGTTAAGGCATGGGCATCTACTTTAGTAAACACAGTGTAATAACACCAATAGTCACCCATCACTGCAAGTCACCAATGACAAGATGTGACTGAGCTATACCAAAGGAGTGAGGACATCAACACATATCTGGTGTTTGATTTGAAAAACAAATATGTTTAGAATCTTTTGTAAGAAACCACTAACTGTATGCAATGGGAAATTAACTTCTTGGAAGTCTAATGTATGTTTAATAAAATAAATTCCCTTTATTTCACTATAAATTTGTGGGTGTTATTTTGTTGTAATTTAAGGTTTATAAAATTTAATTTTTTTCTAAAAGCTTTAGGGGCATAAACGAAGCTATTGATTCTAGCAAGCTGCATTTAGAAGGACATTACAAGGTTGACCTTAGGAAAATGGAAAACAGCATAACCATGTTTTACAATTATCAAAGGGATGAAGGATGAAAGTCAAATGAAACTGCTCATAGTATCTCATAAAATGAATAATAGTTTGGATTAAATTGTGAATAGTGAACTGAATATCAATTTAATTTATTAGCTATGTAGGAATTAAAAATTTTAATAATTTATAACACTTTTCCACATTGCTTTATTGACTGCTAGAGTTCTTAGAGCATCCTGATTGAAAAAGAGATTTGGGAAGCTATTCATACACATCTCCAATATGGATAGCCTTCAGCTGCTTAGAGCAGCTTTCAGAAACTTGGTTACTTCTTAAGGAAAACTAGATTTGATGCAAGAATTAGACTATTTTTGTTTCCTCAATCATATTACACCTGCTAAAGTCAGATCTAAAAATGTGCTGCCTGCAATAGAATAAATTGCATATGGCAATATTTAAGGATTGTTGGAAACATTGGCTGTTTACCAAAGTATAGTTTTGTTTTATTTCAAGAACAATATTAGAATAGCCTAATCATTAATGGAAACCCAAGCCAAGTTCCTACTATAATTTCCTTTGTCAAATTTGAGGTTCTTTTTTATTCTTACTATAAGATTTCTGAATGAAATAACGTCCTTGGGAATAAACGGAAATACTTAGTTTCTGATAATATCATCTTTGGGAGTCAATTATTTAGAGTGTTATGAACAGATGGTTTAATCAGAGAATTGAAGCAAGTATCCTTGTCCTATATCACTGACAATGCATTGCTTGCCAGATCCAAAGAGGTTCCTTGAATTTTGCCTTATCAACCTGAAATTGTATGATCCTGAAGTAGTCATCTTATATCGGGAAAATCCGATATGCGTGTTGTTGATGATATGTGTACCTCTCTTTAGGTTTTACTTCAGTCATAGCTATGTTAAAATGGGTTAAAGAGAGATTGTGCTACGGAGTTATTTTCAGAATGTAAAATATTGCTCTAGGCTTGAGCAAATCTCACTTACTCAAAAGTATTTTAAGCCAATGATTCCAAAATAAATATTTCCACATTCAATGTTAATTATGTTATTTAATTAATAACATGATTAATTAATGCTAATTAATTTTTACATTAATAGAATGAATAACTTTAGGACCTTGGTAAGAAACTCCATCTCATGTTCACATTCTCAGGTCAATTATATGTATCTTCAAATGGAAACCTTCTCTAAGTCAGAGATACTAACAATGAGGATTCTATTCTACTACTATTAGAAACGTGGGTCTACCAAAGAACAGGAATTTTTCACACTCTTGTCAATTTCTTGACACTAGAAATAAGCAGTTAAAAGATATATGCTAAAAATCTTGAAAACAATACAAATTGATTCATAGATTACTAATTGTAGGTGTGCGATTTCTATTTTTCCTAAGATGCTCACATTCCTAAATTTCGGTGTTCGTTACATAACACGAATTAGAATCCATGACATCTATGTGATTGGTGAGTATGCTAATACAGCATTTGTATACTAATTAATGAGATTCCCCAAAGCAAGTTAAAGGGTACAACACAATGTGCAGACACCATGAACACACTTTTTGAGTCACTAAAGCATAGTGAATTTTAATTTTTCTTCCAAATGGTGAAAATTGGAAGCACTATGACTTACCTTTAAAAGATGTGAGAGGGGCTGGCCTAGTGGCATAGTGGTTACGTTCATGTGCTCTACTTTGGTGGCCCGGAGTTCATAGGTTTTGATCCCATGCTGTGGCAGTGACCCACATACAAAATAGAGGGAGACTGACACAGATGTTAGCTCAGTGACAATCTTCCTCAAGCAAAAAGAGGAAGATTGGCAACAGATGTTAGCTCAGGGCCATTATTCCTTAGCAAAAAAAAAGGTGAGAGTTTTAGAGATTTGTGAGCACTTTAAATGGAATGAAGGATATAACTCTGTAAGGTCTTTCAAATTACACAGATTCAGTCTGAATCTATTCAATATTTGAACATGTAAGTGCCTGCCACTGTGTCAGGTGATGTTACTTTTTTATGGGAAGAAAAATCCAAGCTCACTTGTGCAAAGACATTCCATAAGATTTCCTTACTAGGAAGGCCCCTGCAGCAACAGAAAGGGAACTAGGAGCTACTTTACTTGAGTATGGAATCTCCAGTGTGCTCTCAGAGGAAGTGTCGTGGGCTCTTGTAAGCTCATCCCTCAGGCTTGAGGTCTTCTCACCCTCTGAGAAGGCATGTGGCTAGAGGAAGGCCAGATCAGGACTTGATGAATCACAGGCCCAAGATGGGGATTCACGGAGTTATGTGTAGATTCTTTCTCTTTTTTTTTTTTTTTTTTTTTGAGGAAGATTAGCCCTGAGCTAACTACTGCCTGTCCTCTTTTTTTTTTTTTGCTGAGGAAGCCTGGCCCTGAGATAACATCGTGCCCATCTTCCTCTACTTTATATGTGGGATGCCTACCACAGCATGGCGTGCCAAGTGGTGCCATATCCGCACCCGGGATCCAGGTCAGCAAACCCCGGGCTGCTGAGAAGCGGAACGTGCGAACTTAACTGCTGTGCCACAGGGCCGGCCCCTATGTGTAGATTCTTAAGATTTAAATATTATCTAGCTTAAGTTTCTGGTTGATTTATCCCTTTATTTAAGTATTTTTTGAGCTATATGGCAAGTATTAGTGCAGACATTTGGGATACATTAATGAATAAAACAGACTAAGCCTTTGCTTTGTGGATCTTATATTCGAATGGATTGGAATCCCTTCTATAGCACACCCAACAGTTACTATCTGAGGTTGGCTTGAACATATCCATTTGATGGTAATTCAGTTTCTTTCATTGTTGGCTAGAGTTTTCCTCTGACTTTTTTTCAATTGTTTACATGGATACCTTCCAACATAGCAAAAATTCCAGCTGGGAAAACCTTTGCAATTAATTTATTGTACATGGAAAAAAGCATTCTTTCAAGTAGATAACTGTTTTTTTTTTTTAAGCGAGGAAAAATAAACGTTATAATCATATTGTGAACTGCTTCTTGATCATGATTTCTCAAATCACAATTAATTTGATACTCTGAAATTGTTTTTAATAAAGGGATGCACCAGAATTTATAAGAATGTATAAACAGGTAATTTTTATAAGCTTGTAAATTTAAATGTTTATGAACTCCTGCAATTTTTGAATTGAAAATACTTTAATCATTGTTTAAAATGTGCAAAGCCATGAGTTCTCCAAAGTTATTCAAAGAATGATCACAATACCCAATTCCATGTGAGAAATTGTGGTTCAGATATATTAAGTGTGGTAAATAGTACTGTTAGCTTGACTCTTAACTCTTCAAAAATATCACCAGGGAAAGCTGCTCATCCTAGAAGGCTAAGTTAGTTAGACTTAGTGCAGTAAGGGTGAACACCCCCTTGACAGTGTCTTTGTAGTGTTTCTAAAGTGAGAACCCTGGGGAGGATATTTATCACGTTTAGGGCCTTGGCTGAATACTTTTAAGAAGTTTAGGACTTGAGTTGGGTGATTTTAGAGTGAATCTTGCAAGATGAAATGCTGGTTGAGCTTGGCAGAGTTTATGACATGGCAGCTTTGGACTGGCAAGCATAGTGAGAAGAAAGTCTTCAAGAGTGTACCGATGAGTAAGCAACATTAGTAGTTCACTGTTGTATCTTTCAGGAACAAATATTTCTAGGAGAAAGTAGATAGGTTATTTTTACCTGATCCCTCTGTTGCTTAGATTGTTTAGCACGAAATCAGGAGAGTATGCTTTGTTCCAGAATAGATTAGCATGGAATTAATCTATTAATAACAGGAAAGTACGGTGACGTCAGTTCTCAGTTGAACTCTAATTTTCTCTTTCTAATAAGTTGCTGCTGTAGGAAAGTTGGAAGTTATTTAGCAATAGCCCATTTAACAAGAAAGGAAACAACTGCCTGATCTTATCACTTATGTGAAAATGTGGTGCCCACACAACCAAGTAATCTAATTAATTTTCCATTTCTACCAGCCATACTGATATTTCATGTTTCTATATGTTGATTTTTTTAAGAATATTTCTTCTTTTTCTTGAATGTCTGGACTTCTAGAAAACCTGTGAGTGAGGCAATAACAAATTCAATGATAAAGAGAGTAATCTTGAGAATTCTGGAATTTGTAAATTTTGTTTTCTGGAATTTTGGTTTCCCGCTTTTGGCTAGGCATGATCCTGCCATAAGAATGACTTCCTGTAAGTAAGGAAAGTAAAGAATTCAAGGTTCTTTGCCTCAGACTCTCAGCTTTAGAAAATTACCCAGCGGCTGCCCTTGAGCTGAAACTGATGTGCCAAGAACACCCATAGGCTTTTACTGGACTCTAAAACAAATCAGCATTAGATACGCAAAGCCACTAAGAGAACTGGATCAACTCTAGCTGCCTTCTAACTCCGGTCAAAGCTGCCCCACCTCAGATTCAGACCCCTATGTTACTCTAGGTGACCACTTGTCAACATTAGGCTGGATTGTAAGAACTTTAAAAACAAGCATTTAGGACATTGAAGCTGATATTAATCTGTTAAGAGTGCTAAAACTTTTGGCTTGATCTTATTTTGTCATGATTTTTCAACAGCTGCAACATTTAACTGTGTTTTTTCTTTTTTGCATATTTTCAGTAGTGTTGCTGATTTTTAGGTTTTTCTCTTAAATCCTTTAACCACAAATAGCTTTTTGATAGTTTATGCCCTGCCCTGGTTTTAATCTGTTCTAATGGTCATGTGAAGAGAACATTGCTGTTCATTTTTAAAATGTGACTACAAGTGTATTGCAATGCCCTGAGAACTACAGTAGGAGTCAGGAATCTGAGCTCTAGTCCTAAAGCAACTAATTGTGTAAATTTAGGAAAGCTCTATGGGCCTAAAGTTTTTATTTGAACGAAAGGTTGGTTGAAGGTGTTGGGCTATTTGGTTGATTGAAATTTGCCCATGTTCATAAAGGTTTAATTTAGTTTTAAGTATAAAATATCAATAGTAAATTAGATTGCATGTAGAAAAGGATGTTAAGAAAATAAACAGGTTAAAACATGATGCTTTTAGTGTATTGTTGGTTATAGGATATGTATGGATTCATATATAACATATGAAAGGGAAATTCAAGGTGAAATTAAAATTTAAAAATCAAATTAAAAATTAATAGAAATCTAAATATTTAAGAGAACACTTGAAGGAAAAGCTTTAGTTTGTAAAATGAATTTAATTTGGAGCAAATTTGATATAGAGAAAAAATACAATGTTTCTAAATAGAAATCTGGAGGTTTTTTCTTTCTTTTTCTTGCCCCTCTGCTGACAATATGGAACTTTACCTGAGCCCCATGCTCTGGAAAACAATGATGGTTAAGAAATCGCCCCCTCAAAGTTTTTTTTGTCCAAAATCCCCCTTTTGTGTTATGGGAAATAGCTTATGTCAAAGAACCACCCTTTCCCACATGAGTTAAGTAAGACCCACTGTCCATCCTTTCTCATGACTCCTATGAGATTTGCAGATGACTCTCTTGCTTACCTGTGACAAGGCCAAACACAGACCTTTCCCCCTTTTGCCTGAACCTGTTGCCAAAGCCAGACATAGACCTTCCTACTTCCCATTCCTTGTCTCATGAATGTTTAGCTGAGATTAGAACTGTTTGTCCCCCATGAAACTTGCTAGACACAGGCATAAACATTTCAATTGTAGATAACTGACTGAGACTTCTCTGACTGCAAAAAAAAACACAAAAAAATCTCAATTGTAAATCACACCACTTTTAACTTGTCTGCTTCTCTCTATAAATGTCTAGGGCAAAACCATGCTGCTCACACACTGATTTTTGCACCTCCTTATTGCAAAAGCATTAATAACATGGATCTCCTTACTTGTTTGTTTCTTTGTCTCTGGCACGCCTTCCATTCTTCCTCCTTTTCTCCCTCTATTTCTCTTTCTCCCTTCTCTTTAATTTTTATTAGATATCCACAGGGTTTCTCAGATTTTATTCAAGGTGAGGCTTGAAACACCAAGAAGACACTTTCCTTGCCTTGCTAAACAGTAAGAATGATGAGTAGCAGATGGGCATGTGTCTACTAAAATGAGAAAAGAAAAGATTAATTGCATACTACAAAGATAATGCTTTTGAGCTGAATAGGATTTTAAGGACTACATAGCAGTTATGATAGAAGAGTTTAATTTGGATTCATCATTAGGAAAGCTTGGATTTGAGATTCCTGATTATAAATCCCTCAGAATAATTGAGGTTCAAAGTTGTCAACTTAAATAAAATTACATATGTAAATGTGTGTGTTTGATACATGTTTATTTCTGATGTAGATGAAAGATTAGATTAATCAGATCAAAGAGGCCCAAAATAGTGCAACTTAATTATTAAGTACATATATGTGTGTGTGTGTATAAAACACACAATCATATACAAAGTATCTAACTCCTTTATCAAATTGAGGGACAATTCAACATATTAAGATTTTTAAGATGGTTGCAGTTCTAATGAAGTTCTCCTAGCTTGAGAACTATTCTTCTTTTATATTCCTTTGATCTATAAAAGTAATCCATTAAAAAAACGCTGACTCAGTTACTAGAATTCTCGATTTCTATCAATTTAACTCTCCACGTGCTACAGCTCTACAGCTTTTTTGCCTTACAAGATTTATGGATGGGCAAATCTCAAAAAATTTCATTTGAATTGGCAGCAGAGAGACATAAACATTTCTATCCTTCTCATGTTATAAAGGAATCCTGCTCCTTCTCTTTGTGCAGACACATTACTCTAAGTAATGAGGTTCATGGCACTACACAGCATGCTTTCTTGGATCAACACCAGCTCTTCAATCCCAACACATCTCAGAGTGTATTTTTGATGAATAAATTACCAAACTAATGAGACGCACTAAGAGGTTAAGGATTGATCAAGTACTTAATCTTTTTAATGAAGGACACAGCATGAAACACATTCCTCCAAATAGATACAATAAACAATCGTCTAAAACCTAATTAGAATAAAAATACAAAGAAAGGTGCAAAGTCTTAAAATTTGTCTACCAGATAATAACTCAGTATTTTCTGCAATAATGGAAAAGCTTTAAGTTATCAAGTTTATTTGTATTTGACTCAGGTGAGTCCTAGAATTTCACCAAGATAAAATAATGGTATTTTAATATAGAATTTTAATATGTCTTGATGTCTTCTGTGTTCATGAAAATTGCTTCAAAATATGGCATTGGAGCTTTTACAGAATTTGATGGACCTTGAGGAGATTTAGCAAGTATTTCGGAAATCTTTGAAGGACACAGTGTGTGTATCTGTGAGGCATTTGTGACCTGGATTTAACCTTTTGGGTGTCAGTTTGTTTTGGTATAATTCAGAGTTTAATCAAGCTTTTGAGTTTTTATTTGCTTTAGTTTGGCTATTAGAAAGAATCTGTATAACTTTAGTGAGAGGTTTAGTAAAAACTGCTAATGACAAGTTATTTTCATGAAAAATCTTTGTTTAAAAAAAGTGATAATGACAGCAAGGGATCAGGTGGCACATTGAACCAAAAACAGCTCGCCTGGATTAAAACAATATAGCAAAAGAGGTGGCACTGAGGAAGATTGAGTCTAAATAAGAGCCTAACCTGTGGGTTGGTGATGTAAATTTTATATACTTGCCTTTTCAAGTAAAGTGTAACAGATTAATTATTAGTTATCATTATGCTGACTAATTATGCCATAATACTGTTATACGGTAAGCACTAGAGTAAGATACTCTTTCATTCTCTAAATGTCACACCATCTGCTTGAATTGAATATTTAGAGTGTATTGCTAACTGCATCTTCTCCAGATATCACCATTATATGTAACAAATCACAATTGTGTAATTCAATTTTCCTTCCAAAGACTCTGGAATTTGTTGTAAATCTGTTTAACAAAGAACTATGCCCTAATTGTGGCATCAGTAACCTAGGTTTTACTCCCTCTTGATAAAGAACATATGAGATACACCATCCTGAAGTTAACAAAAAACATAAATTAAACTCAGTTGGACATATCCAAAGCTGTACTGATCTCAAACACAAATTTTAAATGGGCTTCTTTATCAAAAAGCAGATCTCTGTCTAGTAGACTAGTATCTTCCTAGTAAAACTCAAGTCCTTGATTAACATGGAATTTCAGTGGTGTGGTGCAAGGAAGAAAAGGTGTAATTTCAAGTAGAAGTAACTGCAGTGTGCCCCTGCTATAATATCTGTTATATCAAGAGACCTTTGGGTATTTGGAAAGCGTAGAATCTACTCTTAGGGGACAGATGGACCTCCTTTATTACAGTTAAAAATATAGTTAAGGAAATATTTCCAATTGTCTTGAAACAGCCAGCATTTTGCCCCATAAACAAGTATTTGGTTCTCATGTAAAATAATTTGTTTCCATGGAGACTGATTCATGCTCTTGGATACCAAACCTTATTTAGTGAATCACTTTCTCTTGTTTATGACCTTGTGCTTTGGAAGAGTTACATTATACCTGCTAATCAGTTTACTTCCTTAGAATACTAGAATTCCAGCAATTACTTTCAGAATAAACTTCTTTCAAACTGTGCCCTAACGAGTTCTAGTGGCTCAAGGCGGACCATGAGGGATTGCCTAAAGTGAATGGACAAACAGCTGCCCTGTCCCAGGCCATACCAGGCTGCCAAGTCAGACTTTATTTAAACAGAGAGCTAAAAAACCAAAACCAAATCCCCAAACCGTTAAATTCCCTGAGTTAGAATAATAAGCAGAGGAAAGGTCATGGTATAACACACATTCATTTCAGTATCAGAACGTTTCTCTTTGGAAGCATAGTGGTGTATGGGACATATTAGAAGACTGGAGTTAAACATCTGATTTCGTATTTACCTAATGTGTGAACTCTTGGGTTTAAGGTTCCACATCTGTGAAAAAAAGAAGGTTGGATCTCTCAAATTATGTCTAGCTTTGAAATAAAAATTTTTAATGAAATTAACACTCATGATCACAACAGGCTACATTTGTTCTTTGAGGATTGTATTGTAGCTCAGTTTTCTTATATTATTAATAAATAATTGCCTCACATGACGCTTACTCTTAGTCAACAGGACTTCTAATATCTGTATGCAAAATTAAACTTTCAATCACTCCAATATTTATAAATACCCTCATGTTTCTTTCCTGTGAACAGTATTTGTGACTAGGATTTTTCCATTCTAAACTGAGAGGTTTTCAGGCCCAGTGAATTATCAATGGTGTCTTAAGCAGCTACCAGCTTTAGTAGAAGCCTGAAGGAATTTAGAGAATTCATAAACCTTCTGAAGGTGTCCAATTATCTTTCTCATATTACTCCATAATTAAAAAACAAATTTGGTTCTTCATAATTTGAGGTTTTGCTACTTACCAAAATTTATAACTGTCTCTGATAAAGTTCGTTGCACACTTTTATGAAAAACATGGACTATGTTTTCTTTTCTCAAAATATATGATTCTTTGTATTTATTGCTTTGTGGATTTTTATGGCTATAAAACTTAGCATTTTTATTTCCCATTTTTGCTTTTAGGACTTTAGGTAATAAAACTTGGTCATAAGTATGCTAAATTATTAAAGCTCTAAATTTAATTTTAATTTCCTTTTAAAGAACTGCAATGCTAGTTTAGCAAAACTTTTTGGACAAATTTGGTTGTTGCTTTTTTCTTTCTCTCTTCCTGTTTCCTGAAAATGACACAAATCATAAGCACACAGCCTGGTGGTGCAGTGGTTAAGTGTACACGTTCCAATTCAGTGGCCCAGGGTTCGCTGGTTTGGATCGCAGGGGCAGACATGGCACCACTTGGCATACCGTGCTGTGGCAGGCGTCCCACATGTAAGTAGAGGAAGATGGATGCAGATGTTAGCTCAGGGCCAGTCTTCCTCAGCAAAAAGAGTTAGCTCAGGGCTAGTACTTCCTCAAAAAAAAAAATAAGTATACAGTTTAATGAATCCTCACAAAGTAAATGCACCCCTATAACCATATCAGAAAATAGAATATTACCAGGACCCTAGAAAACCCTGTCAGGGTCCCTTCCAGTCACTGACCTCGTCCAAGTGTGACTGCATCATGATATCTAATATCATAGGAGCCTGCCTGATTTTAATCTTTATAAAAATAAAATCATATAGTAAGCCTTCTGTCATGTCTGGCATCTCTGGCTTAACCATTCATTTTTTAATTTGTCCATGAATTTGTGAATAAATATGAATTGTTACTAGATCTTGTGATAATCAAAAGTCAAAAAACAGCGGTTGAACTGTTTAGGGAAAAAATGTTCTTATAAGTGATGTACAGATGTCTGTTCTTCATTATTACATATTGTCATCATCATATGCAGGACCTTTATACTAATATAATAAAGCCTGGCTGAAACTAAATGAAGTGTAATCTGAGAATAATCTAACCACAGCCAAATGTATCAAGGCTTCTCTTCCCACAGCTTTCAAGTTCAGAGCTCAGACTTTATCTTAGAGACTACCGAATATAGTTTCTATCCTAAAGCGAGTAATGAGACATACTGCATATTTGGGGCAGAAAATAAGAGAATTTCACGTATGTAACTTTTGAATTGTGGGAGAAAGTCAATCAAACAGATGTGCTATTTCCAGATTAGCATTTATACCTTCTCCTTTTCTAACTTGCATTTTGAATGTATCTATACCAATTTTATTTCCACTGTTTGACTGTGTCTAGGTTCTTTGTGTGGCAGGCATCTATGTTTAATTTATTTCTGCCTCTCTCAACCTTAGAGTAACTCTGTATACCAAAGTAGGTGCTTGTTAAGTGTTTGTGATCTAAATGAATACTCTGCCAACGTTTCCATTTTTCCAAATTATGTAATAATGAGTCAGAATCTTTATTTTTGCATTTAAGATATAAAAATGATACATTTAATATTTATCTTCACGTGATTATATTAAAAATCTATAATTTCCAAGGTGCAGAAATGTTTTTTGTTCTGTGTAATATAAGTACCTGTGTTATTCCCTTTAGAGTAAATAAACCTTTTCAAAATATTTTTGAATTTTCAAACAGTAACTAAAGCTAAAGTGCTTTTCCAAAGCCCATGAACTTTTCCTTTGCCAATAGCAAAAGAAATCTAAGAGAAAGTGGTAATTCTACCTTAATCTCTAAATCAATACATAATCATAGCCCCAAATTACTGAATTCCAATGGACTGATAAGTACTCCTCTAGAATGCATCAGTGGCTGTCAACCTTTGCCGTGGAAATAATCAGAGAACAGGCCAATGGGCTAGAAAAATGTTCTAAAAAGAGGAAAAAAGGTAATAAATCGTTCAGTAATTCCACCTCATGAGAGAAAGTGGTGAGATATATTAAATTCAATCTTTAAGCATCATATTGCTAACTCTCAGCAAGTCAATATAACAAAGTAAATATATTTTATAGGTTTTGTTTATTTGTTTGGTATAGTTCCGTCTACAAAATAAATTTGAGGAGTTATTTTTCTGTTTCTTCTAGTCATAGCTGGTTTGAAATCGTTCGAAGCAGATGGACATTTTGTCAGTAGAATTGGGTCTAAGTGACTCTTTAGTAGTTTTTGTCTTACCAGAAAGAATCCTTATTTGAATTCCCAGCCCAGTGTTTTTCTATGCATATCAGCTTGTTTAGACATATTTAATATCTTCCAAGCATTAGTGGCCTAGCAAAGGATACCATGTGAAAATCTTTCCCTTTCAACCTGGGAAGTTATTAGTTAAAATTATCCAGGAAATATGGTAGAGATTAGTCCCCTTGTCTAATCTTCCTTCTAAATGGCAGTCATGCTTGAGCTGTGCAGCAAAGCAGAGAAATCAGAGAAACCAACCAGCAGATGGCTTAATTGTCAAGTCCATCCTATCCATCACTGGGCCATGTGCTATTTTGGCAGTCCAGGAAATGTTATTTCTAGAAACAGCATGAACTGCTGCTAGAGCCAGCAAATACACTTTTGTGGTAGCACCAGTGGCCAGTAATGTTTAATGCCACAGCTAGAGATTAACAAGAATTTTACGTCACAGGTAGTGGTATTAATTGCTTAACATCACAGGTAATGGTAGTAAATATTTAATACCACATGTAGTGATACAGATGCCTTTCCTTCTTACTCCATCCTAAAGAAATAGGGGAACATCAAGGTAATCCTTATGTGCCTTTAAAACCACTTTCAAAACGTAAGATATACTTGTGCGTTTGTTAAACATCACCATAATATTTACATACATACTAAGTTCCATTGGTAATTTTTATTTTTAATTTGAACGCTTTTAGTAACGTCTATTCTTTCTAGGATGATGAAAACTTATTATAAAGGATTGTGTTTCATCATAATCTGATAACATTAAAAATATGTATGGTATAGACCAGCTCACACAAAATGATGGCTGATAATTAGGTTGAAATAAAAGCTTCATTTTTATCAATAATTGGATTGATAATGAGTAATAGTAAACTAACGTATTAAAAAAAGGAATACCATACCACTCAAAGAATCTATATTTAATGTTTGTGGTGGGACACATGAAGAGAGAGGATACATCAAGGATACTATTTTTAAAGGTCAGCTTGCAAAGTAGTTGATATAAATACGTTTGTAAAAAAAGAGTAAAGTTTACATATATAGTTACTGCCTACAGATATTCAAACATGATTAATACAAGAGCTAGTCAATTTTTGGCAGGCAGGAAGAAAAGAAAATGTCTGCGTTTAGTATAAAATGGTATACAAACTGTTGTGTCTATTTATTTGGCAAACAGCATATTTGCTTCCCTTGAAATATCAAGAGCTTCATGTCTAGATGTTCAGATAAACATCACACAAAGAAGGGCCATGATAATTAAAAATTCAACTAATATATAATACATATTATAAAAAGTGAGATTTTAAGTTTTTAAAATTCTTCACATTTTAAAAAACTTTCTCCTAATTCCCATTTCTGAAATATTGTCATATCTACAATCTATTTAAATGCGATTTAAATATCTGCATTTGTAAATTTCCTTATTTTCTTTTTAAAGTAGCACTTAAAAGAAAGCTTTGGCAGATAGAGTCTACTTTTGTTCCCACAGAACAGTAAGTCAGTCCAAAATCTATGACCATTTTATTGAGGAAGAGCAGAGAATTGATTCAGTTTCCACACAGGAACTTGGAGGTACAGAGGCATGAAAGGAGACAGATTAGCAAGAGGCAACTGTATGTTAGGTGTCTTTCTGTAATTAAACCCGACGTCTCTGGGTTCTCCAGGTAATGGAGTCTAACTTCCCTTCACTCTCCTAATCACACTGACCAGAGCCAGGTCTTCCATTACTCCTCCCAAAAGTGGTCCCTGAGGCAAGGATTTCAGGGGCAAGTGATTTGCTAATGACATTCCCCCAGGAGAAAGCAGGAGAAACAGAGAGGGAAGGAGCAGCCAGCTAACCGTGTGATTTCAGTTGAATCCCAGACTCAGCCTGAGCCCTCAGGGAGCTCTGTAGCATAATAACACCCCGGGTTTGTCAGACTTGAGGCAAAGGAGACGAGCTTGTGTGCTCTCATACTACAGTCATTGTTAGGGATCATGGGTGGTCAGGGGACATCAATTTCCCTGCACTTCCGGCTCTCCATGTGTGTGAATGCCAGTTCTCTGAGAGTGGCAGGTACAAGCAGTAGCTACGAAGTCCACTGAAACTGGGAGGTGGTTGCACAGACATTGTCCATGGAGTCTGAGGGGACTCGGAGGGCACTACCAGTGTTGCTACAGCCCCATCTTACGTGAGCCCAGAAGGTCCAACTCCCCCTCAGTTATTTCTGAGGAATCCCAGCAAGCGTCTGTCTTTTCCTGGCTGTTGCTTGTTTCCTATCCCGTCCCGTGATTCCTCTGGTTATGTCAGGCTGCTCCTCTGACCACCTAGTGACTGCCACTTGGAGCTGTAACCCTGCTTCCCTAGTCCACTTTGCCCTAAGGTGGGGCACAGCTCTTTCTCTTTAATCACAATAACACAGAAAAGACAAGGCTGTGCAGTGAAGAGGCCTCAGTTAAATAACGTCACAGAATTACAGAGCAGAAAAGGAAAACTTAATGACTTCTCAGTGCTATGGCTCTGCCATTCCTTAGAGTGACCCCATAGGCTCTCTCCCTGTTTTCGCTCCCTGTTCTTGAGATCTAAGCTGCCCTGAAATAAGATAAGAATCTTCCTTTTCCTTGGCACATTTAACAAACCCTATTTAAGGCACTATAAGAAGTTAAAAAAAAAGTTATCTTTTCAGAGGAAAAGAAAGACCATCATAACATCTTCTTTATTAAATGGAATTCTTAGAGTCCAGTCTCAAGTAGGTGCCTGTGGGTTCCTCTCTGTATACACACTTTCTAAAAGAACAGTGTTAGATCCTTGCCTTGCCTCCGCACCACTGAGCATTCCCATGAAAGGCTCGCCCAAGACAGATTTGTGTATCATCTTTTGGGGGCTTTAGAGACCATTTGCCACATCGTGTGCCCTCTCAGAATATCCTGAAAAAACCTCCTCTGTTTGGAGAATGTCCCTCTTTATGAATCCTGCCTTCCTAAGACAGGAACTAGACCTGGCTTTTCAAATCTTCCAAATAGCCTGGAACCAGAAGCTCAAATACAAGACTTCGGTACAGAAGGGAGCAATGTAAAGAAGCAGAGGTAGGGCCCCACAGAACCCATCTTTGAGAGAGCATGGTGGTAAAGGTGGCTGGCTTTTGTGGGCAGCACTGGTGAAGATTCTGGCATTCAGTTTCAAGCATCGATTCTCTAAGCAATAGACATTTCCAATTTACTAACTTTGGCATAAAGTTCATACTTACATCTGTGGGTGGTTAAAAGAATTAAATGAGATAATACATGTACAGTGCCTAAATGTATGAATGGCACAGAATAAGCCCTCAACATAGGTTAGCTTTTATGGAAATGATGATGGTGACAATGACAATGATGTTGTCATTCTGCTGAAATCCTTCAATGGTTTCCCAGACTTTTCAAGATGGAGGTCAAACTCCATAGCTCATGCCAAAAAAGCCTGCATTAACAGGGATTTGTCTCCTTTCTTCCCAAACCCTTTCTTTCTCCACATTAGATATAGTGATTTGCATGAGTTATATCCACTTCCAGTTTCTGAATATATAATATTTTTAAAAGTCTCATTGCCTTCATGCATGCTTTCCTTCTCCCACAGTTGCCCTATATTTCCCTCATCTCTGGGAAGCTTTTGCTGACTCAGTTTGAATTGACGCTCCCTCCTCTCTGCTCTCATAATGTAATATCTATTTCTCCATCTCAGCATTTAATACAATATAAAGCCATTTAGACCTAAGGATTTGTCTCCCCACTACTCGTCTTGAGAGTATGAAGTCTCTTACTTGGATAGTCCTCGTACTTCCTTAATCTCAGAGAATACTATTTAATCAAAATAATTTAATCAGAGATTTTTGGTAGAATAAACAGGGAGGCCCTGAATCAAAATAGTTAAATTGATGAAGGCAGCATTCCCTCCCTCCCGAAAGTGTAAAGAGAACAACCTATTATTTATTCATTTACTTATTTATTCATTTATTGGTGAGGAAGATTCACCCTGACCTAACATCTGTACCAATTTTCCTCTATTTTGGGTATGTGAGATGCCTCCACAGCATGGCTGATGAGTGGTGTAGGTCTGTACCCGGGATGCAAACCCACGAACCCCGGACACCAAAGCGGAGTGTGTGGAACTTTAACCACTTGGGTATGGGGCCGGCCCCCTATTATTTATTTTTAAATGTTCAAATCTTCCCTTGTTAAACATGACAGCAAACAAGTTCATCAGCCTATCCCCATCCAGCCATGGCTCTCCCCTCCCTGGTTCATGAGTTTTTTACACCCTCCCTGTCTACTTCTTCACCTCCCATTACTCTTCAGCCCATTCCAACCTGGATTCATCACCATCCCTATCACACCACCAGCACTTCCCACCAATGCCACCAATAAACTAAGTCAGAGAATGTAACAAACATTTTCCATTTTGTCACTTGCAAGACTTTTTACCTACATTAAAAAGTGCTGAGGGGCCAGCCCGGTGGCACAGCAGTTAAGTTCGGGCATTCTACTTTGGCAGCCTGCGTTCACTGGTTTGAATCCTGGGTGCGGACATGTGCACCACTTATCAAGCCATGCTGTGGCAGGCATCCCACATATAAAATAGAGGAAGACGGGCACGGATGTTAGCTCAGGGCCAGTCTTCCTCAGAAAAAAGAAGAGGACTGGCAGCACATGTTAGTTCAGGGCTAATCTTCCTCCAAAAAAAAAAAAGTTTTGAAACATTCTTTTCCCTTTGCCTCTATGCCTGAACACTCTCCTGGTATTCCTCTCACCTGTTTGTACTCTTCTTTCCAAGCTCAACCTCTTCTATTGTCTTTAAATCTTAGAATTCTTCATGGCATGATATAAGGCCTGTATCTCTTCTTGTTTGATATCCAAAGAAATTTCTTCCAAGACTATGACTTTAATATGTTCTAGATACTCTTGACACCCAGAGTCTAGAACAATATCTGACACACTGTCAATTTCTATTTGTTCAGTGTATGATTGAGTAAAGGAGCAAAGCATCAGAAAGCTGGAGTGAATGCATTTTGTGTGGTGCACTGGGCCTAAGAATGAGCAGAAAAGAGTTCAATAATGCTTTGTACAATAATAGAGGACCATTGTAACTATATTATATGACTAGAATTTCTGATATGAGATTAGATTTTGTCATCTCTGAGAAAGTATTTATCTATGGGAGACATGTTGTTTAATAACTCACCCCATTAAGAAGCTCTGCTTATAGATGGAAGTCCATGCTCCACTTACAACCTACAAGTCCGGGTGGAATTGACCAGGCATGCTTGTTCAACTAAGTGCTGAGTTCAACTTTAGGCCTAAGATGTGGGAAAGAAACAATAGAATAGACTTGCAGTTGTTAGTAGGAGGTTGAATTTTCCACAGGGAAGCAGTAGGATTTGTGGAACACAGAATCTTGTAGAAGGGTATGGCATTTTGTGTGGGATAGATAATGTGCAAACCTGAGAAGGAAGACTCAGGAGTGAGGGAAATAAGGACATCCTCTAATGTCTGTTGTTTACTTTCACACATAGACTTTACAGTTTCTCTTGTCCTAGCTAACTCACATTTCAACTCTAAGGGGAGTGAATTGTCCTAAGTGAGAATGTATACGTTAGAGGTCCTCACTGGCAAAATATCAGAAAGGTCACACTCCCAAAGTGTACTATATACAAGTACTATGTAAATATCATGTATACTATGTACAATATTATGTAATGCAAGAGACTAGATACATGCAAGAGACCAAATCTTCAGATTTCCCTAGAAATGATCAGAATCCACCATTTGTTGGGGAAACAGAGGTGGGTATAGAAATACCTGGTTACATGACTCTAACATTTAGTACACAGCTAAGACCCAGAATACAGCCTGAAGCCCGGTGAGGACTCGACAAATGATTTGGGTGAACAAATGAATGCATTTAGCCTTTGTTTTAAAAAGTCAGTATTATTCTTTTTTGGAATTCTAACAGAGAAGAGAGTCCTCACCAGTAGTTTGACTCGATCTTCCAGGGCCTGGCATTCTGGTAAGTGCTTAAATATGTTTACTGTATGAATGAATGGTTACTGGAAGAAAAAAAATCAATGAATTAATAAATAAAAAAATAGCCACTAGATTCTAAATATTAAAGTGCACCATGATGAGACAAGAAAATTATACTACGCTGAACAGATGAAACATACATTCTTCATATTCTTTAAGAAGCATACTGGTGATTTTTTCTATTGCTAGATAAATAAGATGATAAAATAATGCATCTCAAAACTTCATATATACTACACTGTTACACAAGTTAATATTAAACTATTAAATATTAAAATATTCTATTATTAAAATATCGGAAGGGGCCGGCTCCGTGGCCGAGTCGTTAAGTTCGCGCACTCCGCTGCAGCGGCCCAGGGTTCGGATCCTGGGCGTGGACATGGCACCGCTGGTCAGGCCACATTGAGGCGGTGTCCCACATCCCACAACTAGTGCGACCTGCACCTAAGATATACAACTGTGTACAGGGTGGGGTTGGGCACATAAAGCAGAAAAGAAAATAAAAAAAAGATTGGCAACAGTTTTTAGCCCAGGTGTCAATCCTTAAAAAAAAAATAAAAAATAAAAACAAGAAAAAATAATATTCACTTTATTTAAAAAAAGAGAAAATATTGGAAAACAGGTAGCATTGCATTTTAATGTCAAGGTAAGAGAGAAAAGGCATGGTTTCCTTTGGAAAAGCTTCATTTTATTATTAGTGGCATCTTAGCCCAGGGCCTCATGTAACAGTATTTTCAAGCTGTTGTTTTTGATCTTGTACTGTTACAGGATTTTACCAATAAAGTCTTTATCAATTTCTTGAACAATGGGAGAGATAATGCATTTTGAAAGTGAGGAGTTAGTGATGTCATGATGTCATCTAGAGATACTGAGTGAACAGTGTAAATCATTCCCGAGGAGAATATTTCTTGGGTCATCAGTTGGACTTGATATCCCAGACTAGAAGTCTAGAAACATGATTGATCATTGCCCAGCTGGTGAAAGTTGATTAATGTAATGGAATTAACACAAACTAATATCACAGGAAACTCAGGTGTAAAACAATACCAATGAATAGTTTTACATTACGTCACTACACAGACCTGCCCAGTATCAGAGAATTTACAAAACTTGAATTTGTAACTATGAGTTGCTTGGTGTGTATGGGATCTGAAAAAAGAAAGAAGAACTTTTAGAGATGCTGACAATCCATCTAGAATGAATTATCCGCTGCTAAAATAAAGCATGTATCTCCAGGGACTAGAAAGTTCTTGTCCAACAGGTGTGGCAGGAGGTAGTAGGAGATTATTAATGGATGATACTAAATGCATATTTTCTATTTTCATAGAGGATTGAAAAGGGAATGAGCTGACATTACATGAAATGGTTATATACCTGTAATTGATCAAGCAATCATACTTAACTGGCTTAAGTTGCTACCTAGAAGTTTAGGAAACACATCCTAGTATGCAGAGTTCATAGAGTATATCTTATCTTGAAAAAACTCAGGGAGCACTATGTAATTTATTCTCATTTTCCAGTGTGAAGACTCATTCTTCAACTTACGTATTGCTTGCCCCTTTTAGCTCTGTCATGGTTCTATCAGCTCTGCTAAATAATGCCAATTACTCTTCTCTACAGAGATAACTTACCTGGAAACTTTGTTTCTGAATGCTTCCATTAAGTTGCTGTATACATGTAGTACTCTGGTTCTCTAACTTTTGTGAATATCAAAATCATCCAGAATGAGTAGTAAAATTTCAGATTCCTCAAAGAAATTCCATAGTTTCCCATTCTAAAGATCTGATTGAGACTGGAATCTGCACTATTAACAAGTACCTTAAATGATTTTAGGGGAGGGGCCTGGGAACCAGGCTTTCTGAAAAACCTTCATGTAGCGATTTCTTTGTATCCCAGAGAGTCCATCAGTCCCTCTTCCCTGTGATGCTGGTTGGGCTGGTGTCTGTTCACATCTAACTGGGTTAGCCTGGAGGTAATGATTTTGCCTGAAGATCAATTGGTGCCCACTGGTGCAGTCACTGGTGTGTCTACCCAGCACGTGTTCTGACAAGGGAGGGATCTATGCTGATCTGTGCTGCTCTGATGTACTGCATGTTTAGCATTTAAACATTATACCTCCTGATGACAGCAGCTCTTGGTCCCTTGATTCCTTGAAGGAGAATCCTTTCTGACTTGCCTCTGAAATATCCATTTTTTTCTTTCTCAGAGGAAATATTTCTACTCAGATTTCCTGAGAAGTAAGACAAATTTTTTTCCAAGTCGATAACTAGGATACAATCTTATTGTGATTTCTTCACAGGCAGGGTTGACCTAGTCACATATTTGACCAAAGTTTGACAATCACCTCAGTTTCTTCCAAAGGTGTCATGGTAAGTTTTGGCCCATTATGCACATCTTGAAATAAAAATTTCTCTACAATTAATATGAGTTGCATACAGAAAAATATGTATATTGAATTTAAAATTTTTTTAGAATTTTTCTGAATATGAGTTGTCAAAAGTCAAGAAACAGTATTAGGAGAGGCAACAGATTGCTTTGTTCTCTTTGGTAGTGTATCACAGATTTTAAAGAAAAAGTTAAGCATTTAACTGTCTGGGCTGTTGAGAACGCAGCTCGGTGAGGGGGCAGCATAGTGGGAGTACATGGACTATTGAGACCCCATCCAGCCGAGTGAATCTATTTAATTTGTTCTCTTCCCATGTTTACATGTGGCAGTGATGGATGCTATTTCCACACCACACAGTGTCTGTAGCTGGCACTGGGACAACATTTTTTAATAAACTAGGTTCAGTCCTTTACTTTTCACATCTTGGCTACTGGTCTATTTAATATAGACTTTGAAAAAAAGCACATTTAGTTAATAAGTGTTAATCATTTTTCATACATAGCTTTCAGAAAGCTGTGCTTGGAAAAGTCTGATTTAGACTATAAATTATGTATATTTAACCTGATTTCTACAACCTATAGTGTTTTATTTTATAATATCTGCTTCTTAACATGTACTATTCTCTCCTTTTTTCCTTGCCTTTTAGACTTTAGCCTTTAATTTAAATTATTCCTTTAAGCTGCTCCATCTGCTAACTTGAAGTAATTAATTTTAAGATATACTTGGCAGTAGTTGCATATCCAAACACTAGTGAGGCTGATATTTATTTCTGTATTTTGTTGTCTTAAATTTAATCTAATGAACAAAGGGGCACAATGTTGGGATATATACCCAGCACTCGTATTTTTGTGTATTTTATTCCGGGAGGCTTATAACATTTTGAAGAGCGAGAACAGTTGAAAAGGGTGAAAAACAAAACAAAAAAATCTATAACATTTTTGTGCATTTTAAAAAATCAAACAATTAGTAGTGCAAAAGATAAATACAAGAATAAAACTAAATAATTTTTTCCTAGAAAAGTTTTTTTTCCCAGAAGCTTCTTCCTTCTTTTATCTGCTATTCCAGCAATTCGCTGGAGCACTGCAGTTTGTCTCTGCTCATTGGTTTGAAGCTGACAACAATAGTTTGAATTCTTCCATCAGTGTGCTATATACATTTTTCTTTTCCATATATTTATATCATAATTTTGAGATCTGGGTATTGAAACTGTTTTAGGACATAACTGGCTAGGTCTCTTAGAATTTCCCTGAAGGCAATGTTGTTCCGATGTGGCTGATGGTGAACCTGAACTCATTGATATAATGGTGCCTGTGCCGGGCAGTAAACGATGACTTTAATCAAGATTCTAAATGTTCTTCAGATTAAATTGCTTTCCAGAGTTCTCTCATTTTATAGAGTCAGAGTGGGTATTTCTGTTTCTCTTTTGCGGTTTCATTCCCCTAAATGACAATTTCTCTTAAATCGCAAAGCTGTAAAGGTAACTAAGACAAAAATCTTGCTATTTACCTAGTGATGACTTTTTGTTTTGCAATCTGAAGCACATAGATGTTAGCAACAGTAGAGATAAAGGAGAGAAATGTGCCCTATTTTTTCCTTTTCATGATCATCTCCTTTGAACATATAGGAAGGATATTGCACAAAAGGCAGGTTATGTTGCTAGTCATGTGAAAACTATCTAAACAAATAAGTATTGGTTGCTTGAATGCTGTTACCTTAAAAGGCTGTGCTCTCATTTCACTGGTGTGGCAGATGTCCTGCAAAGCTTTGATCCAAAATTTTAGGATTGTCTTCAGAACCGGAAGCAGATTTATTTTTATGCCTTAAGTTTTTTCCTTCTGTTCTTTCTTCCCTCCTTCCTGCCATGCCTTCTTCCCCTTCCTACCATCTCTTTCCTCCTTGTGTTTTCTTCCTGGTAGGGCTCCTGGAGGCAAAACTCGCAAAAGTGTAGGGACCTCCTGGAGCTTTTAACTCTCAGACTTGTCTACATTGAGCCTCTAGCAACTCATCAATGACAGCTTTTAGTTTTCCTACCCCACTTTTGGTTCCAGTGGAGGTTTTGCTCTGGTAAGTTGTGAATCTCTGTATCCCATCTGTTTCTCTAATTTTGGTGGCAGCAGTGTGCCCTGTGACTTCAGTTCTCTGATAAATCTAAGAGTAATTGATTTTTAGCTCAGCATTTTTCTTGTTGTGAAGATGGGAGTGACGACTTCCCAGTTCCTTACAAGCTGGCCCAGAAACTGGAAGTCTCTGAAGCATACTTTTAATGCATAAGAAGTTTAGAGCTTTGTAGAGATTCTTGCACATATTATGTTTTTGATCATTTTGAGCATCATTATTGTTGTATTTAATACATCATATCTTGTTGATTCTAGAGCTGGTTTTTTTTTCAGATTTCAATGGCCCTGAAATCGTGATATTGTGACTTACAGTTGGTTTGCATATGATTCCTGCTGCTTCCGACCCTGACTGCACCAAGGGAAGAGCCTGGCTGTTGTAAGGGTCAGATCTCAGCAATTGCCCCCTTTCCACCACAAAGCTCTCAGGCCCTATCGATGTGGTCCCTCTGTACCAACCCCTCTATGTCAGGCATGAGCACTAGCATCCTCTGACTGATTTTTATACCTGGCAAGCACACTGCAAGGCAACTTAGATTTCTTTAGGCCACAACCCAGTTCTGTTGTCTATTGGCTATGACAGCACTTCCATCCAGAACTCTCTGTCTCTGTCTCTCTTTCTCTCTCTGTATTTTTCAATCTCTCTCATTCTCTCAAGCTGAATAGAGGATAGAGAGCCCTTCTGGGGACAGAGGATCTTTTCTAAAAGCTTTTCTAAAGCTCTAAAGAGCTTTTCCAAAATAAAGAAATAAATCAAATGAGAAGAAAACATTTGTCATAATTTAATTGACAGCATTACTTCCTTCTTGGTGGTTCTTAAAATGATGTTATACAATTGACAGCAACTTATTATTTGATCACGTTATCCGGTGATGTGCTGAAGCCAGTTCCTCCTGGCTCTCAAAGCAGAGTGTGTGTATCTTTTCCCCACTTGACATACAGTGACATCAAATTGGTGGCTTGAAGTTAGCCATGGCGGGAATTTCAACACCACGTGAATCAGCGTACATTAAAAATCAGCACCTCCTCCCTTAGAGCCAAATTTTTCTCTGAGTTACAAATTTCGCTCTGAAAAAACATTGTCTGTGTGTGATTGGTTTCATAAAATACAAATTTGAAAAATAAAACTCTGTTTCAGAAATTTACAAACATCAGCATTTATTGGAGTTAACCAACCACTATGAAGTTAGAAGAGCTTAGCACACATATATATATTTTTTAATCTTACTTGGGTTGATAATAAAACCATAGATGAAACTCTAATTAGTCATTTCTCTATCCTTGTTGAACATTAGGCTTAAAGGTTTTTAAAGAATGCTTTTCAATAACAAAACACAGTTGAGTTTATCTATTGGTGTAAAGAAGACCTCCACTGACTTCTCTGGACCTTTCAAATTTGTAGTAATTGGACTTTCATAAACTTTTTAAAGACATTTTCCCGATTTAGCTAGTAGTTAAAAGATCTTTCTTTTTAAAAAAGAAACTTTGTAAAGTTGAAAAACTTTTTACAAAGAGTAGCAATTTTTTTAGCTAATATTTTTTCTCTTTGACTATTATTAAACCATGACCTTAGATAGAACAGTTTCTTTTTCTTCCGAGATGTAGCAATGAAGAAGCAATTCTCTGTTTGTGGTATAAAAGAAACAATATCCTCTGGAGAACAGTGAGTGAGAGACTATAATTTTCTGTAGAATCCAGTACAAATGAGTTATTAAGATGGAAGCTTTTATTATGGTATTTATACCTTTAACTGAAAGAGCAAGTAGAAATTAAATAATAAAAAGTTATATACCTAAATCACTCCCTAAGTCGCACATTGCTTTAAAATTTTTATCTAGGTCAAATGGATATCCTTGCAAGAGTTATCACTCATTTCCTCTTTACACCTTCAGATTTTTATTGTTCATCTATTTTAATTACTCATTGATTCCATCCAATATATCTCTAGTGCTTAGGACAATGTCTTACGCACAATAGGAGCTCAAAAAATATTTGTTAAGTGTGTGAATATACATATGTGTGTCTGTCTGTCTATCTATCTGTCTATCTATAGACCTATCTTAATAAATTGATGACAGCATTCAGATAGAGTGTATAACATGAGGAGAGTTTCCAGAAATTAAATAACTTTAATCAGGACTGAATGAACCTCTGCTCATGCTCAAGTTCAACTTTAACTTTGATTTCTTTCACAATAGGTCTTTTTCAATCCTTTTTCTGGAATCTTTTCCTTCTCCTTTTCGCTGTTTTATTCACTAGCTTCTTAAATTACTTTTTTATTCATTCTCCCTCTTTTCATAGGAATGCTGAATCATACAGGAATGGGAGATATTGACCCTGATTCCTTACCTTCCTTCATATTAAAATGTATGACTGCATTACAGCTCATAAAAATGATCCGTGAATGGAAGCTGTTGTGCAGTTACATTTCTATGCATCAAAAGATAAATACAGCACATAGTGCCAGAAAGCAGGAAAATATAATCAAGAATTTCATCCACTGCCATTACCATTCAAGTGGAAAACTATTTCTGAAATGTCTAAAATGCTACTCTGACTTTATCATTGATAAATAAATAATAAATGAACCCTTCCTTTCTCCAAACGGTTTATAAATCAATATTTTATAAAGCATAAACAGTATTTCCATAATTTATACATGGACATTTATTGAAATAACTAACAAATATTAACTTTCTTATTTCTTAAGGGTGTATTTCCTTAGCCTGTTGATTTAAATGATGCTTGTAAAAAGGTTTCATTCTATTTTACTTAGTCTGATAATGTGAGCTTATTCATTTTTATTTTAGATAATGATTAATTATTACTCATGTGTTATGTATTATGAAAAAATTATCTTAAAATGAGTAAGATAAAACATGTAACTATATTGAAACTACAATATAAGAATGCCAAAACTAAATAAGTTAAAATAATTTGTTTAGAAAGAAAAATGTTGAACATTTAAAAAATGAAATGCTTTAAAATATAATAGATACCAGTTGATAACATATTTTGATTATAAGCACTCTGATCTCTGCAGAAGAAAGTTACCGTATAGAGATTTGCATTAATTTGAAAAGCTGATAGAACTAGAATTTAAGTGTAATTAGTCACATATTAACAAACACGTCAAACTCAAAATTCAAAGTTCAGACAGCCTTCCAGTATAACATTATGGAAGTAATTAACATAGTGAAAATTGGGGGAATATCTGCTGTTCATCTCACAGCAGAGGGAAACTGAGCTTGGAGCCCTCATCTCATTAGGAAATTCCACATCCGAGTGGGCATCAAAAAGTGGTTTTTAATGTGAGAACTGAACCCATTTACTCCTTTCCTTGATTCTACTTCAATTATATTGACCCGAGAGAGAGACGGAATTTGATTAGGTTGTGATTATTTTTATTCTAAAATTATGTGGCAATTACCTGTGGAAAATATAAAGTGTTTACATCTGTATTAGTGCTTTGGAGATTAAATCTCAAGTTATTTTCCAAGAAAGAGTCATCAAGAGGCTTTAGAGAATTGCTTTTTTCTCCTAAATTTCTAACTGTTCACTCAGAAAGTCTTGGAAGACAGCTTTCTGAAACATACTTTAAAGACTCTGAGATGATTAGCAGAAATGCAAAGAAATGACCGAATTCAGCAGTTGTTTTGATCTGCTGTGATCAAGGTCATGGTGTAAATTTTGAACATTTCTTTTTGGGGGAGGGGTGGGGGAAGGCTGCTACTCATCTCTTGATTAAGTGAATACAAGAAACAAATAGGAAGAAAAGTTAGCGTAACATTTGTTTAGTCAAAAACACAGTACGATACATCAATTTATTTGCATTGTCATTCTCACATAATTAGATGACATTGCTTATATTCAAAATTCATAAGCTTCTAGGGAGCTTTAAAACTCTGCTAACCTGAATATACATTTTTTCCCCCTTCATTGTCAGTTCCTCCCAAGGAATTTGAGGGAGAAGGTCACATCTACCCAATAAGGTTGATTTAAATTTGGTAGAGGTATAAACTCATCTTGAAAAACTCTTGAGATACAATTTAGCAATTTTTAAGCGGTAGCAAAAAACACTCACCACTAATGATGAAGGGCCCATCTTTTTCTTTTAATCACCTGAAATCAGCAAACCTGTTATAAAAAGGAACAGACCCTGGGGTGATTATGTTCAGAGTGCCAACAAAAAGAAAATAATTTCTTCCTGCCTGGCCCAAAATATGAATTCAAAAGATAAAAGTGATCAGAGAAGGGTAACAGGTTCCAAAATTCTAAATTGACTATGAAATTAGTACAAATAAATTTGTCTTAAGATTTGTGTTTTGCTTGCATATAAATGATGTGAGGAGTTTTGCACTGAATCTGACATTTATGTCCCTAGAGAAAGCAATCTTTCCATTTCTCAATAGCTTCCATATAATCCTATCACTAAACATTGGCTTCAGCTTTCCAAAGTTAATTATTTCTATTTAATTATTTCAAGAATACACAAACTCTATAAAGCTTAAATAATTATCAAATAGGACAAGATATTGAGTCAAAGCAAGCCCAATCAATTAGATCTAGAATACAATACATATAACAACCAAAAAAGCTTCATATTACCAGAGCTAATGGTTGCTAATTTAGTTCAACTTAGGAGAAAGAAAAAAATAAATGCACCACAAAAATTAGTTAATATAATGAATACAAAATAAAATATTATAAGGTAGTCAGAATAGGTAAATAACATGCACTTGGAAATCAGGAAAATCATATTTTTCAATTCAAACTATTTCCCCTACTCATGAGATGATTTTTTTTTTAAATCAAATGTTTTTTATGCTTTTTCTTGGTGAGGAGATTGGCTCTGAGCTAACATCTATTGCCAATCTTCCTCTTTTTTTTCTCCCCAAAGCCCGAGCAGATAGCTATATATCCTAGTTGTAAGTCCTTCTAGCTCTTCTATGTGGGATGCCACCACAGCACGGCTGATGAGCAGTGTGCATGTCCTCACCTAGGATCTGAACCTGAGAACCCAGGGCTGCTGAAACAGAGCATGTGACTTAACCACTATACCGCCGGGCCTGCCCCATGAGGTGACTTTTGAAATGTTTCTCATTCTTTCAAACGCTAACTTTCTTTATCTGTGAAATAGAATAATAATGTGAAACATCCAAATTATTGAGCCTTATAGAAATGGCTTGACTTATAAGAGTTACTCAGAAAAATTAGCTCTCATTATAGATTTTAAAACGGAATATTTCAAAGAATTAAAGTATCATAGCTACAACTTTACAAAGATTTTCTCTTCTATCTAATCCTATAAGCTAGCAAATAACTCACATTCTTATTTAAGGGATACAAATAATGGTTATTTTTTTAAACCTTTTGGATAAATTTTCCCTTGGAATTGCAGAATACATACATATAAATTGTGTGCACAAATGCACACATGCAACACATGCATACTTGCTTCATAATGTAGTTGTTCTTATAGTAACTTCAAGAAATGACACATCACAATTTTCCAAAAATGTTATAATGTTGTTTTGATACATTCAGAAATTGTTCCTAATGAGAAAATGTGTTTATATTCAAAACTCTAACACATCTGCTTCAGGATCAAATCACAAAACGACCCTTGTAAACATTTTTAGTGTTCATTTTTTCCATATTTTCTTTGACTTTTATTTGTTTCTTATGGGGAAAATTACAGCATTTTTCATCATTACTTTCATATCACAATCTGATTGATTTTATTACTTTATCTACATTTTAATAAACCAGTTTTTAAAAGGATCTATGCCTTTACAATAGATATCACTGTTTTTTCCCACTTGATTTTGATGACTTTGCTGCTTGCTTTTGCTGCAAACCTATTGAATCTGGACCACAGATGTATTTTGTTTGATCACAACAATTGGTGTGTGTCTCTGTTTGTGTATATAAATGTACAAATAAATAATTAAAACAAATAAACCTGTGCAGATTGTTTTTAGATGGGGCATGTGGTCTCCAGTTCACCACAGGCCCTGCCACTCTCTATTGCTTTACTGTGAACTGCCTCACATTCTATCTTCCAGGAAGACAGATGAGTTTTGACCACATCTTTATAGGTCTCCAGAATGACAGAGTCATTTGATAAATCACTACTCTATCTTAGTCAGGACACAGTGGTTTTAGTGTTCCCAAACAATTTTCTGCTTGTTTTTACTGCTGAAATTATTGCATAAATCTATGATAGTTATTTATATTTAAAACAATTCAGATTAAATTCATGGACTAATGGAGATTTGGGTTCCATGTAACAGATGGCTAAATCTATGTAAAATATTCGGAAAGCTTTTATTCTTATGATATTACATTTGTCAGACAGATAGCAAAACAGTTAACTTTTGCTACTAAAGCTCTTTCAGAGGAGAACCTATGACATTTCCACATTTTTATGTGTATTTAATATAAAAATGAAGGACAGAACTTCACTAATTTTGAACTAACAATTTTACATACATTTGCCCTTTGTGAAAATGTGCCACTGTATTGTTTCCTTGCAAGGGCACATTCAATAAATTCCAGTTATTTTTTAAAAGGCAGGCAGATAGCATTAGTTATTGCTCTGGCTAGTATAGGTTTATACTTGGTCCCTTTCCAAGAATGACTCTTCTAAAGCTCAGCAGGTTTAAAAAATACATTTTTTAAAATCTTGGATTTCTCTTAATTAGTAATTATAATACATTATATGATATCCTCTGAATTCTAAGTGCCTGAGGAAAAAAAAGAATATGTATACCAATATGTATGTACTTATATACACATACATATTTTTGTATATATGTATATAAATATATGTATGTATATATACATGTGTGTATGAATATGTATATGTGTATATATACCTATACATGGGTCTATATGTGTATCTTTTGCATTAGATTGGATTTAGGTATTATATCTAATGACAATGTAGAAGGACGGCAATTTGTCTGAAAGGTTTAGGAGGGTGGGCTGGAGGGGTTGGCGTTAGATCTGCCAAGAGATGGGGGAATCAAAACAGATGCTGACAGTGGAGTTTCAAACAAGTGGACACACGAGTATAGTCTAATTTTTATGAAATTTGGTCAATATAGAAGAAAATGTTAACCATGTTAATGTGATGGAAAAACAGAGATTTCACATAGCATCGGAAATCCAGATTTTGTTATCAACTATTGCCTTCTGGATAAATGAGTGCAAGAAATTCATACAAGGACAACAAGACTAAAGTTTAGGTTTTGAGGTAAAATCTTAGTCTCTAGAGAGGGGGTTCGGCAATTAGGCAGGGTTTTAGTCCACATCAGAGGCTGAGATAAGAATGAGAAGCAAATTGGCAGTTATTAAGGGCTATGTAATGTATGCTGTACTGGATGCAGATAACCAGGACTGCGTTTGAAACAGGGTTTGAGAGAAAGCCCTGGAGAATGGGAGAGATGACCTCCTCAGGTCTGGAGAGCCAAGAAATGAGGTCTCTGGTAGCACTGTGCCTCAAAACCTCACGGAAGCTGCCCCTGGCAGGCTAAAGAAGCAGAGCGAGGGAGTGTCAAGCCCTCTTAAAGGAGATACTCATCTTCTAGGGCTCCTTCTTGGTTTAGTTAGTCATCGTTCAGAAACTGAGCCCAAAGTGTCCTACAAGTAGAGTGTTCAGTGAAGCCTAATTACTGGGGAGCTGGAAAAAGCAATAGAATATTTATGGCTAACATTTAATCTCTAAAACAACGAAGTTTAAACTAGGAGTGCTTCAGATTAATAAATGTACATTTTTTTTAACTCATGAGTATCACTCTTTTACGTAATTGCAGTCATAACTCCTACCTTTTGAAATAGATGTACCTAAATAGATACCTAAAATATCACAAGCTGTGTCTCTCTTCTCTATGGAGCTTTAACAATATATATAGTAGAAAGAGAGTATAGCGTAATTGCTCATGAATGAGCAGGCTTGGTGGAATTTTCCTTTCTTTCTATTCCAATTCTCTTGCTACCTCATGGATTCTCTATATCCCATTGCTTACCATTCTGAAATACCATAACAGACTGAAATATCATAACAGACTGAAATATCACAACAGCCTCTTTTCCTACACTGCCTCAACAGTTGAGAATGGACTGTGCTCTTCCCTGGTCTTAGCTGGCCCATAGCTCCTCATTGCTAAGCTGTCCTGCTGGACTCAATGATTTCCGTGCCCAATAAGCATACATCAAGTATAGGTTCTATGACTTAAAAATTTTTTTATTATGCATATTCACTAGCAAAATGAATCACCTGTGAATCTTTTCCTTCAGTGGTAGCTTTTAAGATAAATGAAATAATTACTATTTCTTTTGGTTTGATTTATTCACTAAATTTGTGAATGGAGAAGTTTTTTTAAAGTTTTATTATTGCTCATTGAAATTGTACAGTGTTTATAAAGCATCTATTTATAAAATAGGTTAAATGCGAATTGTAGGCTGATTTGCAGAAAAAAGCTGCCACATACAAGAGTGGCTCCTTTGGGAGAAGCTCATATCAGATTCCAAACAAATAATTCAAACCTAAATTTATAAAGAAAATCAACCTATTTGCAGCTTCAAGTTTGCCTGTATTTGGTTGTTTGAAATGAAGCACACCTGCTTGACTCAAATTACTAATACCACACTCACCATTTCGTCTGACTATCGCAGCTGAGTTTACAAATACCACCTCTTCAGTGGAAGGCATGGTAACTTTGGGGTTGGTAAAGTGAAATACTATCATCTTAGAAGCTTTTGTTGCTCAATCATGCTTTAGTTGAGTTCTTATATAGTGTTTCAGAAAACAAGGTTTGACACGTGAAATGTCAGAACTCCCATAACAGCTAAGGATCATAACATACCTGGAAGCAGAATGTGTTTGAAAAGAACTTGCCAGTCAGGTAAAGGGTTTTACACTGAAATGGGAAAAGGAGAGAGGAAAGAAATTAGTAGGATTAAATTCAAAACAGAGGATATTTTAGAAAACTATACTTATGAACAAAAAATTTAAAGAAAGGCTATAATGGAAAAGGAGGCTGGTAGTCTTCAGTAGAAAATAGTAGAAGAAGAGGTTTGAATATTGTTAAAAAATCCAAAGAGTAGAAGCAAGTGAAAAGAACTTGGCTGACAGTGGAAATAATACGAATGTGGGAGTAAGTTACAAACTAATAGGCTAGAAAAATGCATGATACTTCTCTCATAGAGAAGGAGCAGAGACAAGATATGACATTGAGAAAATTCACTCATCAGATACCTGCAGGAGCCCCATTTTTCTGAAATAGACAATCTGACAAATTTTGTCTTGTCAATTTTATCTCTCACAAGCAGTAAGAAAATATATATGTACTGTCGGCACTTAGATTGGAGAAGAGAAGATTCAGAGATAGCCTGATGACTGCCTTTAAATAAATGAAGATGTGTCCTGTGAGAAAGGGATTACTTAGCCTAATACCCAATTCCAGAGGCTATAATTAGAACCGATGTACAGAAATTCAAGGGAAGTGAAATTTAACTCAATAAATGCAAGAGTTGTTATTTATTTATTCATTATTAGTGAGTAGGGAGACACAACAAAGGAATGGGGTTTGCAGAGAGAAAGTAAGATGGTAGTCATGGGTCTACTTGTGATTTGCAAGTCCAAATTGGTGAAGTCTCTAAAGGACACTAATCTTTATTAGGAAGCAAGGAAATGATGTTACTACTAATAATAATAGCAAAAGTTTATTGAATGCTTACTCTAATTCAAGCACTATTTTAAGCCCTTTACTCATTAACTTATTTGAGAAGAGTGAGTCACCAAAGAGTTGACAATAATCAGGAGAAAACCAATATAGGATGACAGTTGAGAATATCATGTAAAAAAACTCTTGATGAGAAAAACAAAAAAGATAGTTGTCAATATTGGCTTCATGAACTAGATAAAGGAAGTGGAGTGAATACTTGGAACTTTAGGTAATAAGATACTGGTAACTTGGGGCCAGCCCGGTGGCATAGTGGTTAAGTTCGTGTGCTCTGCTTCCGCCACCTGGGGTTGCAGGTTCGGATCCCAGGCATGAACCTAACACCACTCATCAAGTCACACTGTGGAGGCATCCCACATAAAATAGAGGAAGGTTGGGACAGATGTTAGCTCAAGGCCAATCTTCCTTACCAAAAAAAAAAGACACTGGTAACTTAAAGAAGGTATTTGCCATATAATATTGAGAAGAGTATAAACAAAATTAAAAGTTGGTGAGAGCCCTGGCTATAGTTATTATAACGAATTTTAGATGTAGTAGTCAAAAATGGTAGAGGATTGCAAGAGGATAATTAGGACATTGGAATTTTTTTTTTTTTTTTGAGGAAGATTAGCCCTGAGCTAACATCCGTGCCCATCTTCCCTTATTTTATATGTGGGACGCCTGCCACAGCATGGCTTGCTGAGCAGTGCCATGTCCACACCCAGGATCGGAACTGGCTAACCCCAGGCCACCAAAGCGGAACGTGCAAACTTAAACATTGTGCCACCGGGCCAGCCCCTAGGACATTGGAATTTTAAAAAGGGCTTTTGGGATTAATATACCCAAGCAGAATAAATGAACTCAATTGGCTTCTATCACATTCTATACATGTTTCCTTCTAATGGACGCTACTATTTATTTTTCTAAAATTGAATGTATGAGACATGGCTATTCATCTCAATATCAAACTTGACCAGATCCTATATTATTATTTACTTGCATGATAATTGAAAATGTATTGTCTATATATTTTTAGTCTAAATAAGCATCCTACTTCTATGGCACCATTAAAATAATATTTATGTGGTAAACAATTCATACATGTTGTCGATGGCATTCTGCCAACAGCACTTTGCTTTACTTGTAAGGAATAGAAATCCACTATTGAGTATCTCAAATTGAAAACTAGATGGGAGTGTTGTAAAGTCTCAACAGGCAATATCAACAAAATCCATGGTAAAGAAATCCAGTGCAGCAGAGAATCAAAGGAACTGAATTTAAGAAATGAAAGTAGCTGGAAGCAAATTCTTTTCCTTTACCATTTTCTCAAAAAGGTATTTTTTTGTTTCCATATAACTAACTTATTCAGCTTCTCTTTCACGAAAACTCCAAACACATAGAAAATAACAATGAGAGATAAAGAAGCACTTCCTGTCAGTGTCTAAAGAATGATCTTCATAAATTAGATTGCTTGCATATTTTTAAAGATATAAATTATGACATGGTCTCCACTACATGATTATTAGTAGCACACAAGTTTTTTGAATTAGACAAATAAGATCTCTATTTTTCATAATGTTTTTCACTTAAAGACCACGTATATTTAAGTTTTTCTTCCTTGGGAACATAAAATTTTAATTTGAAATATCTTCTTTTTTTCATTTTAATAGGTTGCAAACAGCCTTTACGAAATCAGGTTCTAAACTGCACCCAACGTCTTGTAAATACTTAGACATAAAATGATGCCTTAATAATATTTTTAATTAGTAGGCATACAGAATGTTAATTTTCAAAAGGGGGATGTCAGAATTTGTGGGTAACTTACATTGATATTTTTCTCCCCACTTCCAACTTTTATTATTATGGTAGAGCCCACCTAAGTAGGTGTGAGAATTTGAAATAGTGGAGATTGAACGATCTGACTTTAAAGACAAATAAATCTCTGTGATGCTTTGACAATTCAGTTTTGAATAACCTTATTCAAATCACTGTAACCTATACTGAATAGACATGCTCTCTAGAAATAGGTCAACTCCATTCCAGAAAACCAGTTAATGAGAGTTCTAAATACAAGAATAATTTTCAATAATCTATTATTTAGAGTAGTAACTCTAGCAACCTTATAGTTTATATTTTTTCCTTCTCTGGCAGAAACATGATTGTTCATGATTCATTGGTCATTTTTATTTTTTCCCCTTCCATGTTACTTTGAAGAGATGTTTTGCCATTTTATTCCTTAACCTGATAAAGGTACCTTCATTAAAATACAGTAAACACAGTATTTTATGGTGAAATGTTGGAAGAATTTCCTTTAAAGTTAGGAATAAGAAATTAGTTACTGTTATCACAATTGTTTTTCAATTTTGGGTGTTCAACGCAGATAGGCAAAGAAAAAAGTTGTGGGCTGGCCCCATGGCCCAGTGAAGTTCACACACTCTGCCTTGGTGGCCCAGGGTTTCACTGATTCAGATCCTGGGTGCGGACATGGCACCGCTCGTCAGGTCATGTTGAGGCAGCATCCCACATAGCACAACCAGAGGCACTCACAACTAGAATATACAACTATGTACTGGGGGGCTTTGGGGAGAAGAAGGAAAAAAAGAGAAAATGTTTTGTGCAGATTGGACACAAAAAATCAAAACGAAAGTCTTGCCAACAGTTACAGGTCATATCATTTTGAATGAAGACAATTTGATGGAAAATATAGATAAATTATTTATTAATTTATTAATAAGTATTAAATTATTTAGGCAGACCACAGAATACATGTTTAATAGTTAAAAATCAAAAGCATCATATACAAATGTAGGGGAGGAAGACATTTCCTCTACCCGCTCTGAGTTATTCTGGCTGGAGAAGGAATTAAATTCACATGAGACAGAATAACAAGAGAAAATTAAACAAAGCTTTATAGCATGAATACATGGGAGAGGCTCAGGCAACCTGAGCAACTCACCAAAATGGCTGAAGCCACTACCTTAAATATCATCTTCACATAAAGGCAAAGGAGGATGTTGGGGGTGGAGGAAGAGTCAATCATGGGAGATTCCCAGACAAGTACAGTAATCAAGAGTCATGTTATTATGCAGACTTGAGTCCTTGCCTTCCACATTGATGAGAGTTTCTAGAGATAAGGTCATCCCCCCTCCTTCCTGCTACAGAGAGGGAGACATCTTTACAGATGGAGATTTCCTCTACAATGTAAATGTCTCTTAATAAAGGGTAAGTGAATTCTACTTTTCAGAGTTTCTTTCCTGTCTGCAGTTTTTAAAAGTAACCTGCCCAAAATAATCCTCATGCCAAAGAGACGTACCTTGGTGTGGCCAATTCCAGTCCCCCATACAAATTTACATAAAGTTAAAAAATAATGAAAAAATTAAACCCCATTTCAAATGACAACAAAAATACCAGCTATCTAGGACTTTATTGTACAAAAGCTATAAAAAGTAATTTAAACTTTTAGAAAAACTCTAATTGAAATTCTTTAAAAAAACTAAATAAATGGAGGATATATAGCAGGTTCATAGTTTGAAATATTCAATAATAAAAAGTAGAAATTCTTTCAAAATTGATCTGATAGAATGCAATTCTAACCAAAATCCAATCGTGTGTGTATTTAAATTGATTATTTTAACTTAAAGTTTATATGGAGTTAATAGAACCAAGATTATCTAGACAATTTTAAAGAAGAAGACATTGAAAAGACTTGCCTTCCCAGGTATCAAGATTTATGAGAAAGCTATTTGTGATCAAGTGTACTATTGGTGCAGAGACACACAAACAGATGGAGCAGAAGAGAGTCATCAGAGATAGACATATAATCATACACACATACACACTTCATATAAGTGGATCAATAGGGAAAAGAGACTTTTTAGCCTGTTGTGCTGGAATGAGTGATTATATCTACAGTCATGCATTGCTTAAGTACAAGAATACATTCTGAGAAACGTCATTAGGCAATTTTGTCATTTGAAGGTCATAGAAGGGAAAAAAATTTGCCACCCCAAGATATGTTTCCTCAATATGAAGATTATTTTAGGCTGATTATTTTTAAGTAACAAAAGACTCATAAAATTTTTCTTGTTATCTCTCCCTTTGCTGCCTAAAAGGATTCAAATAAAATAAGTTGTCTCAGGAAGTGAGCTATCACCTTAGCATAATATGAGCTAGATGGTAGACAGGAAGGAACCTGGAAAAGACAGTTTTCTGGGCTCCTGTGTTCTTCTGTCTGTGTGGCCAAACAAACACTTGTTTTCCAAACCATTTGCTCCTTTTCACCAACCTGTGAATCGCCTTCCTTCCCTTTGAAGTCCCTGACTCTCCCCACAACCAACATCCTTTGTCTTTAGCTGAGGATGGTATTTAACCTGAGGGCTTTGGCCATTTTGGTGAGTTATTTGCTTTTCCTGGGTTTCTTTCATGTATATACATTATTAAACTTTTGTTTGTTCTTCTCCTGTTACTCTGTCTCATGTCAATTCAATTCTTATACCAGTAAGAAGCATCTAGAAAGGTAGGGGAAAATTTCTTCCTCCTCTGCAATAGTTATGCAGACCTAGATGGTATTGCTTCCTGCACACCTAGGCTACATGGTACGGATCTTATGGGACCAACTTCATGTATGCAGTCTGTCATTGACAGAAATGTTGTTATGCAGTGCATGATTATATGGAAAAAAATGGGAGAGATTACATTTTTTCTTTACACTATACACAAAAATAAATTCCCAGTGGATTAAAAACCCAAATATGAAGGGAAAATTAATATAATTTTAAGGGGACAATATAGGAGAATATTTTCACAACCTCAAAAAATGAATGGACTTTTTAACCAGCAAAAATATCATAAAGAATTGGTAAATTCAACTTCCTTAAAATAAAGAGTTTCTGAATATCAAAATATACAATAATAATAGTGTAAAGTCATGCCACATGACTTTGCAACACATACAAAACATTTTCAGAATACATAAAGAACTTCTATGAGTCTATATGTAAAAAAGATAACAATCTAATGGTAATATAGACAAGAGATTTGTACAGGCACTTCAGAGAAGAGAAGGTTCTGTTGTGTCCCAAGCATGTGAAGTATTAATCAGGGAAATGCAGACATTATTTTCTTATACACACTTTTTTTCATAAGGAGAATGTGAATGGCATACTCTTTGAGCCAATATATATTTGAGATTGCTCTATTTCTTTTACGACATAATTTTGTAGATAATTAGTCTTCAAGGATTTTTCTTTATAGATAACCTAATTTTTTAGTCTGGATGATTGTTCAGTAATTTTTCTCCTCTTTATAACTTAGAAATGTTACAAGGCTATGACTTATTTGATACTTACTGAGTTTTGAATGGCAAAATTTAAGTGGCTTATACTTGGAAATTTTTAAAAATATATTTTTGCTTAATTCTTTTTTCTTGTTCCCTCCATATGGACTTCTATATATAAAATTTCCCAAGTTAGCCCTCCCCATCTCTTTCTTCTTTTTCTTCCTAATTTCAATCTCTTTGCCTTTTATTACTCATTGGAGTTCAGAGAATTTTCTGGAATTCTCTTTTATTTCAATAATTTGCTTTTCTCCTTATGTAATCTATTATTCACTGCTTAAAAAAAAAACAAAACAAAAACCTTGTATTCATGGTTTGAATTTCCAAGGACTCCCTTTATTTTATTATTACTCCATTTTCAGAGCCAGCTACAGATTTAACATGCTTTGTAATTTCCCCCCCCCAAAAAAGAATTCTTTTCTTTTTCTTGTAATGACTATTTTTACAAGGCATCATTTGCTCTCAGATCTCATTTTATGCTATTCTTTTTGATGCTGAGTGTTTTTGTTTACCTAGATCACTCCCCTTTCTCCTACACCGATATAGAGAGGTCTATATAGAGAGAGGTCTATATAGAGAGAGGTCTATATAGAGAGAGGTCTATATATATCAGTGCTGGTAGGGAGTTCAGTCCTTATCCAATATTGTTATTACTGATTAGTCCCTTTAGTTTCAGACGTAAGCCTAAATATTTAGATACTCTGTAAAATTTCTTTTTTATATTAAGTATTAAATACTTTGAGGAATGTTTAGCTTTCAGCAGAAAAAAATAGTTTTGCAGCAGAGAGTTTTTCCTCTTTTAGAAACACTCTTCTTTGAGTGTGCATTGGCAGCCCAAAAACAGATAAAGCAGACTCCGCCTGTCTAACTGGCCACCTGGCATGTGTGAATCCCCATATTTTCCCCAGCTCCACCCAACAAGCGGTCTCTGTGAATTTATTCCCTGTTCCCTACAGATTAGGCATGGCTTGCAGATTCGAATAGGGTCACGATTTATTCTTATGCCCTGTTCTCCAGGCTTTCTAACCTCTAGTTTTGTTCTAACCATAGGGTTTCACTTTAGTAAAAATTTTTGTAGTTATTTTAACTGTGAGGGGTTTGTTTTTGATTTTTAGATATCTGATTAATAGAATTACATTATAATCTTTTACAAAGTTGTAGACAAGTCTCTTAATTTCTATGTGTATTTCTGCCACATATTTTTACCATATGATAGTCTCAAAAAGTGTCCTCAATTTTCATGTTTAATTTTTCATGCATGTATTTAAAATAACTCTACTATATTCTATTTGTTTATTCTATTTATTCTTAATAATTTTGAGTCTAGTATTACTCTTTGTGTGAAATTAATATTGACATCACAGCATTCTTTACTATTTTTTGTTGATATTGTAGGGGAGGAAGACATTTCCTCTACCCTCTCTGGGTTCTTCTGGCTGGAGAGGGAATTAAATTCACATGAGACAGAATAGCAAGAGAAAATTAAACAAAGCTTTGTGAGGAACCATGGCCCAGGGCCTTTCTTCCCAAAGGAAGAATGGGCACCGAAGAAGTGGGGTGCTCATAGTGGTTATATACCCCCAAACAGGGTGTTTTGCATATGATTGAAATGTCCCTCCCACAATAGTTACAAGATTGCCCTCTCAGCACAGAGCTTGATGGACACAGCAGGTAGTGGGTCTGCTATCTTGGTGGGCATAGCAGTAGGCAAGTCTATTGTCTGGAGCTGGGCAGTCACAGGTGAGCATGACAATCAGTTTCTAGCCTAAGGAAAGATGCTTAATCCTTACAGAAATGCCAAAGTTGGGAGAGGGAGGGAAGTCAGCCACAGGAGGTTACCAGAAACAGGGACAATAAAATGCAGATTTAAGTCCTTGCCTTTGGCATTGATTAAGAGTTTCTAGAAAGAAGGTCATCTTTCTTCTTCCTGGTACAGAGAGGGAGGCACTTTTACAGATAGAGATTTACCTTACAAATGTAAATGTGTCCTAACAGAGGGCAAGTTCCATTCCTCAGAGCCTCCTTCCCTGTCCCAGTTTATCAAAAGCAATCAGCCTCAAATAATCCTGATGCCAAAGAGACATATCTTGGGGTGGCCAATCTCAGGTCCCCACAATATTAATGTGAATGTTATACACTATATTGTTTAGGGTTATCATTTATATAAAACTTATTCTTTTTTCCCCAGCTTTATTGAGATATAATTGACATGTAACATTGTGTAAATTTAAGGTGTACAACATGTTGATTTGATACACTTATGTATTGTAAAAGAATTACCACCATAGCATTAGATAATACCTCCATCATCTCACATAATTACCTCTTTTTTTTTTGAGATGAGAACATTGAAGATCTTCTCTCTCAACAACTTTCAATTACATAATGCAGTATTGTTAACTACAATCACCGTGCTGTAGATACATTACGTCCCCAGACCTTATTCACCTTATAATAGGAAGTCTGTACCTTTGATCGGCACCTCCTCGTTTCCCCTACCTCCCAGTCCCTGAGAATCAGGGAAACTGTTTCTGTGGGTTCAGCTTTTTTAGATTCCACATATAAGTGATATCATACAGTATCTGTCTTTCTCTTTTCACTTAGTCTAGTGCCCTCAAGGTCCATTCATGTTGTTGCAAATGGCAAGATTTCTTTCCTTCTTGTGGCTGAATAATATTCCATTATATATATATATATATATATATATATATATATATACAAATATACAAGATCTTTATCCATTAGTGAACATTTGGGTTGTTTTCCTATCCTGGTCATTACTAATATTGCTGCAATGAACATGATGATGCAGATATCTTTTCCATATTCTGTTTTTATTTCCTTTGGATATATACCAAGAAGAGAGATTGCTGGATGACATAGTATTTGCATTTTTAAGTTTTTCAGGAGGCTCCACACTGTTTTCCATAGTGGCTGCACCAGTGTCCATTCCCACCAAGAGTGGACAAGTGTTATCTTTTCTCCACATCCTCTCCAACACTTGTTATTTCTTGTCTTGTTAGTTATAGCCATTCTGACAGATGTGAGGTGATATCTCACTGTAGTTTTGATTTGCATTTCCCTGATAATTAGTGATGTTGAACATCTTTTCATGTGCCTGTTGGCCATTTGTATATCTTCTTTGGAAAAATGTCTATTCACATCCTCTGCTCATTTTTTGATTGGATTGTTCATTTCTTTGTTGTTGAGTTGTATGAGTTCCTTATATATTTTGGAATTAACCCTTTGTTGGATATATAATTTGCAAATATTTTCTCCCAGTTAATGGATTGTCTTCTCATTTTGTTGATGGTTTCCTTTGAGTGCAGAAGCTTTTTAGTCTGATGTAGTCCCATTTGTTTATTTTTTCTTTTGTTTCCCTTGCCTGAATAGACATGGTGTTTGAAAAGATGCTGCTAGGACCAATGTTAGAGTGTACTACCTATATTTTGTCCTAAGAGTTTTATGGTTTCAGGTCTTACATTCAAGTCTTTAGTTCATTTTGAGTTAATTTTTGTGTATGGTGTAAGATAATGATCTACATTCATTCTTTTGCATGTGGCTGTCCAGTTCCTCCGACACCATTGATTGAAGAGAATTTCCTTTCTCCATTGTATATTCTTGGCTCCTTTGTTGAAGATTAGCTGCCCATAGATGTGTGGTCTTATTTCTGGGCTTTCAATTCTGTTCCATTGATCTGTGTGTCTGTTTTTCTGCCAGTACCATGCTGTTTTGATTACTACATCTTCAAAGCATATTTCGAAGTCAGAGAGTGTGATATCTCCAGCTTTGCTCTTTTTGCTTACATCCCTCTTTATCTGTATTAATGTTTCTTGCCTTACATTTTGTTTTTATGGTTATTGCTGAGGACTTCTCGAAATCATAGTAAGAACCACAAGGACCAGTACAGCCACAACATTGGTCCTTAATGAAGAACCAGGCTTAGGTGTGTGACCCCAGGCATTTCTACCCCATAGCATCACTAGAAATAGGTTGAGACTGGCACAAAATAGGCAACTAAGTAGAGTGTTCTCAGAGCAACAGAAAGCAAATAAAGTGAACTCCAAGATTCCCCTGAGCTCCCTGCCTTGAAGAGCTTTTCAGTCTGTGGGAAAAGGAGGAGGAACCCTGGCAGAGCCTAGCTGACTCCTGGCTAGTAGGAGTCTTTTGTATTCTTTGTTCTATTTCTGTGAAGAACGTCATTGGGATTCTGATTGGGATTGCATGGAATCTGTATATTGCTTTAGGTAATATGGACATTTTAACTATGTTTATTCTTCTAATCCATGAGCATGTAATATCTTTCCATTTCTTTCAATAATCCCTTATAGTTTTCAGTGTATACGTCTTTCATCTCCTTGGTTAAATTGATTCCTAGGTATTTTATTCTTTTTGTTGCAATTGTAAATGAGATTGTATTCTTGATTTCTCTTTCTGCTAATTTGTTGCTAGCATATAGAAATGCAACTGATTTTTTTTATATCTCATGTTCCTCCACTGGCTTTCTCTGGGGTCCCCACAGGCTCAGATGCTGCTGCCCCTTTCCCTACCTGTGCTACTGCTCCTGGGTTATCTGGGGGTGCAGGTTGCACTGCTGATGGGAGTGCTGGGTTCATGAGTGTCACTGTCACTGCCAGGGGCTCAGAGACCCAGGGAATTGTATGTAGCACCCCCTGCTGGTGGAGCTGTTGTCAGGGATCCTGCCACTGGAGGGTGGGTCACCATTCTGCTTTGGTTCCTAAAGCCTCTGATTGCAGGTTCCACTTGCCAACACTGGGGAGAAGCAGCGGCTAAGCAAGGAGAGGTGTTTTTTTTGCTGTTTGTTTGCAGTCCCTGGTCTCTGGTATTAGTTTGGGTTTTTTAAACCTCAGATCAGGGTGCCCAGCCACATGCAGGGAAAATCTGAGTTTTGTATACAGTCAGTCCCCCCTGTTGGAATGACCTGGCCACTGCTAGGGGATGGGGATGGGGCCTGCACACAGGACCTGTGGGAGCAAGCTAGCTCACCTTGTCTACCTCTGCCATGACTGCTCACAGGCTTGCAGGCTGGGTCTGCTGGGAGTCAGGCAGAGAGCAATCCAGCGCACCTTCTCTTCCCCTGCTGAGACCAATTGTAGGCTGGCAGGCTGGGTCCCCTGGTCAGGGAGCATGCCAACCTACCTTCTCTGCCTGTGTCATGATTGCTTGGTGTTGTGTAGAGTGGGTCCACTGATAGATGGGCAGGGAGCACAACAGGACTATTTTTTCATAGGCGTATGATCTAGTGTGAGAATCAGTGCCCTGGATTTCTGCTTCTGGCGGAGGGGAGGCTGTTCCTCTAGTTTCACTGCCTCTCAGGTGTCCAGTCCACCCACCTTCAGATGTGTAGATGCATAGATCTCTTAGGCATCCTGTTGTGCTGTGTAGGGAATCCTCTGTTGGTCAATGGATGTACAATTGGTTGTAACTTAGAGGGGAGAGACAAAGGGAACAATTTGCTCCTCTCACTCTTTTTCACTCATCTTTTGTTGTTCTTCTCTGACTGGATAATTTCAAAGTTTCTGCCTTCTATATCACAGATTCTTCTGGTTGATCCATTCTGTTTTTGATACTCTCTATTGTGTTTTTTTTTTCATGTCATTCATTGTATTATTCTGTTCTAGAATTTGGTTCTTTTTTATGATTTTTATCTCTGCTATTCTGAATTCTTTGTTGGGTAAATTATAGATCTTTATTTCTTTGTGGTTGGTTACTGGAAGTTTATTTTGATCCTATTGTGGTATCATTTTTTTTATTATTCACGTTCCTTGAGGTTTTGCTGTTTTTGCCTTTGAAGTAACAGACACCTCCTGCAGTCTTTACGAACTGTCCTCTCCAACACATCCAAATTGATATATTCTTTGCTCCAATAGCCTGCTGGAAATCCTCCCTAGAAATCTTGACTCCCATGAAGGCTTACTTATCTGTGGGTAGTTGTCTAAGACAATGTTTCCTAGGGGCTCCTGGACTGCAGCCAAGATGGGCTGGAGCTGGTTCACCAGCCACTGTTGGGTCCTCAACCAGATTGACATCTGTATGCCTAGCACCCAACACACAGATGTGTGAAACTTCTCCTTGGTCCTTTGGCATATTGTGTTGGATTCCACAGCTCCCAAGAAGACATTTTCGTCGATAGGTAAATGCTGAATTACTGCTATTGTCTTGCTGGCGGTGGTGGGGGGAGCATGGCAGGCAAATGTGAAGGACATCTTATTCCACCATGATGCATATTATTTGATATTTAAATTTAGCCATTTACACTAGTTTTTTTTTATTGGAAGTTTTCATGACTGGCAATACTGCATGGTGATTTAGATGGACATGTAAGCACGTGTTCAAATTCTGATTCTGCCATTTACCTTGAACTCCCTGTTGTCTCAGCTTCATCTTCTATAAAATGGAGAAAATAATACTGCTGGCCTCACATTGTTTCTGTGGAGAGATTAAATAATGGAATGTAAATTTCATGTTATCTTATTTGTATGTTTTTAGTTTGTTTTCTATAATTTTACAGCTTTCTTTTCATTTATCTGGTTTTTGTCTGATTCTATGTAGGATATTTTGCTCATTTATACCTTCTCCATGTGTTTTCAATTTGTTTTAAATTCTACAAGAAGGTTCCTTTAAATAATTCAAAAGCAATCTTTAATGTATATTTAAGTAATTATAAAAATGAAGGCGAAAAAACTCCTACTCAAGTAGGGCACATAATTTTGTAGTCTTTTGTTCTTCTGTCACTGTTAATATAATATTAGATTTTAAAATCTCATCTCTTTTATTAATTTTTAACAATATTAAACATATTATGCTTCAGTAGTTTTTGATATTTTTAATGATATGATTCCTATAATACTTATATAAATTATTCATATTAAGCTCATTCTAAACTGCTTTTGATGTCCACCTCATGGCTTGTTTATTTTGAACTCTTAATCATACTATATTCTTGTGTATTATGAAGTATCATTTTTATTTCCACAATGATATATATATAAACATTTTTATTGACTTGACACATGAAGGACAATTGAAGTGGCTATAGAATTTTGGGGTTTCAAAATATTTGGTGTTGCAGAAGATAAGCCTGATTTCCTTTTATTTATTTTAAAGTTAATTTAATTTTATAACTTTTCAAAGTCTATTTCTTGCTTGGATTTTAGTGGGGTTTGTACTTCTTTAGTATGTGATTCAAAATCCTTGTTAGATATTTCTATGTGTGAATCTTCTTTTGTATGACTGGTACTCAATAAAGATATTTGATAGATACTCAAGATTCATTTTTTTAAGTCAGAAAATAAGTACTTTTCTCCTGCAATTTTATCATTTCTTATAGTCTATTTCCTCTACATACTTCATCAGGATTTTCAATTAGCCATATGTTTAATCTTTTTTCTCTGCAGTTTATATAAAATACTTTCTCCTTTGTTATTTTCATATTTTTGTACTTTAGATACACTCTGAAAAAAGTTCCTTTTCATCTTCCAGGGTTTTAAAAGGGAAATGCTATATTTTCCATTCACTCTTTCCTTTAGGACTTCACACAGAGTACATCAGTTAAAGAAACCAGACAGTAGTCACTGATTGATAGATTTTGTTTAACAAACTTTGTTTTAGAATAGTTTTATATTTACAGAAAAAGTGTGAAGACAGCACAGAAGATTCCCATATAACCCACCTCCAATGTCTCCTATTATTAACATCTTACATTAGTAACGTGCATTTGTCATAATTAATGAACCAGTCAATTATCATTGACCAAAGTCGATACATTACACAGATATCAGTTTTTACCTAATTGTTTTTATATTCTAGTTGTTATCTAAGATAAACATTGTTTTATATAAGGTGGTATGTATTTTAGCTCGCAGATTTCTTGCAAGGTTGATATGAGATAATGAATGTAAAAGCACAACTCTAATGACGGGTACATTGAACAAGAGCTGGCGCCTTCATTGTCTGAGTAGCAGTCAACAAAATGGGACATATGCACTCTAAGGAGTGTACAAAAAAATCTAATATGGGGAAGGAGACTATATTAGAACTTTAACATTTTTATCACATGTTTTTGAAATTTATTTTTGAGTATTTTATAATTACATAATACATGACTATATCAGTATAAACACTTAAGTTATAACTAATTAAATACACAGAAAGACAGTTCTTGTACAAACTCATACTGATAAGGATGCATAAAAAAAAATGGGGAGCTCAATGCCTTAGGAAAAAGATAGCTGGTATCTGAGACAAAAGAACTAGGTTTGTATAACTGTTCAAATAGTTACTAAATTTATGGCTCTGAGAAAGTTTTTTAAATTGTCTAAGTCTCAGTTTTTGGATAGGTTAGCAGGATGCTACAAACTAAAAGAGATAATTAAAAGAGAAAACACAAGTTAAAAAGTGTAACTAAGAGGTAATACCCAACAATAATTATGCTTAATTTTGGTAATTTAATAAATTGATAGACACTTATGAAGTCAAATGTTAGGGTCATGATCCTCCTGAGTTGCATCTGACATCATTAACTATCCTGAGATGAAATCTCAGCCTCAGAGATCAACAAAGATATCCAAGGTTATACAAAATGATTCAATTACATTAACAGATATTTATTGTTAACAGTAGTAAATTCAAAGATAACTGCCTCATATAATGATAGTAAATTCATCAATATATTGCCAAAAAAAATTTTTATGTCTGGAAGAGGCCTTCTGTTGTTACAAAACATAGAAATTGAACATCTTCCATTTTATTCCATTGCATACTGAATATTATAATTTGTCCCTGAAATTCATCACATTATATGTTACTTTTTAAATGTTTTGTGAAATTACTCTAAAATTCCTAAAATATTCAAATTTTTAACACGTGGTTATTTGATAGATATAAGAAGGTCATATTTTGCTTAGTATTTTTCTAAACGTTCTCTTGATCCCAGCACACTTCCAAGCACCTAAAATATGAGCTCAAATTACAAAAAATCATTAAAAGGAACTTGAAATTATTATTGATATTCCCATTAGTTACTCTCTGTACTTTTTTATTATAATCACACAGATAGGAGTATCTTTCTGTGGTATCAATACTGAAAAGTCGATCTTATTTATTAATTAAAAATTAATATAATTTTTATTGTTCACGGGTATTTATTGAGTAAACACATTAAAGAATTTTATAAACACATGTAAAAAGAAGTTTAATAAACACGCATGATGATTAATTAATGCACAAATACAGTTTCACTCTCTGAGCTCTATGCTTTGTGTGGTATTAGACATTAAAGTAGCATTTCTTAGGAGCACCTGTTTTAGTTCATGGAATGTTTATTTTGATGTGTTATATGAAATGTTAAGCTTATCAGACAAGGACACTTCTACTTCTGATCAAGACAGAGCAGCAGGGACCAAATTTACCTTCCCATCTGAAATAACTAAAACAAAATGACACAAAAAAAATAGAAAAAATATGAGAAATAATGGTTCTCAAAAAATATTAGAAATCAGGTAACTTAAGACAGTAATCCCTAAGAGATGAGCTACAAGAGAGTTTAGCCATAAAATTGCTCTAGCTTATTAATGAAAATAACTTTCAAGGCTGCAACACCAAGAGGGGGAACTGAGGCTAATCTCAGTGGTCTCCCTGAGACAGCACTGGGATTCTGGAGAGGACAAGGCAGCTTGAGTTCACAGGTGAGAGTACCAGAGGGCACAGAGTTTTCTAGCTAGTGTAGGGGAGGAAGACATTTCCTCTTCCCAAATGTGGATTTGTCTGGCCGGAGAACGAATTAAATTCACATGAGACAGAATAGCAAGAGAAAATTAAACAAAGCTTTATGAGGAGCCGTGGCCCGGGGCCTTTCTTCCCGAAGGAAGAAAGGGCACTGAAGAAGTGGGATGCACGTAGTGGTTATATACCCCCAAACAGGGTGTTTCACATGTGATTGAAATGTCCCTCCCACAATAGTCACCAGATTGCCCTGTCGACACGGTACTTGATGGACACAGCAGGTAGTGGTCAGCTATCTCGGTGGGTGTAGCAGGAGGCTAGTCTATTGTCTGGAGCTGGGTGGTCACAGGTGAGTGCAGCAATCAGTTCCTAGCCTAAGGAAAGATGCTTAATCCTTAAAGAAATGCCAAAGTTGGGAGGGGGAGGGAAGTCAGTTACAGGAGGTTACCAGACTAGCACAATAAAATGCAGATTTAAGTCCTTGCCTTTGGTATTGATTAAGTGTTTCTAGAGAGAAGGTCATCTCCTTTCTTCTTCCTGGTACAGAGAGGGAGGCAACTTTTACAGATGGAGATTTACCTTACAAATGTAAATGTGTCCTAACAAAGGGCAAGTTCCATTCCTCCTTCCCTGTCCCAGTTTATCAAAAGCAATCAGCCTCAAGTAATCCTGATGCTAAAGAGACATATCTTGGGGTGGCCAATTTCAGGTCCCTACACTAGAAAACTACTAGGATCTGTAAGGGGTCCCCTTCAAATATTCAGATGAGTATTGATTAGCAGATGAATGTGTAAAAACTGCCCATGGCTGGGGAAACAACCACCCCAAAGTATTATAAGTAACAACCACCACAACTCTGGCAGGGTCAGGAATGATACCTATTCTTACTAACCAGAGAGGCATTCATGATTTGTGGGGCATTGAGGAGAGTTCTCATTGAGGTTTTGCTTCAGTAGTGGGGATAACTAACACTAGACTAAATGCTTCACTAACTCGTCATGACACAGCATAGAAGCAAAGCTGGAGAAGATAAAGTTCTCTCTAAATAGCTTAACTTCCTCCTGGAACAAGACTGCTATACACATAGGAATAAAAAATCACACACCCAACAAAGCAAAATCACAATTTCTTTCATCTAATTAAAAATTTCCAGACATGAAAAGACATACAACAATATTGCCCATAAAGAGGGGGAAAATGAAACAATTAGACTTGAGTCACAATTGACAAAGATGAGAAAATTAATAGACAAGAATGCTAAAATAATTATGACTCTATTTCATATATTCAAGAAACTAGAGAAATTCTGAATATGTTAAGTAGTAAGATCAAAATAGCTGAAATCCAATAGTTACAGATGAACACTATATCTGAGATGAAAAATACACTGGAAAGGATTAATGGCATGTTAGATACTGCAGAAGAAAATATTAGTAAACTTGAAAATGTAACAATAGAAGCTATTCAAAAGGAAACACAAAAAAAGAAAGACTCATGAAAACTTTAAATTGAACTTCAGTGAGTTGTGGGATAGCTTTATTGGCCTCCTATACATTTAATTGGAGTCCCTGAGGAAAAATGGGGGAATTCAGAAAAATATTTGAAGGAATAATGGCTGATAAATTTTAAAATGTGATTAAAGCTATATACTATAGATGCCAAAGCATGAAACATGATGAAAACTACACCAAACACATCATAATCATATTCCATAAAACCAGCAATAAGAAGAAAAATATTAAAAGTAGCCAGAAGATAAAGACGCATTATAGACAGAAAAATACAAAAGAGGAGTCCTAGTGGTAAAGTTCAGTGTTCTCCACTTTGACAGCTTGGGTCCGGTTCCTGGATATGGACCTACGTCACTCTGTTAGTGGCCATGCTGTGCTGGCAGCCCACATACTAAAAAGAATAGAGGAAGATTTGTGTGGATGTTACTCAGGGTGAATCTTCCTCAGAAAATCAAAGACAAAAACAAAAAATCTCAGTTTTCTCACTGAAAAAGATGTAAACAAGAGGTCAGGGGAACAACATCTCTAAGGTACTGAATGAGGAAGCTATTAACTTGAAACCCATTATGCAGCAAAAATATCTTACAAAAACAAAGACAAAATACCGAATCTTTCAGAAATATAAAGACTGAAAGTGTTTATCATCAACTGATTAGCTCTATAAGAAATGAGGAAAGAAGTCCTTCAAACAGGAGGAATATGATACCAGATGACAAACTGGGCGTACACAAGGAAATGAAGATTACTGGACACAATAATCACAGGATTAAATTAAAAGAATTTTTGAAATTATTTGACCTCTTTTAAACATAATTGTCTGTATAACCAAAAATAATAACAATATATTGTGGGGTTTATAAAATGTGTGGAATTAAAATGTATGACAATAGTAGCACAAAATTTCATCAAATAGTAGAGGTAGCATACTGTTGAAAAGTTATTAAACCACATGTGAACTGGTATATCATTTGATGGCTGACCATGATAAGTTAAAAGTGTATACACACTCCATAAAGCAACTACTAAAGTAACACAACAGAGAGTTATAGTTAAAAAGTCAACATAGATAATAAAATAGTACTATGAAATAAAAAGCTCAAGTCATCCAAAGAAGGAAGAAAAAATGGAACAAAGAACAGATAGGACCAATAGAAACCAAATAGCAACCATATCAATAACAGATAAAAAAAGTCAACCATATAGAAAATTACAGTATATTTAAATTGTCCAGATACTCCAATTAAAGCCAGATTGTCAAATTGGACAAAAAAGAAAGACTGAACTGTATGCTGTCTACAAGAAATCCACTTTAAATATAAAGACACAAATAGTTAAAAGGACAGATAAGTATATGCCATGCAAATATTTATCAAAAGAAATCTGAATTAGCTACATCTCTATCAGATGAAGTAGCTTTTGGAAGAAATATATTATATGGGGTAAACAGAGTCTCTTTAAGTGGTACAACAATTAATTTAGCAAGAGGAAATAACAATCCTAAATGTTTATGAACCTAACAACAGAGCTGTAAATACATAATGCAAAAACTTTTGAAACTCTAAAGAGAAATAGAAAATCCAAAACTAAATTCAGAGATTTCAACTTCCCTGCTGCAATAATTAATAAAATGATAGGCTGAACATAACTATGAATATAGAATTCTTACTTATTATTGACCTAATTGACAGTTAGAGGGCACCTCACCCAACCACAGTAAAATATACATTCTAATAAATACTCAGCACACTAGAAATAGAAAGAGACTTCCTCAACCTCATAAAGGACAGTTATGAAAAATATATAGTTAACATCATCTTATTGTTGAAATAAAAGACTGAATGTATTTCCCATAAGTTCAGGAACAAAGCATGGATATCTGCTGTCACCACTTGTAGTTGACTCAACATTGTAATACCAACTCTAGCCAATGCTATAAGGCAAGAAAAGGAAATGGAAGGAATTCAGATTAGAAAGGATGAAGTAAACCTGTCTTTTTTGGATGACATGATCTTCTATGTAGACAATCTAATGAAATCTACAAAAAAGCTACAAGAATAAGTAGTTGAGCTTAGCAAGATTATAGGACATGAGATCAATATACAAAAATATGCTTCTCTATACTAGCAATGAATAATCAGAAGTTGAATAAAAAAGTAATAAATAGTGCTCACTTTGGCAATCATAACCTAAAATTGGAATGGTACAGAGATTAGCATGGTCCCTGCACAAGAATGACTTGCAAATTTGTGAAGCATCTGCATTTGTAAGGACAAATAGTCTATGATTCCACATACATGAGTGACCTAGAAGAGTCAAAATCATAGAGACAGAAGGTAGAATGATGGTTGCTAGGTGCTGGGGGGAGGAAGAACGGGAAGCTATTGCTTAATGGATACAGATTTTCAATTTGGGAAGATGAAAAATGTTCCGTAGTTAGATGGTGGTGATGGTTGCACAACAATGTGAATGTACTTAGTGCTGCTGAACTGCATGCTTCAAAATGCTTGAAACGATGAATTTTATGGATATACAGTTTATCATGGTAAAAAATTAATAAAAATACCCTTGCACACTAGCATAAGATATATTAAATGCTTTGGGATAAATAGCCAAAGCAATTTTGAAAAGGGGGATTTACACTGATTTCAAGAGTTATCATAAAGCTTGAGTAATCAAGATCTTATGTCAAGATAGATGAATAGATTAAACAAATAGAATAGGGTTCTTAAATAGACTACCACACATATGGCCAATTGATTTTCAACAAAAGTACATGGATAACTCAATGGAGAAAGTATAGTCCTTTTAATTAATAGTGTAAAAAAAATTGGATATCCATGTGCAAAAATATGAATCCATACCTCATACCTCACAAGATACACCTCACAAGGTGTATCCATACCTCACAAGATACACAAAAATTAACTCAAAATGAATCATAGACATAAATGTAAAAACTAAAAGCATAAGATTTTTGGAAGAAAATGTAACATAAAATCTTTATAAGTTAGTTAAGCCAGAGTTTCTCAACCTTCTCAATATTGAGCTGGATAATTCTTTGTTGTGGGGCACTGTCCTGTGCATCATAGGATATTTAGCAGCATTTGTGGCCTCTACTCACCAGATGCCAGTAGTGTCCCTTCTTGACCCGAATGTCTATTTATGTGAATAGATAAACATATTGTGGTATATCTATACAGTGAAATACTATACAGCAATAAACAGGAAGGGACTATTGATATGTACATAAACATGGATGCACCTCCAAACAGTTATGCTGAGTGAAAGAAACCTGATATAAAAGATTATATCCCTTATGATTTCATTTACACAAAATTCTAGAAAATTTTAATTAATCTATTGTGTCAGAAAGAAGATTGATGGTTGCTTAGGGATGTGGGGCCTGGAGGGCTTGGAGGAATAGATTGTAAAGTGGTAGAGGAAACTTTTGGGGATAATGGATAGGTTCATTAAATTGACTGTGGCAATGGTTTTATGGGTGTATACATCCAAAATTTTTTCTTTTCACATATTACCTATAATTATCCTCAAGTACCAGGATTCCACAGACTCGCTTTAGAAAATACTTGTCTTGAGCTGTAAGCAATGGAAGTTGTCTGATTGTGGATTGCAGTTATGGGGAATGTAGCCAGGAATATTGAGTGTCAAGCTAGAGAGAATAATACTCTAATCCCACATCAGAGGGGAGATTCTGTGGGAATCCTTAGTTGGGTGCATATTTGGACAATGGTAATAAGTCGATCCAAGTATGTGTCAGCAACAAAGTTAATCACAGGATGACAGATAAGTTCCAGACGGTTACCATCCAAGAAAGTCACAAGAATTAGAAAGAAATGGTAAAGTGGACAGAAAAACATTGGTGGGACAATAGGTCTAACGATACTTAAGATACTTTTGAAAGGAAAGGGTTCAATTCCAGACTAAACTAGAAGACCCGTGGGTAGTCAGAAAAGGGATTGTATTTGATAGAAGACAAATAAAACTTAGAGCATATGCTGACAGATTGCTTACTTTTAAGGAGATTTGCATTTATTATACACACTTCTAGAATTTACAACTGTCTGATCAGACAATTTTCCTGGAAATGTATTTAAACCATGGACATGGCTTGATTTATGTATATTCTGATCACTAAAATCAGATGGTACCTTCAGGAGTTAGAACCAATAGCCTTCTATCAAGTTTTGATAAGACACAGCTGAAGTCTTTAAGTTCGTCCAATGTTGAATAAAAAAGATAGATTTCAGACAAAGTTGTATGCATTACCTGACTCTCCTGGACCACCTCTCTTTCTAAACGGGTTTCTGTCCTCAATTGAAAATTCTTCCAGGTTAGAGAGATGATGAGACTGACAAATCAAAAATATTAAGGTATTTTCAGGTTTAATTGGCAACATATTGTGATTCTGCCAAATCTGTCTTTAATATTAAACCAAGGGAGTAAATAAGAAAGGGATTTTGAATTAGGTGGAAAAAATCTGGAGTTGGGTAAGTAGAATAAACATACCCTTCTATTTAAATTTCACTAATAAATCCTTGCCTTTTCAAGGTAGGATCAGAGACCCTTTGACTAGGACTTTCTTGTTTACAGGAAAATATCAAAATGTTGATACATTTGTCTTTTTGTTTATTTTTCTCCTAGAGGGATCTTTAGTTGAAAGTGAGATTAACATTGTGCCTTAGGCTGAGTTCCCTAGACTCACACCCTGTGATAAGGAATCCGATACACATTGTTTGTTAAGAAAATGCTCCCAGGAGAAACCCACATGGGAGTGAGGAAAGCAGACTGTGAAATGGAAGGAAGCCAAAGGTGAGGTTTCAAGGAAAGTCCCCATCTCAGCCTGATTCCTCACGGAGGCTCTGGAGTGGAAATCAAGCCACAGAATTTGTCCCAAGTTCAGTAAAGGAAGTCGGGCTTTCATAATTCCCTACTAGTCGTCATTGGCTAAGAGCTATCCTGGAGGGACATGAATTCCCAGGCACCATTGGCTCTCTGCACTTGTGGTCAAAGCAGCTCTGGTAGCACAAGGATGTTCCTCCAAAAAGTTCAAGGTGTAGGCTGAAGGAAGCAAAGCACGCAGTAGCTAAGGGCATGGGGATCTGGCCTGAGCACTGACACTGTCAACTATACACCGTTTTGTGAACTACATGGAGTCAGTCAGGATTCAATGGGGAACTAAGGGCATTTCCTGTTAGTACTGTTTTAAAATTAAGTACAAAAAGCATTAATCAGTTTTGTTGCCAAGTAAACACCATCCATTTACAAGTCTTACATCAAGGCTTTATGTTTTTTCTTTGTGTTCCTGAGAAGAATGATAAAAGGAGAAAAATGACAGAAAAATCTATTTTTCCACTTAGAACAAACAGAGTCTTCTTTAAGAACAGTACGTTATATATAATGCCAAATCTTTACAATTTGTGAATATTTTCCTATTTGTGTACTATATGTAATGATTGAGTTAATAATTTGTTATGTTACAATCAATTTCTACTTTCCTTAAAAATAGCGTAGGTCAGAAGTCCCATAATAGAGAACATTTTGCTATTGGCTATTCATGGAAGGTTTCCCACAAGAAGGATGAAGTTGAGGAAAAATTTTTCTAAAACCCTTAGATTCCTTAAAGCAGTGTTTTTTAGATTATAATCCCTGGATCGTCCACATCAAAATTTCTTGGAGAATTATTGAAACCTCCATGGATCCTATCCTAGAAATTCTGATTCAAATTTTGTAACCATGGGCCCTCTAGGACCAGTTCAACTGACCCCTCTGTATCAACAGAGTAATTAAGAGTGGTCTTTCAGAAACTGAGACCCCCTTGTCCAGTTCGGGCTGGCTGAGACTGCCAACCCATTAACTGGGCCTGTGCAAATGCCAATAAGTGATCTTTTTGATGTCAAAGGGTTGAAAACCACACCTTCAGGTCATACTAATACCACTATTTTGTGAACGTGCATCCTATGAAGAGCAATGAATCTTGACAATGCTCGTGCAGATCATCCATTACCTCACTTCTCCTTACCTCCAATCATCTAGTCCCACACTTCAGACTACCCTGCCCTTTGTCCCATAAATTTTACCCCAAGCCCTGGATCAGGCAGACAGATCTGAGAACACATGCCTCCTGTCTCCTTGCAGATCCAACTCACAAATAAAGCTTCTTTTCTTTTCCCAAAGGCTGATGCTGTAATGATTGGCTCTTTATGCACACTGGGTGGTGAGCCCTTGCTCAGTAACAATATCTGATGGTAAGATCCTGAATTGGCCATTTTTAAAAGATACCCAGAAGATCACTCACTGTGCACACACAAGAGTGAGAACCTCTGCTGTAAATGGTAGAGATGTTGTAACTAGGTGTTACTTTAGTTTTAGAAAGGGGAACTCCTAAGAAGAGATTTGCTGAATGTGCAGCTCAGAAATAAAGCTTTAACCTGTTACTTATCTTAAGTTTTGTAGTGGCTGCCTAGATGTTTTCCCCACTTTTAGCACTGCTTCTGTTCCAATCTAATTTCCATTTCTGCTGACAGACTACTCTTAAGGCATAACTACAATCATGCTTTACTTTTTCCTCAAATCCTGATCCCCATGCTTAATAAATCCAGGCCAAATGCCTAAACATGGTCTTCAAGGACCTTCAACAATGGCTGCCACATGTATTTTCAGTCTTATCTTTCAATGCATTCCTTGGAATCCATCCTAGTTTATCTGTTCACACCCGCTCATATAGTTTATGCATTTTAAAATCTGACTGTTTGCTTTTTACCTTACCATATCAGTCTTATCATTCCATAGCTACCTCAAGGCCCAGAACCAATGTTATCTTTTGATAGCTAGAAGTGGCTGTTCTAGCCTATGCTCTATTCTTCTAATAAACTTTTAAAGAATTTAACATTATACCAGTCATATGTTCTTTTATGGTCCTATCTTATGGTTATTTGGGTTTACATTTATTTTCCCTGTATATCTTGGTAAGGTCTTCTTCATTAAATTGTGAACCCATTTATTATACAAATTTTTTATCTCTCACAGCTTCTTGCACTTGTCCTTTTATATAGTCATGCTCAGCAAAAAGTTATTATATCAATAAAACAATTATTAGATTATAGAGTCTGCAAAAGGCTTCTACGATTAGTCTAACTGGCTAAGAATCTGTTTCTGTTTCACAAATAATTCAGTTATCTATTTCATCTTTGCCTATACCCACTCCATATGTAATCCCTCGAACAATTTTATGAAAACATACATTCTAAGTAAATACATTCTACTTACCAAGAATAGATTATTCAGAAGGAAAATTCAGTGGCTTCAATCTTATTTCTTTCTTTCAACCCTATTGCTTCCGTGAATGGTAACTATATTAAAAGTATAGTTTACTACAGTTCTGTCCTACATGCTTTATCTCTTCTTTGGTGAGAAGCCTGAAGACTTCAACTGTTCAACATTACTGTCTCGAACAGTCTATCATAGTTCTTTTATTGTCCATCTTACCTCTGCAGCCTGAACCTTAGCCTGTAGGATATACTATACAGAGTCCCTCTGAACAAGTGAATGACTAGAAAGGAACTCAGCTGGAAGAGGCTCAGGCTTGCTGGGTGCTGAACACTGAGAACATATGCTTATTTGCATTAGGTGAAGTTTGTCAATCTTTCTTCAAAGTTAGTATGGAATTTTGGAAAGCATTTTGGATTAAGGCTTATATCAGTGGTGAAAGGGTCTTAAAAGTTTATTTTACACACAATTAAAGAAATGCTTTCTGTTATCAGCTCTACGGTTTATTAGCTTTGTGAACCTGGAGAGGTCAATGAACTTTTCTGAGTCGTAGTTTTCCCATCCAATGTTGGGGATAATGACACCTGGCCTTGTCTTGTCAACACTTGAACATTTACTTAATCACATACAGGTTCAGTATTTAACTAGATAAATTTGCAAATGTAAGACATCATTGAAGTGTTGACGAATTGACATTATTCTCATGTAGCATATGAGCGGATTTTTTATAGTAACTATTTTAGGGATGCCGTTAAGAACTCTTTTTTGGAGTAAACCATTAACTTCATGTTTCGTTGCCAAAAAATGTTGCAACGCCTATCATAAATTTATTTAATCTCAATTTTAGGCATGTACACATATTCTACTGCTTTAATTTCAAGATAAATAAGGCATTGTAATTTGGTACATTAATTTACACTAATCTTGTATTAGCTATTTCAATTTCTAGTTGCCACAGTGTGAATGGCTTTAACAGAATATATATTTCAAGTATTCTTAGCATTTTTCTTTGCTTTAGAAATAGCTACTGTGAAAAGTAAAAATGTGTTTTAAAAAGTTGCAAACATTAATCAAACCTGGATCATGGTATGCAATTTGCTTTTTTTGTATTGGCAGAAGTCTTTTCTGTTAGTTTAAAGAAAAAAAGTGAGATTCCTCTAGGGAGAAGAAATATAAAGCTAAGATTATGGGTTCAGTTAAGCTCTTGTTGTTAGCTCTGTCCAGTCTCCCAGTGACTCTGTATACAGCCGAGCCGAACCCTGCCCGGTCCTTTTGCACCCAAACCCTGCCCGGTCCTTTTGCACCATCCTCTCATCTTTTGGCGCTGTATCAGACAATGCTCTGTTGCTATTCATAGGATTTTCATGGGCGAGTTTTTCAGAAGTGGGTGGCCAGGTCCTTCTTCGTAGTCTGTTTTAGTCTGGAATCTTAGTCTGGAAATCTGTCCACTATGGCAGACCCTGTTGGTATTTGAAATACCTGTGGCATAGCTTTCAGCATCACAATAACACCCAGCGGCCACAATATGACAACCGACAGACGGGTGCTGTGGTTCCCCAAAGGGGAAACAAACCCCACTGGGGTGGTGAGAATGCCAAATCTTAACCACTAGACCACCTCAGTCAAGCTAAATAAATTAAAATTACTAGAAATATGGTAAATGAACAAACTGTGTACTTTCCATTGGGCAATGATATATGTGAATTTCTGCTACTAGTTTTGAGTGTATGCTATGCTTTTCATGCCTCAGCTTGGTTTGGAGAGTCACCTATTCTTAGTCTAATTTACATACCCCTTCCATGAAGGCACTAGAACGCTGATTAACAGAAATTTTTATTTGATGTCCTCCTTCCACGTTCTACCAAAATACCAAGGACTTGTATTAGTTGGTTCAAAAATCTCTCTAAAGTAAAAAAAAAAAAAAAAGAATAAAAGAAAAGTACTAAGTTAGAGCGAGCAGAAAAAGCCATCTATCGTGAAAACTTCCCATGAAAGCTCTAAATTAGCACTAACTAAATGAGCAATCCTTGGTTGTTTACGTGCCTGATTGACACACTTGCCAGTTGAGGCTTTTGCAGAGCAAAGGTAGGCAGCACTGTACTGCCACATTTAAATTTTTATTTTTTGGTAACTGGTACAAATTTTTGAAACACTAAACTTTGAAAGTATCCTGTTAATTCTACCAAACCATTAGCCTCCAGGCTTTATTTAAAGATGAGGTGGAAATAGCTTTATCCCTGTAAGGGTGGGTCAGGCTACATTCCTCATTTGTCAAAGGACTCTTAATATTGATTAGAACCTGTGGACCGTGCTGAGAACGGTTAACAGCTAAATTCTTTTGAAACAAGCTGGTTGCCTAAGAACTAGACACCAAGTCTTTCTTCCTCTTTTTTTTTCTCATCCTTTGCCAGGATACTGAAGCCAAACGCCTAATGAAAACAACACACTCACTATTCTTTAAGTGTGCTTTAAATTAGCTATGTTAGATTAGATTTGCAATCAACTCACTTGTAAGGATTTTAATGTTAATGGGCTTTCAAAGCAAGTGTGATTGTCTCTGATAGAGTACATTTGCTATCAATTTGATACCCTGAGAAAGTGGATGCAATAATGTAAAGCCTGAGGCATTTCATTGACTACCGCTAGAGTCTCCATCATTGGCTATTTTGGGATTAGTCTGGGGAAAGGCAAAGATTAAAGAAATTTAGTTTTGTTTTAACTTTAGTTCCCTGATAAGGTAAGATTTTCTGGGCATGAGATGGCTTACAAGACAGCCTCATGCTATGTGTCCCAGTGTGAGACAGAATGAAAAGCTTTAGCGAGAATTTGGTGGTTTGTCAGTCTTCCCCAAAATACTTTGTTCTCTCTCCAGACATACCGACCGTTCTGAGGCTGCTGTATATCCTTTCCTTCCCTTCCCCATCTATGTGTATATCCCAGAACAACAAATAGTATACGTTTCAAAGTTACAGTGACATCATAATGAACATACTTTTCTTCAACAAACATTGTTATTGAGATTTACTCATATTGACATATGGATCTAGCATGTTATGTTATTTCTTTTACCAAAAATTTAGTTTTCCATTTTACAAACATACCATCACTTCTTTATCCATTTTCCTATTTGTGGACTGTTAGGCTGTTTCCAATTCTGTGCAAACACTGTTCACATGAACAATGTGTACATGTCTCCTTGTGCACATATGAAATGCGTTCTGGGAGGTATGGACTCAGAAGGGGCATTGCCATGCACATCTGCACCTTGAAACTTTTTTGCTAATTGTTTTTGAGGGCTATGCTTTTCAGGTCTCCAGGTTCAGAAATATCTTCTTAGTTCTTGGTTAGTTTGGTTAACTTAAGTATGGTATTTTTTTGTTCTTTTTTGTTTGTATGTTTTGCTTTGTTTTGTTTGTTTTTTCTTGTTGAGCAAGATTAGCCCTGAGCTAACATCTGTGCCAATCTTCCTCCACTTTATATGTGAGTCGCCACCACAGCATGGCTGACGAATGGTGTAGGTCCACACCTGGGATCTGAACCCGTGAACCTGGGCCACCAAAGGGGAACATGCCAAACCAACTGCTATGCCATAGGGCCAGTCGCTGTTTTGTTTGTTTTTAATAAAAGTCTAGCTTGTTTGCACAGCTATTTCTGTTCTTTTGTTTTTCTTTTTTTGGCTAGTATACCTCTGATATATTTTTCCATCCTTTTGCTTTCAACATTCTATGTCATTATGTTTGGATGTGACATTTATGGACAGTATAATGGTGGATTTTTAAAAATCCAACCTGAGAATTCTTGTCTTTTAAGTGGTGTACTTAACTCGCTTACATTTGTCATGATTACTCATATATTCGGAATTAATTCTATTTTATTTTCTCTTTTCTGTTATGATGAGTTTTCTTTGCTACTTCTTAGCCTTTACTTTCTTCTATTGAATTTATCAATTTTTATTTCCTTTTTCCCTTTCTACTAATTAGGAGGCTAGACAGTCTATTTTTATTCCATATGAGTATAATTTTCTACCCTATATAACTGAATTAAATTTAAAGTTTACCAATATTTCTATCCTTCTTATGAGGAACATACAAACCTTAGAACATTTGAACTGTAATCACACTCCTTGCATTTCCCATTATATTCTCATCTGGTATTTTAGATCGTTGGTTTTAGTGCTCCCCAATAAGTTGTAAATTTCATTCACCCACAATTTTCATAATTGCCTTACCATTGCTTCTTGTGTAACACTTTGTCATTGGGGTTTAATTTCCTTTTTGCAGAAATTTATGTTTAGTTGTTGTGTAACTGAATTTATATAACTGGAAAACACATAAGCTCTCTTTTCTTTTTTGTCCAAAAATACAATTTGTCCTCCATTTTTATGAAAATTTATAGGATATTGGATTCTACACTGACAGGTGAAGCACACTGAAGGTAATACTCCATTGGCCTCTTTTGTTGCTTTTGGAAAGACCCCTCTCAATGCAATTGTTGCCTTTTGGGAGGCAATTGTGTTTTGTTGTTGTTTCTGCTCTTTAGATTTTCTTCTTTGCGATCTTATTTTGTAGTGTTGCCACAATGTGTTTATCTCATTATTTATTTTATGGGAACTCATGGTTTTCTAATATTTATGACTTTCAACATATCTGGAAACTTCTCAGTAATTTCCTCATTAAATAGTTCTTCCAATTTCTTTCTTTTCCTTCTCCAAGAACCACATATTTAATCTATGTAGTAATTTTTCATTCTAGTTTCCATATCTTAATTGATCTTTTATGTTTTTCATTTTTGTTTCTTTGTGTTGATTTATGGGTAATTTTCTCAGCTCTATCTTTTACCCATTGTGTGTTTAATTACAATGGTATTTTTCATTTCTACCAGTTTGTTTTAATTCTTTTCTAAAATTGGGATTTTTTTCCCTTTTTAAAAATATTTATTTATCTTTTCTCATCTTTCTTTTATCTCTTCAGTCACTTTAAATATATGTATTTTGTAATCTTTTTCAGAATGACTCCCGTATGAAGTTGCTGGGGGTCTAAACTTACATGTTTCTACGCATGCTGCCTCTAACTTCTTTGGCTATTTCCTTTGTGTGATTTAAAGTTTTTCTTTTGAGCTAATTTTTAGTTTAGTTAGTTTTTTTTTTAAGTTACAGAGTGAATTTACTTTTTTTCTTTTATTATTGTGGATACTCCAGAGTTTTCACTGGCCTGGACCTGTTTGAAAAACAAATTATCATTTTAAGATTTTAGGTTCCATGTCCCTTTGGAAAATTGGAACCCACTCCATGTCCGGCATAACCCTAGCTTTTTAAATTTCTTTTCCACCTGGAGCCTGGGACAGAGACAAGTTTTCACTGAGAGTAAAAGGAATTATTTATTTTTTTGTTACTTTCAGGATGGGATGTCTTTCCTGCATCTCAACTTTAAGTTTCTCTACCATGCTCAGGTCAAAATTTACATATCCTCTTCCCAGGTGGGAATGAAAATTCATAAAGATTCTTAAAGCCTATAGCCAGGTCTAAAATGATCTTTATAAAACATGGTGATCATCTTACCACGCAGTTTTAAACCTGTTTAAACAGTTTTAACAAGCTTCCTGTTCCTCCTCAGATAAAGCTAAACAGTTTCAACTTTGCTAATGGGTTCTTTCCAGGTCTTGCTACTACTTTTCCCTTCGTCCTGATGATATCATTTTTACTGTCAACGTCACACTCTATATTCCAGCTATGCTTGACATCTCTTAGTTTCTTGAATATGCCATGGTCTCTTTTGCTTCTGGGTCTTTAAAGAGCTGTCCTGCGTCATAGATCTTTCTTTCCCCTTCCCTTTCTCACATAACTCTTGACTCCTTCTCAACACCCAGCATTCTTTCTTTCTTGTTTATTTTGTTTAGATCCTCCCTATGTCAGTTCCTCTAGCATGGAGTTTTCATAACTCATGTGCTTCTTTATCTTAAAACTTACCATCTATCATTGACATATCCTATTTAATTGTTTGTCTTTCTTGCTAAACTATAAACTCCATGAGGGCAAAAAAAATCTATCATGTTTACTACACTATACTGAGTGCCTAGCAAAATTTCTATACGTAGTAAATATTTAATTACTGTTTGTTTTATGAAACAAATAAAATGCACACATTGAATAATGGCTTGAAGTTTTGTTTTGTTTTTGGTCGTCACATCATAAAGACTGTTGAATCTAATTAAGTTTGCAATTACCCAAAACCTTAATCTAATTTGACATACACAGTTGCTTACCTTATCCTCTATATGAAATATGTTAAAGAAATCCATGTGGATTTGCATGGCTAGTTCCTGTATATGCAGGACTATATTATCTATGGCTTTCTGGCATTAATTCTTTTCTCAGCAACTTAAATAGAATGATTGGTTCTGGTGGTTAGGATTTGATGGTATATAGTTTGTCAAGCATCCTTTAAACTATACAATTTACCTTGTTCTTTGGCCCAATTTTGGATTAATCCTATACCCTGATCTTACCAATGCACTTTATTTTGATCATAGCAATGGAAAAGCTGAAATCATCTTAATATGTCATTATGCCATGTTTAAGCCTTAACAATAATCTATATGTATGGGCAACAGAAGTGGGCCCCCTTACTGGGGAAAACTAAAATAAATTCTCCCTGAAGAGAGTTAAAGCCATCTTAGGTAGAATTTGTGAGGAGGTAGATATTGCATACATGATCACCAGCTGATAATTGGCGTATCACTGTAGGAAGAAATTCTGAAATGAAATAACAAAGGCAGTCTTCCTGCTGCCTTACCAGTGAGGATCTGTAGATGAGCTGTCAGGAACACTTGACCTGAGGTTCTAGGAGGAAAGAAAGTAAATAATTATCGATGTACATCTGCTTACATTTGTTAGAGAGTGAGGCAAAGGTATTCTTTCATTTACTTAATTATTCTACAATCTATATTAAGATATAAAAATTATATTAGAAAATACAAAAAATATGTATTTTTTATCTAGGTTCTCAATATCGGATTGGAATTTTCTCATACAACTTTTTTGTAAAGGACCAATGTCCAATGTTTGAATTTCTACAGAATTTGGAGTAGTAATAAGTAGAAAGCTAGACCTCTGAATATAGTGATGTGTCCAGTTAGGATAAACAGTATTCTTCTGATGCCTCTAAAACACTTGTCAGGATGGCAAAGGTGATTTGCTCTGAGGAAATTTTCTGACCGCAAAGTCCAGGCTGATGTCTTATGGGATGAGTGGTGATTTGTTTTTACACAGCATGGCATGCATTTTAAGTTGTGTTCTTCATTCATTCTGTAGAGAGTGCCAGGATAAATTTGAGGTGCTTTCTGTAGGATATGAATCCAGTTGTTTTCTAAACATTGCTTTTGTCAAAACTGTTTTAATTTAGTAAATAAGTACAATTACTTTGTGAGCTTCAAAGTGAGAGGGGCATTAATATAATAGTAAATCAATATTAGATTAATTTGAGGAACGGAACTTATGTAGCATTGCCAGATCAACTCCAGAACTTAGATTCCATTTGTGTGGCTGTGTAATTGCCAAGCCTGTTAAAATTAAAGCAAACTGGTATTTTCTTTCTTTTTTTAAACTGATTTCCACTGAAATTAGTTTTGGGAACTATAGGATACCAAGACTTGGATGAGAATGGTTTGGAATATTTCTGGAATTAGCTAAGTTGATGATAGTGAGTATCCTAGATACAAATATTTTGTTCTACAAAACCGTCTCATTAATTTCATTACCACTGGAGCAAATTCAAGGAGCTCACAAAGCTAACACATAGTATGGTTATGGCTATAGCAGTATTTTTAATAGTGATAGCAAATGACATTAGAAGAAGATCTTACCATCAGGTAATTTGCCCCAAATCCTTGAATTTAGACACGAAAGTCTTGCAGTTGACTGGGGAAGAAAAATGGCTCCCCTCATTTTGTGAGTATTCCCTAGTGTTTACAAGCATGTGCTCTGGAATTAGGTTTCCTGGGTTCTTATTTTAGCTCAACTACTTACTAGCTTTGCATCCTTGTGCCATTATTTACTTTTGTTGTCCTTCAATTACTTCTTTTGTAAAGTCAGGATATTAAAAATGTCTACCTTATTGGTTACTGTGAAGATTAATTTATATACACACGTACAGCCCTTAACACAGTGCCTGGCAGGATAAATGTTGACTCTTAAGTAGATATTGTTAGTTTTTGTTATTATTTAACCAAACTATTACAATGACAGTCTTCTCTCAGAAATCAGAACTTCCTACACTACATTTTCCTTGGACTTTATATAATAACTATTTTGCTGTGTTTAAAATACTTGAAATTCACGAGTGTGAAATAAACACAATAATATTTCCATTTTATATAAATGCTACTTTTCAGACATTTTCCATTTTGGAACTGTACAATTTTTAACCTACCAAGATTGTTTTATTTATCATTTTAAAGCTATCCTTATTTCTCTGTCAAAACATCATCCTGAAATGGTGCGTTCCTAGGCCCTGAAAGCATCCTAGATTAGTTCTTTAATCTTATTTGGACACAATGTTTGTCCTAGTTCAACTTTATAGGATAGTCCGACATATTGTTTTCTTCAAAGGCTTTAAAGGTAACATTTGCAAAGTAAAAAGAGTAAATAAAATTCTCTCTGCTTCTTTATCAGGAAGCCTGAAATTCTGTATTGATTTTGCCACAGCTGAGTTTCATGGACTGTGATGATAAATTGATTTGGGGGCTGTCCATGTTGCAACATCTTTGCACATACCAGCTTTATTGACAACAACACTGCTCTGGAGACCCCGAGAACTATGGTCTCTGACTTGGGGATTTTCATCCCCTGTCATCTCAAATGTCATTTCAGAAACATTCATCACAAGTCTCTGTCACCGGACAAACAATGGGCCACTGAGATAGTCACTGAAATACACAGTTTCACAGCTTCTGAGACAAGTCCTGCTGTTGGCTACTTAAGATGGCGGGGAGGTTCAGACACATCAAATATAGAATTGGGAAGGCATGAGATTGCAGCTAAACAGCGCTGTGCATGCCCACTGAGGCTGCCGGTTAAGTGAAGGGATGTTGGAAAGCAAGAGAGCTCCTGGGACTGTGATAGCATTTTAAGAAACCACAAGCGAAACATGACCCTCTAGCAGTTTGCAGCTGCTGGAGAAGGACTTTCACAGCGGGGGTACTGTAGATTGCACCCTTTGGTACTTTAGAATCTCATGTGCACTGAGACAATAACAATGCGAGGCTTTTCTTCTCTGCACACTTCTGGTTTTGAGTGGGAGGGAAGGAATCAGGACTTCACATCATTACAAGTAAATTTCTTCCACTAAGCAGTCCTGGGATACTTTTTCATTGTTTAAGCTGTTTGGGTTGCAAATGAAAAGTGGCTCGTATTGTTTGAGTTGTATAGCTTGAGCCATTAGTGTCAGGACACTTCTGACGTAGGAGCTGTAACCACTCTGGGTATTCAAGGATATGTTTTAAGGTTTATCAAACTATATTTGCCACATCTCCTGGAAAGTACGAAAGGCAGTGGGGTGCAGTGGAGGCTCCTTCAAATTATCAGATGTCTTTTAGGGCCACATGTACCTATTGTCTCCCTCTTCTTATGATGCAGCAGAGCTATGCCTGTCCCATTTCTATCACCAGCACTCCCAGTCTGTCTCATTACATTCAGAGTCACATCATGTGAATCTCCTGATTAATATTTGGGATAAATGTATTGCCCGGGGGGAGAAGGTTATGAGGATATAAATTAATGCACTTTTTGTTAACTTTGTATAATATTTTGTGCCATCTTTTTCCATCTGAGCCTTGTACATTTAACGTAAGGACAATTTTCTGCTGCTGTAACCATTGGCTTCCCCTCTGTCCACCTTCTCTTTGAGTAGGATGATTTACTTTGGAACTAGACTCATTCTCCAATCTTTCTCCTTTTACCTTACAAAGGATTAATTCCTTAATGTAATCTCAACATTCCACCAGAGACTTACCTAAGAACTGACAGAGCCAGAACTCACCCTATAATTTAGGCTTTTTCTTTAAGTTTGTTTATTTTTAACTAACATTTTTCTTCCATTAACCAAATGACATTTCAATACATTTTGGTAGGTCATGAGTTAATTCTAAATCCAGGTCCTAAAAAATACGTTCTCCACCTCCAAAATTTAATCAGCCTTCGAATACTGCTAGTGAGTAGTTGACAAGAAGACATTACTGAAAAGTTAGGATTTTCTCTCAGATTAAATTGTCTAGAAACTAAAGTACCCTCTTCATTCAGTGATCCCATCCCAGACCAAATGCCTACTGATTTGTCAGTAAGGAAAGTAATATTTGACCTTGGGTCAACTTGTAGTAAGTAAGGAAAGACAGACACTTTGGTAGGAAATTAATAAATGATATGCTTGCAGAATGAACCTTGGCTTCCCAGTGATGACCTGATAGATTGTCTGCCACTCAACTTATAAAGTACATTCAACTTTCCTGGAGCAAGCTTTCCCTAATTCATGTTAAATGAGGAGTTTGGGGCTTCGGAAAAATAGAGCCTGCCTAGGTTCTACAACCTCAGCATTTTTTTGAGAATGCAGGATAGCCAAGGCATGCTGTTTAAATTCACTGATCCTTGCAGACAGTTCATTTGATAGTTTTTGTCTTCAAATTTTACTGCTTTGAAACTTCAATTTCTTTGAAATTGAAATTCTTCAATTTCTCACTTTACTATTACGTACAATTATTTGTGTATTACTCTACTGGAAGCCCCTCAAGGGCAGGTTTTCTTAAAATTAGTAATATTATTCATACTTGTCTTCTAGCCCACTGTATTTTTCATCTTATATTTTTGAGTTGAAATAGATTGAAGCTAGAAACTGTGTTAAAAGAACAAGATTCCATAATGAATTGCTCACGTGGGAAAGTGAGAACCGACTTTTCTTGAATGTTTTCTATTTTTGTTGTTTGCATTAAATAAAGGCATATCTAACTGATTTGGGTTATTTTCCTCTGTTTGTTGCCGATGTGTTACCAAAGTAAATTGACTAACAGCTAAGGTAGATACTGTTAGTAGTACACCCGAAACTCTGGGAAAGTTCAAGCTTCTTCTATCCCCAGGGAAAAGAGAATCTGATTATATTCAGGTGCATGATTTCTATTCTAGGCACATGAGAATTTATACCACTGTGCTAGAGGAAGCAGTTAGATGGAGAAACAGGAGCATAAATGGAACAGATCTGCATAGGTGTCCCTTAGATCACTTCCACAATGCCTTTGATCAACCTCCTTGTAGCCTGTGTCACAGCCAAGCTTAGGGAAATCTCCTGTTAGGGATTGATGACCACTACCCATAAAAGACCAAAAATGAACCAAAATGGGGTCAGGGAAAGGTGAACCAGGAAAAGCCACTTAATCCTGAATCTAGACTAGACAGGAGGAACTCCAAGGTATCATCTGAGATCCAAACTTGACATAATAACAAAAGTGCGCTAGCCCACATGTCCTACTTTCTTATACTCCCCTTTTAGCAGCAATCCATGAGGCTAAAACCCAGTGATTCCTGGTCTCAGACTTTTTATCGAGTCAGAGTTCTAACAAATGTTTCCTACGACTCACCTGACCCCTTTCAGAAAATAACGAGCTGCTCCTCAGGAATGGTGATCTCGGGACAGAGGGAAGATGATAAAATATTCAAGGAAGATTATATCTAGTTTTATATCTGTTTTTTTAATGACATATTTCAAATTCCTCTCTTTCTTTACTTTCTCTTCATTAGTGCTTTCCTCTCAAACTTTGGCCTCCTCTTAAGAAACTGTTCTATACTGAGTTAATCTGAAATTAAGAAGTTATGCTTCAAAGTGATTATTGCCACCTATACAGTACCCAGAGGTTGTTTTCCAGACTTTCTAGGGGCTTAAAACTAAGCACATAAAAATATGCTTACTGACTTAGCATGTAAACTTCATGTTAGAAACATATGTAATACATTAAATACACATATATACACACTACATATCCATCAACACAAAAATGTATAGCGTCAATTCTGAAATTTCCCATTAAGTTATTTTTGGTGCTTTACAAAATGTTAAAAAAAAAAAAATCCAGTATATCTAGAATCCTAAAGGTTTAAGCAGCTAAGCCAGCCACTTTCTAGCTATGGGTGACTTTCGCAAACATCTTCTCTCTCCAAGTCCTAGCAGCTCTGCTCCCAGTCAGGTGGCTCATTGCTACTTTGCTTCTTTCATCTTGATTAAGACAGGAACCTGGAAGTAACGGCCTAATGAAGGTAGTATTGGAAATGGAGTGAGCAGAGTCAAGTCAAATTAGACAATGGTTCTCAACCTTGGCTGTATATCAGGAATCAACTAGGGAAGTTTTTAAAAATAAGTCCCACCTCCACAGATTCTGATATAATTAAAATGGCTTTTGGCCTGAGTCTTGGTATTTTAGAAGCTCCCCAAGTGATATCAATGAAGCCAAGGCTACGGCCCATGGACTTACAGGTTGAGAGCTATCACCTTGCATCAATTAATCTTTACTTAGCAGTAGTGTGTCCACTAGATTGCATGTAGAACTTAGAAATAATTCAGATTGTATATACAAATATTATTTAAAATATGATCCAAAACTCCTATAGAGCTTGAAGAGTGAAAGAATTCCCCAGAGATCAAGAAACACTAGTTGCTTGTATTTCTGAATGTACTCATTATTTATGTTATTTAATACAAATTGGATAATGTTATTTGGAACAAGGGTTGCTCCTCTTTTGCTGTACCAAGTTACCATTACAAATGGTTTTAAATGTGAAAGTGAAAGATTAGCATGAATAAAAGTGAATTCCAAAGTAAACATGAGCTCATAAGCTTTATCTGACAAAATTATTGAAGTACATGCTAGATCAGAAAACGATAATTCGATTTTGAGTATAAAATATAATCTTGGAGTGAGCTACTTCTTGGGGATTTGGGTACTTTTGTATTTGTAGCTCTTAAATTGATCTTCTATTCTTCATTCGTAAAAGTAATAACCAGGCAGAAGGAGTACATGGAAAGGTATACAGCAGGCACTCAGTTATGTAGTCATAATTGTATATATATTAAGAGTCAGGGTCAAACTATCTAACTTGGATTTCTGTTTCTGCTTATTTCTCAAGTATTCCAGGAGAGTTACCTTAAGCTTATGTACATACTATTTACAGTTTCATAGGATCACGGGGGAAGTTAACGTGCTTAATCAATCTTAGGCATTTAGAACATCATAAGTACTCAGAATTAAATACCATTAAATGTCTTGTAAACTTTAAAGCATTATAAAGCAACAACATTGGAGCCCTAAATATAAAGTCCAGACCCTACATCCAGACATAACATAGTATGTCATTTATTGTAGTATTTCTGCCTCTTTTGAAGTGAGTATTTAATCAAAGGGGAATTAACTGATTAATTTGATTAATTTTAACAGTAGAAACAAGTTATCCATGAGAATGATTTTGCAAAATCCAAGAAATAAGCAAATCTTGAATGAAATTAATTAGGAAATTAAGTTAATTAATTAATTGCAGAACTTTTAATTTGATTGTCAAGTAGTTCTTTTTTGTTTAAGCAAATAATGAATTTATTGCCTATTTTAAATGTAAGCAAATTTTTATTTTAAAAAGATTTTGAAAAGAAATATTTAAATGCTATCTTTTTATCTTTGAGGAAAATGGTTCATGAAAAATTCAAACAGGAAGTATAAGAGATAAAAACAACACTGTGTAAAGTTAATCTATCAATAAATCAAAATTTAAGAGCTTATTATGTGCTTTTCATGGTAGAAATGAACAACAAACTACCGACAGTTCTTATATGATCTTGAACTTTACTGCACCTACACTGTTCCATTTAGATTATTCCTCATTAATAAACTATTCGGTTTGTTCCTTTAAGCAACTCACTAAGAAGTAAATAGTTTCATTCTTGCTCGGATTCTAAAGGGTCTTGAGCAAAGATGTTGAATAAAACTCTTATGAAAGGCCAACAGTCCCTGTTTTTTTCCGTCTTCTACTTTAAAAGCAGACTGGCTGTGCCATTTTATTTGTGTCAAGTAGTTTGTGCTTCCCATTTCCATTTTCTTTGGCTACTAATGCTATCTCGCAGCAATGCTGTTCAGTGGACCCAGGGGAGCCAAGTGTCAGTTTTCCCAGATGGCAAGCTGCCAGTCTCCAGTACGCTGGTGAAAGTCACTGAAGGAATTCATTTCATTGTAAAACCAAAGAACATCATTTCATGCACACCTTGTGTACATGATCAGCTCACAACAGCTGACGAAGTAGCCACAAAAAGGAGACAGATGGAGAAAGAAAGAGAGAGACAGAGACAGAGCGATGCTGTTTTAGTGAATTTAGTGCATTTTCTAGGCTATTATACAGTGACATTTTTCATTTTGTGAACAGAAAGTTTTTAAATATTATTACCAGTTTAAAGGAACTTCTCTCCTAATAGCTGGAAAAAAATTCTCAATTTCCCCTAATTAAAATACTGGTTTTAGGGAATGAGTTTTTCCCTTTCATATTTAAACTGAACATTAAAAAAAGTTAAATCACATTAAATGGTCTTTAAATTGCATTCTCTCTATCAGAATTGTTAACTCTTTTGGCCTGAGGAGAAAAACCTCAATGTATGAATATAATATCAGAATGGAGTAGAAAGTGGTTTTTCTATAATAAATATTTTGGCTGTTGCAGAATTTGTATTTAAATGGGAAGTATTATGAGCCCCACCAATGGGGAATGCTGAATGAGTTATACGTTACTTTTTATAGCCATGAAAATGGAAACCTGAAGCATGGGGAACTGAAAGATCTAAAATATTATTTCAAGAGTTGGTCAGAAATACCTACACGTAGAAAGTTTAAGTGCAAAGGGCTATAACTCAAAGGAGCGAAACATTGTATATAAAGCAACAAATTACAGCATGTAGATTATGAAGCCAAGAGACAAGGATTACACTTCCAAGTCCACTAGTCACCTGGAGTCTTGGGTATAATTTGTAAAAGAAGCAGTTTGGTTTGGTTCTTTAAATTTCTCCCCTCTCTCAGGGGATAATATTTGGTTAAACTACAGGTCAAATACTCTTCTGAGCAAGGGCTAATCTGTGATAGTTTTGTGATTATAATGCATCTTCATTATGATGCACAACAATGATGTTTTTATGGAGGAGGAATTCAGAAATGTAATATTTTTCTGATGGCTTGATTTCTTCATATAAACATTGATAATTCCTAGAGTTTGTGCGTATTGAATAAGCACAGTGTGATGCCACATCTGAGAGCTCACACCATGATTATCGTTGATCTTATGTTTTTTCAGCATCTTCAAATGTCTTTAATCAAATAGTTTGTGAATTTTATTCCTCTAAGAATTAAAGGAATAAAGAATTATTATACTGGAAAAACATTATTTTAATTCACAATTAAAAGTGAAACTGAATTTGTTATAATGGGCAACAGCAGAAACTGATTATTTTTTAGATAGCCTAAAGCTAGACTACATTTTAAAACGTATTCTAAATATATCTTAAAAAAATAATATATTTTTATTTACTGTGTACAGTGCCTTCTACCGCAATAACATTTGAATCACAATTCTGAATATAAGTTATTATAATGTCTCAGCTTCTAATTTGAGATAAGAGCTTTATGGCAGTGTAAATAGAAAAACTAACCATTGGAGAAAATATTTTGAATTTTGAAAACTCGTCTTGAAAGTCTCTATTTTGCTAATTTTCCGATTCCTTTATCAAGTCTCCCCAAAATGTATGATATTAGTTTAGGTGCTGTGAAATTCAAAGAGAAGCAATCATTTACTCTGATTTTCATAAGCTTAAAATCTTAATGTAGTTCTTGGCATCCACAAATACATACTATTATCATACAGAGCCAGGCATATATATTTTTTAAAATTATGACTAATAGAGAATTAATTTCATATTCTAGGTATAGAAGTTTTAGATGTGGAATCTCTGGTCAATAATCAGGACACAGGTTTTTAAGGAAAAGTAAACTATTTTCCTACTAAGATAAGCTGAAGGGAATTGACATTTGTTATGAATTTGAAAGGTGCAAGTGGATAAGTTTATATTGTATGTGAGGAATCTATGGCTCACATACACCAAATAGCTTTCCCAAGACTCAAGTGCGACCAGGCAAGGGCTGTCTCAAGAATCCTGGATCCAGCGATGGGGCTCACTTCGTTATTCCCAGGGAGGCCAGACTTCATGCAATCAGGAGGATTTGAAATAGTCTAATTCTTCATCGCTTTCGTCTTCAGTTTTATGAATACAGTGGCTGGCGCATGGTAAGACTTTGTTTAACAAGTGTTCAGTGGGAGGCCCCGTGGCCTAGTGGTTACATTGGCACGCTCTGCTTCAGAGGCCAGGGTTCATGGTTTTGGATCCCAGACGTGGACCTACACCACTTCTCAGCCATGCTGTGGCAGCATCCAACATATAAAGCAGAGGAAGACTGGCACAGATGCTAGCTCAGGGCAAGTCTTCCTCAGCAAAAAGAGGAAGATTGGCGACAGATGTTAGCTCAGGGTGAATCTTCCTCAGCAAAAAAAACAAAAAAATGTTTGGCTTGTTGAAGGGAGGAATCAATGAGGAAACTTTAAGGCAAGAATTTATATTAGGGTATATTATAAAACTAAGGAGGAAATGAGGAAATGGGAGGGTGGGGAGGTAAGGAGTTCTATGAGCGTGATGGAGACTGACTATCACTGCGGAGCACGTCTTTCTCAGTGTCTTATTGTAGATTGTCCAGATTTCCTCATTACTGCTCATGCAAGTCTAAAAAATGTAAAATAGCATGATTTCCAGAGAGCTAGGCTTCTATAAGACTTTTATACACTTTCAGATTAACATAAATTAAGTGCTTTGTGTTACTAATATAATAATCAGTGTTCATTGTAACAGGAACTGGGCTCAGTACCCCGTCTCAACCCAGTGTGGATGCTACTTTTACCCTTTGAAAGGAAAGGAACAAAGACTTGAGACTTTGAACCGTTCTCAGGTCAAACTGCCAGTAAGTGCCAGGCCTGGGATCTCAACCCTGTGCTGACTGATGGCGAGCCTTCGCTCCTCACAACTAAGGGAGCCTTGTGCCTAAAATTTATGCTCTGCACGAAATAGTTTCATTGGTTATAAACAGACAGAAAAAAGGAAAAATGAGTCCACTCTGTTTGAAAACTATGTTGGACCCAGGAAACCTATTTGGTTTCTTTACTAAGATTTCTTGAGATTTTAATTTGCTATACACATTAAATTTCCAAAGGGAGAGCGATAGCATGTATGTTGCATTTCGTAAACTTATTTGACCATGTAGCACCTTTTCAAAAGTAAAAAAAAAAAAAAATTTCATTCATTTGTTTGTTTGTTTCTTTTTCTAGATGACTTTCTGTTTCTTTTCTTGTCTCCTCCACACCTCTCAGCCTTACATCACAGCCAGCCCCAGACCATTCCCTGCTGTGATAAAACATATACAAGGTAACTGAGAGATTTTTCTTCAAAAATAGATCCATACAGCACTCTGATATTTTAGCTGCTCTTGCCTTATTTTGAGACTGCCTTTTACTCTGACAACTGAGTAAGCCTAAATATACTGGGCTTTCTGGTTTTTTTTCAGACATATCCTGATTAAATTTTCATTATCTATTAAATGAAATCATGTGTCACTTTGGACTTTAAAAAAAATCTTTTACAATTATAGTGAGCGCTTCTTGATGCCAGGAATGATGTTTCATTCATATTGATGTTTCTCTCTGCAAATGGTAGAATCTTAATAAATATTTTCTAAATGTGACTTCTTTCTTATTCCCTCCCTGATTCAGCATCCATGTGAATACTTACAAATAGACTATGTTTATTTCTCTCTCTTCCATATTTAAGATTATTTATCAGGTCTTCATATGTGAGGTTTTAGTTTACCAGAAGTCTTCTCAAGTAGGACCTCTAATGGTCCCAGCTTTCATAGAGTTCTTCAGTGGGTAAAGAAAAAGGACCTGGAATGTATTTTCCTTTAGCAAAGTATATTTCATAAACTATATGTTTTTCTGATTGTAACAGATAACAATTTGAGATATCACAGCATCTGCTCACACTAGGAAGCCTAGGGCAGAGGAGATTACAGTTATCCAGTTTGGATATGACAGGCCTGATGCTGGGAATGGAAAGGAAATATCAGCTTCAAGCAGTGGTGTAAATAGGGTGGTGTGGTCACACTGGTTACAAACACAGAAGGAGAGAACAAGGCCAAAAGTACTTGCTCTGGGTGCCTTCTGATAATTCAGCCCATCTGCTCTGCGATGACTCTTGTTAGTCTCCACTGCAAAGAGTGGTCCTGCTTCACCTTGACCTCATCTTTTCACCTGTAATCCTCTAACAGCTTTCATGTTTTGTACTGACTAGCCTTGTATTAGCACACGTCTAACCTGTTATTTGCACATGGTCATCTTTCCTTGAGTCCTTGAGAAATTATTTCCACCCTATTCTAACACCAATCCAGACTTGAGTTTTTTCTTCAGATCCTTAACCAGTCAAATATTAATGTATTTCATCATATTGATTCTAAGAATCATCAGTTTATGGTTTTCTGTATTTACTGGTTTGTGCCAAACTGACTAAATTTTCATTTTCTCTAGTTGTTTCCTCAAGTCTATGCTTACTGTTTTTATTTGTATAGTGCCCAAATAAATTCTAAGCACTTCTATCTCTTCCGGGAGCCCTAGCTATATTTATGAGGGTCAAGTGGTAAATAGATACCTATCATTAAAAGCTGTACGATGATATATCCAAAATATACAACTTTTGAGAACAGGTTTGCTAGTGTTATTATTGTGTTTTAATAGCCAATTGTTTTTCATCAACCAAGGTGGGTGAGTAAGGCTGAGAATTACTCACGGCAATATTCATTAAGGAAAAGAAATTAACTATGATAGTAAAACAAGGAAACTGATTTCCTTATACTGGTGATAACAAAGGATATGTCTGTTTTACTTTCTTTTTTGGTCCATAAACTGGTTCTGAAAGTAGTTTCAGAAGCGTTTTCAAAAGGTAGTGTCATCAGAATAACCAGTGACCAGACTTTCAGAATCATTATTTATAAGTATAAATATGTTTATTTGCATATATAAATCTTGTCCCAAAGTATACAAATTACTAAAGACAAGACTGGTAAAAATAGTAAATTATTAGAGCTCTCACCATATAAGAGGCAACCACTTCCTCATGTGCGGTGGGAACATTTCACCAGACTCTTATTAGAAGCTGCAGTTTTAGCCACTCTGACACCTTGACTTAGTTATATTTGCCTGGACAAGGCGTGAGGTGAAAGAATGCCAGAAGTGGAAACCTCAGCTCAGAGAAAGCAATATTTTCTTGACTCTTGAGGCTGCTTTCATTGTTACTGCTAATTCTAACTTGGCTCCTGCTGATCATTGGCAAAGGGATCTGATACTGTTTTACTTTCAATTTGGGCAAATATTTTAGAATTTGCCTTGGGCAGAAATCTCAAGTTATAATTGGTTTCATGTCAGCAAAATAAGAAGTTGTCAATACATGTTTGTTGAATTGAATCTATTTGAATTGAACACCACTGGATGCAATTAGTATTATGACAGGGAAGAGGAGGTTTGTGGCAATTGCTCAATCTTTGTGGATCACTTACTATATACTAGTATGCTATGAAAGAGAGAGCAAAGTTAACAACGTCTCTGACCTCCAAAAGTTTCCAACCTTGCAAAGTATGAGAGTGAGAAATACTACCTTCCTTCCCAAACTTGTAACTATAATGAGTGACAGCAGAACAAAGTATCACCATGCCCCAGGCAACATTATAGAGAAGTTTCAAACCATATTTCAAGCTAAGGTTGTAAATATATGTCCTTGGCAAATTATACCTCCCTGGGAGGGTTGTAATGCCTCTAAATGTTTGCCTATCAGTTAGCATAATGCTTGCCATCTAGTAAAAGCTTAACAACGGACACTCTTGCAGAATCAGGATGGGGGCTTCTTGGCCATTGGCTGGTTGCAGTGCTTCCTTATGAACATGAATTTGGAAAACAACATAGGAAATCGTGGTAGAGCAAGGCCACTACTTCAGGAAATTCATGGAAGTTAATAAGTTACCAGGCGGCGGAACTAAGCATTGGGTATTTTCTAGGTCTTTATGGGTTATATTTTCTTCACGTGGTTATTTTGTAATAGCTCTGTAAAAGAATTCAGGAAGTACCCCCTTCAAATTCCCAAATGAGAAAGAAAAGTATAATTGGATAGCATCTTTGAAATGAAAGAGGGAGGGAGGGACTTTAGGTAGGGAAATAAGAACCAAATAATGTCCACCCTGCTCTGTCAAAGTCAAAACCATCTTGTAGCCCTCCTCTCTGAGCACAAGGAACAGTATCAAATATTTGTTCAAACTTGGAAGAGTCCAGAAACTAATGGGAAACCTCCTCATCCAAGTGTTGGGTAACTAGTTTAAATAAATAGGGTAATTATATAATGTTTTCTTGAATAAAAGGAGAAGCATTTGACTGAAAGACTTTAATCATTGATTTTAATCTCTTAGAATTTTAAACCTTTACTCACTGACTAAAAAAAAATCCACCTCTGGTTTTTGTGTGGGGCTTTGTTTTTTTGACTGGGCTTGGCAAGGATAAGTGATTTTCCATGGATCAGATTTTCCCTAAATCAAGTACCAATATTATCTATTTTTCTTCACTTTTTCTGTCTTCCTCCTTCCATTTCAACAACCACTTGCAGGCATATCATTTCCTCAGGCTCCTCAGGTCACTGACTGAAAACTGAAATACTTGCCAGAGGAGATCCTCTCGTTCCTATTTCTGTGCTGTGTAGCTGATATTGCCATCTTCCCTTTACTTGTTACTACATTTTTCCACTGATGATCCCCAGCTTCAGGTTTAGATCTGATTTTATTGAAACAGTCACAAAACTGCTTTGTAGTAGCCAGCCCCAGAGATGCTACCCATTGATCTCCACCTCCTGGTATTCTCACCTTTGTGTAGGTTCCTCCTAGATTGTACCAGAGTTTGTTTGTGTGATCAATATAATATCGCAGAAGTGATGGTATATCATTACCAAGTTTTGATTGTAAAAGACTACAGTTTCTATCTTGATTCTGTGTGTGTGTGTGGTCACTTGCTGTAAGGGAAGTGAGCTGCCATATAATAAGGACACTCAGCCGGCCTGTAGAGAGGACTATGTGGTGAAGAATAGTGGCTTCTGGCCAACGGCCACAGAGAATAGAGGCTTACCAACAAAAACTTGAGTGAACTTGGAAACTGATTTTCCAGTCTCAGATAGATGAGTGAAACCTTGACTGCATATTAACCTTGGGAGAGACCCTGAGCAGAACCATCCAACTAAGCTGTTCCTGAATTCCTGACTCTCAGACACCATATGAGATAATAAACGCTGCTACATTTTATAGTAATGTGTTGCACAGCAATAGATGACAAAGCAAGAGTAATGTGTACTCATTGTTCGACATTACTCAGCCTTGTCTTCTTTTTAGAACTTGGAGTTAAGACATAATTCCTGCATCTTGGATTCAGCGCTATCGAGTTTATACTTAGGTTTTTGTCAAACTACTGAGAGTAGCCTTCCTTACCTTTCATCTTGGTCCAGATTATAAGGCTGAGCATCTACTTTCATCCCCATCTCAGAGGAAGGAAAGATGAATAATCTGCTACCAGACTATCTTAAAAAATGGCTCTCCCACTTAAGGAGCCTGCTTTATAGAGTTTGGGTATTTGGGGAGACCACGTTTTAGCCTGTTTCATTTGGGTCAGAATTTTTTCTCCTCCCTTCCTATCACTGCAAAGACTGATACTCCACAGATGTAGTCGACTGGCATTTATGTTCTATAAAGTCACTGCAAACACTGAATTAGTGAATAGTGAACTATTGCTTCACACTGAATTAGTGAATACTGAACAACTGCTTCTAGGGGAAACAGAAAGTTAGGTTCCTGCAAGCTTCTGGTTACGTTTTCATCAATGGATCAATATATAACCTTGTTTTATGTGTGTTTCTGTTTAAAGACACCTTATTTAATACATACCGTTGATTCATTTACACTGAACTTATAGGTAACATCACTCACTGTAACTCAGGCCTGAACAAAGCTTGTCTAACATACATTTTCTCCATAAGGGACATCATGGTGTTGCACTAGTGAATACTAGACAGCACTTCAGCATTACACTTGGGGGCTATTTTAAACAGTGAAATCACCAATAAAAAAGCACAAATATGCAAAACGTGAAAAGGTCACTTGTTTGTAGTAGGACAGTTGAAACAAGAAGGCAGAGTGGGGCTGGCTCTGTGCCTGAGTGGTTACGTTCCCGTGCTCCACTTCGGCAGGCCAGGTTTTCTCCAGTTCGGATCCTGGGCATGGACCTATCACTGCTCATCAAGCCATGCTAAGGTGGTGTCCCACATAGCAGAACTAGAAGGACCTATAACTAGAATATACAACTATGTACTGGGGGGATTTGGGGAGAAGAGGAAGAAGAAGGAGAAGATGAAGAAGAAGAAGAAGAAAAAGATTGGCAACAGTTGTTAGCTCAGGGCCAATCTAAAAAAGAGAGAGTGCATTCTCTAAAAAGAAGAAGGTAGAGCATCACCTCGTTCAACCTCCACTAGGAATGAGCACATCAGGAAGCAACTCAAATTTTTCAGCACTCTGTATATGTCCATGAATGACTGCAGAGGCACCTCCAGTTCTGAATTTGAGGCCAATTTGCAAATATGGAATCCACAAATAATAGAATTGACTGTTTTTATTTGGTTGTTCAAAGATTCTTAGTGCTAAACATGGCAGAGCTCTTGTCATGAAGGTACTTGCTATCTAATTGGGAATATGAAAAATCGGAAGAGGCAATGTCTGCTCTGCTGTGCTGGTCCCTGGATACTTTCAGTTGACCTGAATACCTAGTATCACACAGTATCAAGCTGGTTTGGATGGTTGGGTATTGACCATTCTGAAGTTGGAACAGATGGATCCCGTTACCCAGTGAGGCCAGGCAGCCTGGCTGTACTCTTAGACCACACCTGGATCAGATTACTGATAACCAACACCACCTGTTCAGCAGTTTCTCTGTCACACAATCCCAATTTCCAGCTGTGCAATATAAATTATCCTGGGGGAGATACAACAATATAGGTCTTTACTAAACTGATTTCTTCTTTCTTTACCCCATCAAAACCTTCTCCGTAACCGATCTCCACATCAACTAGGAAACTTATAAACAAGTCTAATCAGACTCGCCTGATCACGAAATATCCTAGAGATATTATTTAAAAGAACATAGATTTCCCCAAAATACAGATCAGAATTTCTGGGGAAAGGTCCCAAAATTCTATAACTTTTTCTAGTGTTCTACGATGGCTTTTATGATTAGCTAAGTTCTGGGCCTTAACACTTCTCCAGAAACTTTGAGAACTTGGAAAAGGATAAATAAAAATAAGTCAGATGGAGAAAGACAAATATCATATGATTTTATTCATATGTGGAAGACAAAACAAACGAACACATAGGTACGGAGAACAGATTGGAGAACACCACAGGGGAACGGGGGTTAGTGAAGAGTGAAAGGAGTAAAAGGGGACAGTTGTATGGTGATGGCTGGAAACTAGACTTGTGGTAGTGAACACAGTGCAGTGTACACAGAAGTTGAATTATAATGACGTACACCTGAAATCTACATAGTATTTTAAACTGATACTCCAACAAAAAAAAAGAAACCTGACTCAAGATTTTCCATAGATCCTTTTGGACCCAGGATTTTAATTGAAGTGAGTTATCAGAAAGGTTCCACCTTAAATAATTTTCACCTAAGTAATAGTTGAAAACATAATAATGGAATTACAATGGATAGGTTAGTCGGAGGTGTATCCTTTGGTCTGGGCTTGCTTGTAGGGAGATGGCAGTAGTTGTAAAATACTTAATATATTCAGATTTGAGACATTGGTTTCTTGATCTTACCAGAAGGCATCAACAGAAAATTTTTAGCAACTACATTAAAATTTCTACCTTATAGCAACTGTAAGACACAATTAGTGTTAGATGAATTTCCATTATAGATATACTAAAATGTAGAACAAACAAAAAAAGAAAAAAACAAGCAAAAAAAGTGGCAAATAATTGATGAATTCAGATTATGTTATTATATTATTACATTTCATTAATTTATTTCATATAAATTATAATTGTCTGAATCATAGCAAAGACAATTTTCCCAACTAGGAAATAAATGAACTGAGATAGTCTTAAATACCATTTCTTCAGGCTTACATGTTCTTTTCAACCTCTAATTTTAAAAAAGCTGTCTTTTTTTTTGTTTCTAGCTCGTATTATTTACTTCTTAACAATACTTATTTCCTTCATATCTACTACCTGCCCCTGGTTTCATTTTGATTATTCATTTAAACTCCCGTGTAACGTCCTCCTTCTGTGGTTTGAATTTTTACTGCTGCAGGTACTCCTCGGAAGCACATCACAGAAACGTGCTGTGTTAATTTCAGAATCTGGCCTTTCAAGGATCCCTTTCCTCTAGTTTCTTTGTGAGAGTTCGTCCAAATTAGTGGTTCACAAACTCTAGTGAATATCTGAATCTTCTGTGGAGCTTCTTAAAAACCCTGCTGCTACTGCTGTGCCTTCGAGTTTCTGAGCCAGATCTTGAATGGGATATAGGCATGGGAAGCACAGGGTGCACCATCAGGAGAACCCGGGTGAGTTTTGGTGCTCTCAGACTTAGGCACGTTCCTACGAAGGGCATCTGCACACAAATTTTGCTGCTCCTAGCTGCACTGACTTGAACTTTGGCTTCTTAATAGATCTAACCCTGCCAGTCCAAATTTCTACTCCTAATAGCTAAACATGTACATTGTCAATAATTTATAGAGTTTGTTTGCCCCATTTTGATAGCCATTAAGTCATACAGAATTTCCAGCTAAGAAATTTAATTTACGCATGCTATTAAAAGAATAGGTGTGAATCAGTTAACATGATATCATTTACTGGTTAAGTAGATGCCTTTTAATTTTTTCTGAGAAAATGTTTTAAGCAAAAGATTACATTACTAAAGAGAATTCCAAGTTGTGAACTTGGCTGTTGAAGTAATACTTTTATTTCCATTAGAGTTTTTGGATCCTTCAAATCAGAGTCAGAAACTGGCCTCCTAGTGGGCCTCTCTCCATGGTTAGTCTGTTATCACTTTTAGAGACTACATCCTTTAAGAAGCCCACCTCAGTTATTTCATATTATATCATAATTCTCCTCTCCTCAGGGCAATTTAACTTTTACCTTTTTTAAAATATCCAGCAATAGAAGAATCAAAATGTTGCGTATGAATGAAAATGGTTTTGTAGCCTTTTGTTCCATTATAAAAATAGTTGAAAAAAACTGAAAACAAGAAATATATTCTCATTTTCTAAAAAAATGCATAGCATAGATTCGATGCTTAATGTGATTGCCATTAAAACAAATCAATAATGAAACCCTTCAAACATTGAAGCAATCAAACAGAGCTGAATAATGTTAATTGGAAATCATGATATATTTTATAAATCAAAGATGGCAAATCAATAACAAGGTTGAAGGTGTGACTGTGGTGATCAATCTTGGTTGCCTTTTTCTGACAGGTGACCACATAATATTGATTGGGAAGAAGCTTATATTGAATAGATGGAATAAGCTGATGTCTGGGCCATTCACTGCTTCAGCCACAAAGAAGATTGTGACTTAATAAATTAGTCCTCTTATGTGCACAAAATTACATAAGCAAATGAAATACTCGTGAGAGTAGTGGCATTGTTAAATTAAATGATTAGCATATGTTGGATTATATAAAATTGACAATAGGAAGCTGTTGTAAATCATAGAATCTTGGACACAAAAGGTACCTTAGAGACCTTAATTCTATATTCATTTTACAGATTTAGAAACAAAGATGCAGAGCAGATAAAGGGTCTGATCAAGTCAAAACAATAGGTAATATCTGTATCTAGAAACCACGACAATATTCTTTTTGTTTCTGATGTATGTATGTAATACTAGAAATCACACATACACATCTATATGTATATATGTATATGTATATAATTAATTTAATTTTTTTATTGCAAAAGATATTTTATGAATTAGTTTTCTGGAATTTGGTTTTCTGGAATTAGTTCTCCATTTTACCAGAAATAGAATTTTACTTACAAAAGTTAGCTCCATAAAAGTTTTCATGCCAAAGACCCGTCTTTCCTTCAGCAGTTGGAAAAAGGGCTGGCAAAACTTTTTGATTCATGTAAATTTAGAAGAAAAAGTTTAAATCTAAAATGTTTTATTACAAATTTAAATAGCTGCAGTGAGTAAAACTTCTAGCATGTTTCATACATTGACATTCTATAGGACGTGTCTACACTTTTCACTGGACCGAAATTGTGTTTTAAGTCAGTTAACCAGACTATTTGCTGGTTTCATGACACTGGCCACAAAAATATACATTTCAAGATCCTTAGTGTGGCACATAGATTCCTTCATGATCTTGAAAAGAAATGCCCTTTCTGTCTGTTAACATCCAGATGAGCCATTTCCTTTGAGTTGCAAACCAAATATAATGGTTCACTGCCATCTCCAAATACATATTGTAAATCATTGTGGAGAATTTTATACTTCCAGTGTTTCCATTCACAAACTCTAATTAGTGTTTAATCATCTCCAACCCTATTTCTCACTGACTCTGTATTAGCTACCTATCGCTTTACAACAAACCACGCCAACGTCTAGTGCCTCGAAAGAACCATTTATTTAACTCATGATCCTGTGGGCTAGCCGTTTGGGCTGGCCTCTGTTCGACTGTTCTTTTGTTGGTCTCAACCGGGATCACTTATATAAATACAGTCACCTGCCAGTCAGTTGGAAGGCTCTGCTGCTGGGGATTGGCTGGCTGCAGGCTGTGATGACAGAAGTGACTGGGCCACAAGTCGCTCATCAAACAGCAGGCCAGCCAAGGCTTTGTCACACAGTGGTGGTGGCAGGGATCCAAAGAGCATAAATAGAGGAAAAACCTCATTGTGCAACAACCTTTTAAGTCTCTGCTTGTATTATAATGCTAATGTTCTATTGGCCAATAAAAGTGACACGGCCAAGTCAGATTCAAGGCGTGAATTAACAGTCTCCACTTCTTGATAAAAAGACCTGCAAAATCACATAGGTGGATAGACGCAGAGATGGGAATTTATCATCATTTCCATAATCTATCAAACGTCGGTACTGCTCATGACTGCTCAGTTGCCTGAATAGAGTGTCAGAAAATTAAATCTTTCTGTTTCCAACTCCCTTATCTGAAATACATTTTCCATGAAGTAAGCTGTGATATTTCAAAACGTAAATCAAATTATGCTATTTCCCTAATTAAAATCTTCCAATGGCTTGTCATCCCACTTAGAAACTAAAAATCTAAGTTCTCATCTTGATTTATAAGACCCTAAAAGATCTTCCCTCTTGCCTTACTTGCCATACACACACCCTTCTATCCTGCCCAGGGTCCACTATGCTTGATCCACACTAGCCTCTTCATTGTTTCTTCAACACATTGAGTTTATTCTCCTTAAAAGCCTTTGTAATTGCTGGCCCCAGAGATAGGATTTTTGAAAAGAACACTCCTCTCTCTTGGACTACTTGGCTTTCTCTCATTATGCAGGCTCATTGCCAACATGAACTTCATAGAAAGGACTTTCTTGACTGTTTTTTGTAAAGTAATCATGCTTTTCCCTGGGTCCTTCCCAAAGGCAATTTAACACATTAATACTGGAGTGAGAGCTGGGACAATGGTGTCCATATAGTACTCATCAGTGTTTGAAATTATCTTGCATATTCATTTACTTTGATGAGATTTATTTCCTTGCTATCCTTGTAAACCAAGTGACAGTACAGACCTTGTCTATCATAATCACTGCTGTATGCGTAATGAAGGGCTGGTGCTTGACTTAACATTTGTTGAATTAAGAAATGACATGCTTCAGATCTTGGAAGAAGCCATGAAAAATAACACAGGGCTGTTTCTATACCCTTGACAGCTTTAGTAATGAGCTGAAGCCCAAATATGCCAAAGCTCATCTTCCTAAGGGTTTTTTCTTTGATGAGAGTCCCTACACTATTGTTGCACATGATCCTAGAAGGATGAAAGCATTCCTCTTCAGGGGGTGTAGGTCAAGTATAGCTTCAGGGATGTCTGCATAACCAAAGGGGAAACATGGTCTTTATTTGAAATTAATTTTCTCTAATATCTAAATGACTGATATTATAGTCTTACTAGGTATGACAAAGTGGAAATGATAAAGGTTGAAGAAAATTGAAGACCCGAATGATGGGAGGAAGTAAATATTGTGAGGAGAAACATAAGAGAATAGTGGATTTAGTGACACAGAAGATAAATTTCGTTGACTTCCTTTGATTAACCCTATTTTCTTTCAACTTGGTAGAGATGAAAATATAAGCTATATCTGGAGTATTTTTGTCATTCCTGACTGAAAATACAGGCAGCTGTGTTTTAGATGATTTATGAATATTTTTAACACAGATTGTGTAAAGGATTTCAAGTCTCAGTGGAATAAAGTATACTTGACAGCAGAGTTATAACTAGAAGAGCTGGTAAGAGCAGAGTTACGGAGATTAAGGAATGTGTCCTAGATTTATAAGAGTGTACACCAAATAGTTCAGTCGTATAATTACCTTAGAGAATTGGTAGAGAAAAGAAAATAGCTTGTTAAACTGAAAAGTATACTATCTTCTTTCTCAGTGCTGCTCATCGGGGCTTTTTTTTTTAAATGTGTGCACATTGTAATAAAATGGCATTCTTGATATTGTTTATGTCGTAATATTGATATTTCCAGAAGATTTGTGGTATATCAAAATGTCTAAAAAGAATCTATTTTAAACACTGACTAGAGGGAGTATATATTTTGCTTAGTTGAATTCTCAGTTGAGTAATGCAGAACACTTTCTATGCTTATTATATACTATGTATAGCTATATACATAATATATATATATTTTTCAGTGCTTTCATTTTTGAATTTTTTGTTTGTTTTTATTAGAATGGTAATATCCTGATCCTAGACTAATTCAAATCTTTATAGAACTACATTACCAAACTTAATAATCAGGTTTAAAAAAATTATTATAGCTATTGTTCTGTTTTCATGTATTCAGTCCCCTGAGTACTGCAGCTATTGGAACATAAATACACACTCAAGTAGATTGGAAATATTTAGGAATCAACGTTATTTACTCACTTATTCAATAAAGCTGTGCTTATTGAACATCTACTCGGTGGCAGGACAGGCAGGTAACCATGGAAAATGTAAGATAAAAAGACAAGTTTCTTTTTCTTTTTCTTTCCTTGGTGAGGAAGATCTGCTCTGAGGTAAGATCTGCTGCCAATCTACCCCTTTTTGCTTGACTAAGATGGTCTCTGAGCCAACATCTGTGCCAATCTTCCTCCATTTTGTATATGGGATGCTGCCACAGTGCGGCTCTATGAGCAGCGTATAGGTTGGTGCCCAGGATGCAAACCTGAAAATCCTGGGCTGCCGAAGTGCAGCATGTGAATTCAACCACTAGGCTGCTGGGCCAGCCCCAAAGACAAATTTCTTCTAAAAAAGTAATTTAAATTATTTTTTGGTAAAGATAATATACATTCACAAACCAGTAAAGCATGAGATGGGAAACACTATGTGTGATTAAATTGCACACTTTAAATGACTGAATTTGCCTTACATAAATTATATCTCAATAATCTGTTAAAAAAAAACACTATGTGCAAAAACCTGACTGATCAAAGTGGATCCTGTGAATGCTGATCGCAGCTGGTAGGCATATGCACAATTGTACAGCTATTTACTGTTGACGTCTGTTCTGATTGGGGTGGTCTCTGTTCTGATTGGTTAGTTCAGAGGCTTCACCAGTTATTAAATATTTGATCATCACCCTTTCTTCCAGGTAGAGAGTTTGTAGTAGAAAAATATCCTTGAAAGATAGGCAAAATTTAGAGAAAGAATGGTGAGACCTAGTAAAATGCAAATGGAAGAAATTCAAAAGCAGTAGCCTACCAGGATCAATGCTTAGGAATAGAATTTCTTAGAGAATGGTCAAAGAACCACATGTATCAGCAGAGTGGCTTATTAGAAATGCAGATTTCCTAGCTCCACCCCTAATCTAGGAAATATGATTTCCTATGGATAAAACTAAGCAAGTTTCAATTTAATGAAACTCAGATACTTTTTAAGGATTGAAACTAAATGTTTGAGAGCCATTAGCTTACAGTACATCTTTACTACTAAGCAAGAGTTTGACTGATGAAATTATTGCAACAGAAGAAAGACTGTAAAAACTAGACAGAGAGGTTTGTTTCAACTTTGGGGATAGTGATGAAATGGTTTACAGAGATAGCTGGGGAGAATGAGATTACCAGAGTTTTGCTTAATTTAGTTAAATCAATTGGAATTTCCCAGACATTAAGAAATTTTTAAAAAATTAATAATAAAAATATAACAAAGATTGTGGTACACTTCTGGTTTCTCCTTGGGATACAGAGAACTGGAAATAGCAACACTTCCATACTGACGTGAAAAATAGTTGGACAAACTGCAAGTTCATGACTTTTTCTGAGCTCATCAGAGAGTTGGGGTTACAATGCAGAGAACTAACCTTAAATCTAAGGAAATATAGGCACTTCAGGGAGAGATGAGCTGCCAGCTCTTGGAGCAGATATAGCTGGATAATAGTAAGACGTGAGCTAGAATATTTAATAAATTGGTGGAGGCTAAGTGTAGATCAGTAAAAGAATGTGGAGGCTTGGGGGCAGCAGACTTAAGGGGAGTTCACAACATCTTGCAGGTTTTTTCTCCATGAGCTTTAATTGCCTAGAGTTGTGATAAAGTGTTCCTTCTTCATCAGTCCTTGGGGAAGGGAAAAACAACTGCTATAGGACGGGCATAAAACTGGACCCAAATCCTCTCCCATTCTCTTTTATGGAACAAAAGTTAGTCTGTGTCAGCAGAAGGCTATAAAACACCATCATATTAAGTGTATTTGTGAAATGCCACTGCAGCTGGGTGAAAGTAATAGGGGGAAAAAAAACCCTCACCTCAGATGAGGGAGGAGGGCAGTAATACATGCTGGGTGCAGAAATACGGCTAAGGGAGTATTAGAAGAACTGAAAAGATCATAGTCCTGACAAGCAGGGACATATTGCCTACTTAATATTGAGGCTTAATCAACACAACAGGAATTCCTTTCCCCTCAGCCCAACAACCATCACCAGCCTAACAAGCATCAAGTAAAAAAGAACAGTGAATACTACCAGAAGAGTCTCAAGAGCATGAAGACAGACCAAAGGCACAGTGCAAAGGGAACAGTTAAAGTTAAGGGTAGAATAAACATTAAGAAAAACTCTTGCAAACTTGCTTCTGCCTTAAAGCAAAGGTGGTACTAGAGGAATTTGAAGAGAGTGGTACTGTGAGGTTGAATATAGAAACAAAAAACCTCAAACCCAAACCACCTCTACATTAACTCAAATCCCCATACTAAGATGTAAAGGTATGCACATTTCCAGGCATGCCAAAAAAAAAACTACACATACACAAATAAAACAAAACTAAATACTGATTAGCTGTCTTTATTATTTTGTTCATGATGCCCTGCTTTCATCCGAAAATTACTAGACACAAAAAAATAAGAAAAAAATGACACTGTCAGGAGAGAATGCAATCAACAGAACTAGATTCATATACGACAGATGTTGGAAATATTTCGCAGAAAATTTAATATAACTAAAATTAATATTTTAAACATTTTAATGAGGACGAGGACAAAATGAAATAAGATGGGTTAATTTAGCAGAGAGAAGGAAACTATAGGAAAGAATCAAATAGAAATGTGAGAAACATAAAAAACAATAAAAATTTCTATTATCTTTTATGGGCTCATAAGTAGACCGAATACAGCTGAATAAACAATCAGTAAACCTGAAGATGGAAACTTGAAGATAAAAATTAGCTAAACAAAACCACAAGTAGAAATAAAAATAGACAAAAAACAAAACAAAAAGAGAGAATCCTAGAGCTGTGGGTCAATAAAAGTCTAATATGTATAATTGACATCCCCAAAAGAGTAAAGAAAGAGTACAAGGCAGAAGAAATATTTGAAGAAATAATGGCCAAGAATTTTCTATAATTAATGACAGATATCAAACCACAGATAGAAGAAGTTAAGGAAACACCAAACAAGATACAACTGAAAACCAAATACTATGAGAAAAATCTTGTAGGTAGCCAGATTTAAAAAGACAAATTACATATAGAGGAATAAATGTAAGAATTACAACAGACTTGGAGTGACATCTTTAAAGGATTGAAAAATAAAAAAAAAAGTCAACTTAGAGTTTTTATATCCAGTAAAATATCCTTCAAAAGTAAAGTAGAAATAGTTTCAGCAAAGAAAAACTGAGGGACCTTCTTGCCAGCAGATTTACTCTACAAGAAATGTCAAAAGAAACTTTTCAGCAAAAGGAATGTGATACCATACCAAAATTTTAATGTTCACAAAGAAATGAAGTGCATTGGAAATACAATAAGTAATGGTAAAATAAACTTCATTTTATCTTCAAATTTTTAATTGCTCTGAAACATAACCAACTATATGATGCAAAACTAACAGCAATGTATCACGTTTGTCACATATTAAAAGAATGTTTTATGACATTAGCACAAAAGATAAGGAAAGGAATTTGCAAGATATTTTTTAAGATTCTTAACAATACACAAAGTGGTATAATATAATGTGAAGGTTCAGGTAAAAAGCATTAACTAAAGATGTATGTTATAATCCTAAGGCAAGCAATAACTTTTTTAAAAGAAATATTAATAATGTCAATAGAGGAGATAAAGTAAAACCATGGAAAAGAGCAGGCAGGAAAAGGGAGAGAGGAGTAACAAAGAACAGAAGGGATGAATAGAGAACAGCTACCAAGATTTGAATCCAACAATATCAAAAGTGTCACATTAAATATGAACCAACTAAACCACCAATTAAAAGGCAGAAATTGTCAGATTGGATAGAAACACAAAGCATAAATCTATTCTTCTACAAGAAATTAATTTTAACATAAAGATAGAAATAGTTAGTATAAAGATGATTTTCCACAAGGGTACCAAGACAAGTTAATGTTCAAAGACTAGTCTTTTCAATGAATGGTGCTAGGATAACTGGTTATCCACATGCTAAAGCATGAAGTTGGACCCTTACCTCACAACATGTACAAAAAATGAACTCAAAACGTATCATAGATCTGACTGTAAGAACTAACACTACAGAAGTAAACATGGAAGGCTTTCATAATCTTGGGTTAGGCGACGGTTTCTTAAGCATAACAGCAAAAAGCACAACTAACAACCAAAAAACAGAGAAAGTGGATTCCATCAAAATGAAAACTTTTGTGAGTCAAAAGATGTCACCACAAAAGTGAAAAGACAACTGAAAGAATGGGAGAAAATGTTTGCAAAAAATATATCTCATAAGAGATTTGTATCTGGAATATATAAAGAATAATTACAATTCAATAATAAAAGGACAATAACCTGGGGCTGGCCCGGTGGTGCAGCAGTTAAGTTCGCACGTTCCACTTCTTGGCTGCCCAGGGTTCACCGGTTCAGATCCTGGGTGTGGACATGGCACCACTTGGCACACCATGCTGTGGTAGGCGTCCCACATATAAAGTAGAGGAAGATGGGCACGATGTTAGCTCAGGGCCAGGCTTCCTCAGCAAAAAGAGGAGGACAGGCGGTAGTTATCTCAGGGCTAATCCTCCTCCTTCTCCTCAAAAGAAAAGACAATAACCCAATTTAAAAATGGACAACCTTGGAGCTGGCCCCGTGGTGTAGTCATTAAGTTTGGTGTGCTCTGCTTTGGCATCCTGTGCACACAGGTTCGGATTCTTGGTGTGGTCTACACCACTTGTCAGCCATGCTGTGACAGCAACCCACATACAACATACAGGAAGATTGGCACAGATGTTAGCTCAGGGTGAATCTTCTTCAGCAAAAAAAAAAAAAAAGAACAAAAAAGAGCAAGCGATTTGAATAGATATTTCTCTAAAGAAGACATACAAATGGCCAATAGGAACATGAAAAGATGCTCAACATTACTAATTATTAGGGAAATGCAAATTAAAAACACAAGGAAATATCACTTCTTACCCTCTAGAACAGATAAGACAAGATAAAAAAAGACAGATGATAACTAGTGTTGGAGTGGATGTGGAGAAATGGGAAGCCTCACACACTGCTGGTGGTATGGGAAAATGGTACACTTGTTTTGGAAAACGTTGAGCAGTTCCTCAAATGGAGTTATCTTATGAACCAGCAATTCCTCTCCTAGGTATATATCCAAGAGATGAAAATATATATCCACTCAACCTTGTACATGAATGTTCATGAAAGCATTATTCATAGTAGCCAAAAAATGGACAAACCACAAAAATCTATGAACTAATGAAAAGACAAGCGAAATGTGATACATCCAAGTAATGGAGTATTATTCAGTCACTAAAGGAATGACATTCTGATACATGTGCTGCAAAATGAATAAACCTTGAAAACAGTGTGCTTTTTGAAGAGAGGCAGTCAAAAAAACCACGTATTGTATGATTCACTTTAGAAGAAATGTCCAGAGTAGGCAAATTTGTAGACTAGATTAGTGGTTGCCTGGGTCTGGGGTCCGAGAACAGGCATGGGAGTGACTGCTAATGGGTGTGAATGTTTTTTAGGGAAAACCGTTTTCTCCCTAAAAATTAGATTGTTCTAAAAGTAGATTGTAGTGAATATCCTAAATATTCACTGAACTGTATGACTATACTAAAACAACTAAACTGTACATTTCATGTAAGCGAATTTTATGGATGTTAATTATATCTCAACAAAGCTGTTCAAAAATTTTAAAGATGCAAGAAAGATATACTATTCAAGCACTAATTAAAAGAGCTGGATAACTGTATTAATATCGGATGAAGTAGGGGCCGGCGCCGTGACCGAGTGGTTAAGTTCATGCACTCCAGCTTCGGAGGCCCAGCGTTTCACTGGTTCGAATCCTGGGCGCAGACATGGCACTGCTCATCAGGCCATGCTGAGGCGGTGTCCCACATGCCACAACTATGTACCAGGGGGCTTTGGGGAGAAAAAGGAAAAATAAAATCTTTAGAAAAAAAAATATCAGATGAAGTAGACTTCAGAACAAGGATATCATCAGGGATAAACTAGATAATTTCATAAAGACAAAAAGGTCAATTAATCAAGAGGGTATAACAAATATAAATGTCTGTGCACCTACCAACAAAGCTTCAAAATAAATGAAGCAAAACTGATAGAAATAAAACAAGAAAGAAATATATTCACAATTATGATTGGAGACTGCAACACTGCTCTCTCGGTAATTGATAGAATACATAGACACAAAATCAGCAGGACATAGGAGACCTGAAAAACAGTATTCACAAATTTGAGCTAATTGACATTAATAGAAAACTCCATGCAACACCAGCAGAGCACCCATTCTTTTCAAGGACAAATGTAACAAACCAGGAGAGACCATATTCTGGGCCTTAAAACACAGTTTAACAAACATAAAACAATAGAAATTATACACAGTATATTCTCAGAACATAAGAGACTTAAACTAGAAATCAATAACTGAAGGATATCTGTATAATCTCCACTTGGAAATTAAACATCACACTTCTAAATAAACCATGCGTAAAAGGGGTAATTTCAAGGGAAATTAAAATATATTCTTAATTATATAAAAATGAAGAAAACAACAATTAAAAACTGTAGTTTGCAGATAATGGATGGTTTATGGTAAAATTTATAGCATTTCATGCTTTCATTAGAAAGTAAGAAAGTATAGCATAAGTCACCCAACCTTCAACTTTAAGAAACTAGAGAAAGAAGAGCAAATTAAACCCCAAATAAGAACGAGGAAGAAAACAAGAAAGACAGGAGCAGAAATCAAAGAAATTGAACACAAAAATAAACAAAACCAAAATCTTGTTCTTTGAAAAGTTCAGTAAAATTGATAAACACCTTACCAAAAAAAAAAAAAAGAGAGAGAGTAGATTCAATTTACCTATTACGAATGAAATAGTGATAACACCACGGACCCCACAGACATTGCAAGGACAATAAGGGAATACTATGAACAACTCTATGCCTTTAAGTTAAACACTTAGTTGAAAGGGATCAATTCTTTGAAATGCAGAAACTACCAAAACTCACTCAAGAAACAAATACCGTAAATTATACTACATCTATTAAAGAAATTGAAATCACAGTAAAAAAAAAATCTTAAAAAAACCCCTAAATGGTTTCCCTGGAGAATTTTACTATACATTTAAAAGAAAAAATTCCAATGGAAAAGAATTTTTCTCAACTTATTATATCAGGATGGAATTATCATAATATCAAAATCAAGTAAAGATATTTCAGGAAAAGAAAACTACAGATTGTGATCCTTCTTTAACATAGACACTAAAATACTTAACAAAACATTAGCACATCATATTCAACAATACATCTGAACTGAGTCAACTCTATGTTTACCTTCAGGCATGGCTGGATATCTGATTTTGATTCTTGGCTAAGATGAAGTTCATGGACCCACTCACAAATTACCTAGAGACTTATAAGGTACTGTTTAAACTCTGAAGCTCCCTTGGCGGCACCCAGAGCCAGTGTGTTTGCTTTTAACTTGTGTAATCTTTTAGACAATCTAATTTGGTTACATGACAGTGGGCCATTAGAGACCCTGAGCTCTTCTGAGACTAAGATTCATTAAACAAATTTTGGTTGTTTGATCTGGAGAAAAAGTACATCTTGTGTAAATAAGAAGGACCCTGCAGAACTGTGCCTTGATGGCTCTCAATCCCCTGACACTTGCCTGCACTCTCTTTCTGTTGCTGTGACACATACTTTGCTTTTATCAAAAACTTTATCTGAGTATGTTCTGTGATATCTTGTGAGTCATTTAAAATACCAAACCTGAGTAATCTTTATAGAAGAGAACATCTTTAATCTGATAACGGGCATCTGTAAAAATCTAGTTAACATCATACTTAATGGTGCCAAACTGATTTCCCTTAAGATTGGAAACAAGACAAAAATGCAGGCTCATCAATCCCATCCAACATTCTGCTGGAAGTCCTAACCAGTGCAATTAGGCAAGAAAAAAGTAGATGCATACAGATTGGAAAGTAAGAAATAAAACTGTCTGTTTTGGAACACAACATGATTGACTTTGTAGAAAATCCCAAAGTACAAAAAAGCCCCAAGAAATAAGTAATTAGTTTAGCAAGGTCATAGAGTGAAAGATTGTAGGATACAAAGTCAACACACCAAAATGAGAATAGTATTTTCATTGAGTACTGTGTGGATAAAGATACAAAGAACTATAACACACAAATGCTGTGCTCCTTAGTTAGTAAATTTGTTTTGGCAATTCTGAAATTACTTTGTATGTATATTAGGATTAAAGAAATAAGTAAATATCTTGTTGATATTGACAGCCAAGTTTCTCACTGCCAGAGAAATAAATTACAAATAAGGGAATCTTGAAGACTTGAATAAACCCTGTGGCATTCATTGGAAGTTCAACAGGAGGTATTAGTGTTCATTCATTTTTTTAACATACAAATACATATACATATAGAATACATATAGATACAGAAGCAAATATAGACTGTGTGTATGCGTGGGTTAGTGGACATACCTATATTTTCTAGCTCTGTATCCTGAGAAAGCCAAGTAGAAATGATACTCCAGTAGCAATAAAATAGTGCCCAGAGCTTGGCTTCTAAATATCATTCTCCAATAGAAGAAACCAGTGTTCCTTGGAAAAGCTATCATTTCCAGGGAGGGGCAGGAAAAACATAAGAGGAGCCTGGGGCATCTTCTATTCCAAGAAAGTAGGGGAGTGCTCATAAAAGGATGGGGACATTTGGAGAGGTCATAGGAACCAACCTGGAAGGCACTGCAAATAGCTGAAGCTCTGACAACTTGAGCGCCAAAGTAAATAACAATATTATTGGATTATAACCTATAGAATAAAATTAATATCTATGAGTCAATAGTAACATAAATAAATAATTGAATAAATTAAGAGGGAGAAGGGTTGCACCTCTTTCTTACAGAAGAACTCCAATTAACAAATGCGAAAGGAATGAGAGAAAAAGAAAATCACTGTTAGAGCTTCACAGTAATAATTGTTGCAGGCATGATATATTAATGGATGCTAAAATTTATGGATGAAAGTTTAATTAGAAACAGGATATTTTCATAGTCTAAAAGCATCTTCCTCCAAATAATTATTTATTTCAAAAGGAAAAACAATAACTTCACAGTGGAGAAACATGGAATACACCATTTTAACCAAGTGATCAAGGTTAAGCTCGCCATCGATAAGACATAGCTACGTATGTAGCCCTTGGTATGATGCAATGAGAAGGGCATATCACTTCTGTGGTATTCTTACCTATGCACTACTTCAACTTAGTCATAAGTAGACATCAAACAAACCCTAACTGAAGAAAAATGTTTTAAAAAGTTGACTAATAATCTTCAAATGTGTCAAGGTCATGAAAGTCAAGGGAAGACTGAGGAACTGTCAGAGGTTGGAGGAGAATAAGAAAACATGAAACCAAATGCAATGCAAATAAATGGATAGGATGCTGGAAAAAATAACTGAAAAGTTATCAGTGGAAAAACTGGTAAGATAAAAATAGTCTGTAATTTAGTTAATAGTATTGTACTAATATTATTTTTTTTGGTTTGGTACCCTGCTTGTGTAGTGGAAGCTATGGGAAACATACATAAGAATTATCTGTAATATTTTCCATCTTTTTTTAAGTTTAAAATTGTTTCAAAATAAAAATGTAAAGAAAAAACTCTAACAACCCTGAAAGCAGATATTGTAAATTAAAGTAGTAATTGTTATTTTATAAATAAAAGCATAAAGCCAAACACGACCAAAAAATGTTGTTTAAAAAGCCACAGATTGAGAAAGTTGCCTCTGCTTCTACATGTTCCCACCAGCGTGAGAGCCTGTATGTGTGTATATATGTGTTTGTGTGGAAGTCTGGCTTGTGTATGTTTGTTTATGTGTGTGTGTTGGTTCTATTGTGGTTGCTAATGACTGGAACACAGCTCAGGATGGAAAGAAACAGAAAGCTAGTTCTCACAACTAGAATAAGAGATATGCATACCACCAGGATGTGGTTCTTTGTGTCTCTTATCTCTAATGCTCTTTTGAAAATGGCTAGATTTTCACAAATCAGCCAGTACCACATCTCAGCAAAGACGGCCTCTAGTAGAACTCGATTCACAACACTTTAGAGCCACATGATTAAAGTGGGAGAGGAAAAACTCCCCAAAAGAAAATAATAAAACAATAATTCACCTTAGCGAATTACACGAAGTACTATCTGAAAGGGACACTCTTAAAAAAAAACAAAACATCAAAAATATTATTTAAAATTTCATGGAATAATTTTAAATCTTTGTAATATTGATTTCAGTTACTATTTCTACATGCAAACAGACTCTTTGCTTCCACGGCAAAAATTAAAGCATCCTGGAACTAACAAGTGATCATAGCATGGTTGCAGGATACAAGATTAATATACAAAATTCAATTGTTTTCCTATATGCCAGCAATGAACAAATAGAATCTGAAACTAAAAATATAACACCTTTGCATTAGCACTCTAGAAAATAAAATACTTAGGTATAAATCTAACAAAATACATGCGACATCTATATGAGGAAAACTAGAAAATTCTGATGAATGAAATCAAAGAAGAACTAAATAAATGGAGGGATATTTCATATTCATGGATAGGAAGACATTATTATCAAAATGTCACTTCTTATCTGTAAAAAATAGATAAAGAACTGTTAAAACTCAACAAAAGCAAAACAATCAACCCAATTAAAAAGTAGGCCAAAGACCTTAACATATACCTCACCAAAGAAGATATATCAACTGCGATAAGCATATGAAAAGACGCTCCACATGATGTGTCATCAGGGAAATGCAAATTAAAACAACGAGACACACCTATTAGAATGGTCACAATACAAAATAAAGACAACACCAAGTCCTGGCTAGGATGTGGAGCTACAGGAACTCTCATTCATTATTAGTGGGAATGAAAAATAGTACAGCCACTTTGGAAGACAGTTTGGCAGTTTCTTGCCAAAAGTAAACATACTTTTACCATACAATCCAGCAAACTCCCTGATATTTACCCAAAGGAGTTCAAAAATTCTCTCTACACAAAAACATCCGCACACAGATGTTTACAGCAGCTTTTTCATAATTGCCAAAACTTGGAAGCAACCAAGCTGTCCTTCAGAAGGTGCATGGTTGGATAAACTGTGGTACATCCAAACAATGGAATTTTATTCAGCACTAAAAAGAAATGAACTATCAAGCCATGAAAAGATATAAAGGAATCTTAATAGCATATTACTAAGTGAAATAAGCCCATCTGAAAAGGCAACATATTGTATAACTCCAACTATATGAAATTCTTGGAAGGGAAACTGTGGAGACAGTAAAAACATTAGTGTTTGGAGAAAGGGATGAATATACGAAATAGAGGAATTATAGGGAAGTGAAAATACTCTGTATGATGTTATAATGATGGATACATGTCATTATACATTTGTCCAAACCCAGAGAAGATACAACACCAAGAGCGAACTGTAATGTAAACTACCAAGTTTGGATGATAATGATGTGTCAATGTAGGTTCATCCATTTTAACAAGGGTACCACTGTGGTGGGGGAGATTGACAACAGAGGAGGCCATGCCCCATGTGTGGGGGCAGGGGTAAATGGGAAATCTGTGTACCTTCATCTCAATTTTGCTGCAAACCTAAAACTGTTTTAAAAAAAGATTAAAAAAAAATGAAAGCATCAATAAAAACATCTACCTGCTGAAGTAAAATGCAAGCATAATATATTTCCCTACTTTAAAGCAAAATTTTGTCCTTGTACTTATTTATGCTTAGCCCAAGAATGTAATACTATACGTTATGTGATTTTCATTTTTATCTCCTGGATCTATTTGAATAAGGATACGCTGCTATTCTTATGTCAGAAATTGTTGTTAACCCCTCCCCCAATTTTTTCCACTTTTAGAAACTTTGGCTGTCTTTTTTGAACTTGTTTTCTAAATTTTAATGGCTTGTCATAATTGAATGTTATCCTGATGTAAATAAAACAAAACAAAACAACCACAACAAAGGAAAAGGAAGAGGAAAAGAAAAAAGTACCCTGAATTTAATTTATTCCTCTACCAATTACGAGCAGTGTGATCCTGAACACACTGATACTTGACCCTCAATTTTCTCATATTTTAATTGATACTAAGAAGCCCTGCTCTACTAATTTATTTTGATTCTGGTTAGTATCAAATGAGGCAATATAATGTGGAAAGGGCAGGAAGAATATAAAGAAAAACACGCAGATTAATACCCTGAGTGAGGCAGCAAGCAGAATCCTGTTAACCTCCCAAGCTGCAGCTGGAGGCATTTGGTGGTGAAAGAGAACTGCCCCTGAATAAAAGTATTTCTGAGCAGAAAGGAGAATTTTCCATGTGAAATTTATCCTGGAAAAGCACCTCCGCTCCCACCTCCTTCCCCTTTAAAGACAGAGGTTGTATGTTTCAGTTGGTGCAATCCATCAGGACAGCTGCAGAAAGTAATTTACAGAAATGTTGTAGCAGTCATTTATTTATTGATTTTTTTTGTAAGCCTTAGCACAGACCATTCGAATGTTAAGGTAACTCAAATATCAGCTGTAGCCCAGCTTTCACGGACCAACTCTGTTTACCCTTGTGCTAACTTGTGTGGAGACCGGGTATCTTCTGTCTTTCAGTGACTTTCAGTGCTCCCGTATTTGTGGATTGTGGTGGATATTTTGTAAGGGAAACTGTGTTGTGTTGAGGAGGAGGCTGTGGGTGGAGATAGTGTTGGTGGTAATATTGCATATCTCCCACAAGATAATATCTCATTTTATACACACACACTCACACACACACATATTTTCTCTCTTTGAAGTTCCTCTTAGGGCCAGCATCTGTAGCCTAGGGGTTAAGTTCAGCGTGCTCTGGTTCAGCGGCCTGGGTTCAGTTCCTGGGTGTGGACCTACACCACTCGTCTGTCAGTGGCCATATTATGGTGCTGGCTCACATACGAAAGAAAAGAGGAAGATTGGCAACAGATGTTAGCTCAGGGTGAATCTTCCTCAGCAAAAAATAAAGTTCCTCGTAGGCCATGCAGTCAAGAAGTGGTGCTTTCTTCCCTAACCCTTCTCTCCATTAACTATTTAACCAGGCTCCTGTATTCCACCTCTATCTCACAAATCTCCTTTGAAATATCAAATTTCTCTCCTATACATCATGAAGATCAGCTTTCCTTTTCCCTAGGAAAATGGAGTACCTGCTTCAACTCCTACCCCTTAAATATTCCTACTGTTGGCTCTCTGGGTTTTCTATTTTATTGTAGTTGTGCATGTGTCTTGCTATTGGTTTAGACCCATATTTGTCTCTAGTTAGGATCAGCTGTGTTTCCTTGAGTTCAGACTCATCTTGGTTAGATTTGCCTAAACGTGACCTTGCTTGGCATTTGACATTTCTCTTCCCTTATTTAATCTCCTTTGAAATCGGAGTTACATGCCCCTCCAATTTCACTTTGATAGAACTTGTATGTTATTTTTTCAAAATTTGCACCCAGTAAAATTCACTGTTTTTTTGGTGTACAGTTCTGAGTTCTTGCATGTAAATAGATTCTTGTAGCAACCAGCACAGACAGAAGACAGAATAATTCCATCATCCCAAAGAATTACCTCATGTTGCCCCTTTATATTCAGATCCTGCCACAACCCAACCCCTCGTCTGATCTGTTCTCTGCCTGTATTTTGGACTTTTCCAGAATAGATGGAATCATGCAACACATAAACTGTTGAAATTGGATTCTTTCACTTAGTATAATCTGTTTGAGTTTCACTTATGTGTGAGTTGGGTGAATCATTAGTCCTTTTTATAGCTGAATAATATTCCATTTTGTGGATGTGCCATAGTACATCCATACACCCATTGAAGGACATTTGTTTTTTTTCCAGTTTTTGTTCATTATGACTAAAGCTGCTATAAGCTTTTGCATACAAATCTTTGTGTGAAATGTATTTTCATTTCTCTAGGGGGAATATCTAAGAGTGGGATTGCTGGGTCACGTGGAAAGTTTATGGTTAATTTTATAAAAAACTCCCAAACTGTTTTCCAGAGTACTTGTACAGCTGCCCTTTCTTTCAAAATTTCTTTGTTTCACTTAGTTATTAAAATAATTAATTTACTATTTAATATAATAAAAATTATTTAATAATTAAAATTTGATAATTACAAATTGCAGCTGTTTTCTAAATTTGTCTATAGGCAATTAATATATTCTAAGGGAAGACTTCTTCTGAGGTCTTACATGGTCGAATGTATTTTATGTGGCAAAAGTCTAAAAAAGGCACTCAGATATGTTTTCTTATGCTAACTCTCCTTAAAATTTATTTACTTTTCACTGATATTGTGCATAAATAACACAAACTCGCCTTTGATATCCTATGATCCACCTTGTGGGTAATGTAGGTAGATTTATTTGACTCGTGTTGTACAGCAAGATCTTAAAATAATGTTACTTCTACGTTCTGGACATCTGGACTTCCAGCACGAATTTTGAATTAGAAGCTTATTTAGGAATAAGGCCAGAATAATTTGAAGGAAACAGAGTCGATAGCATAGATATTCACTTTTCTTCAGAACTTTCCTAAGTTTCAGTGACCATTACACTTGGCACTTTTCTCTGGTGATCTGTAATCCAATCAGACCATGGAAGAAGAAAGGATATCCATCAACATGGAGCTCTTCCCTTGCAGATAATGGCCTCTTACACACTCCAAATCAATGGTGCAGTATCAGAATGAAGGACATGCTGAAGCTAGAGGAGGAAATCACTTAGGACCTATGTTGTCCTGAGAACAGCTATGATTGTGTTTAGCAACTTAATTCAATTATTTCTCAATTTTAGGTTGGTTCCAAAATTTTTTTTTTCACCTTTTTCTCTCAGACTCCAAGACCTCAGATTGCACACTGTAGTGGCAGACTCCTTATTGCCAAGAATGTTCTTTTTCTCGGGTTATTAATGAAACCAGCAAGAAGAAGTTTCCTAGCATCTTCCTCCTACAAATAGCTTAACAGAATCCTTGTAAAAGCGGTCTCCTAATGGACACCTCCTCCCTGGATTGTCTATCCTAGACATCAAGATGCTTACCCCCAACTCTCAGACCAAATCCTTCTAGCTCAGGTGTCTGCCCACAACAAAGCCTGAGAGAATCTTCATCCAAGGCTATGTAAAGATACAGGAAGATTACAGGGTGGTTGATTGAACCCACATCATGTAGTGGGAAGTGTGCACTCTTTACAAGCAGTCCATCTAATTACAACCATACATATGAACGCATGTTTTATCCTTACTAGGAACACGGTCAATGGTTGCCATATATACCTCAGGAATGCTTTTTTCTTGTTCTTAATTCTCTGCTTGTCTAAATTTGGCATCAACCTTTCTTCTGTAGTGCTATGTCCCATGGTATTCTTGTCCCTGCCACGATACTCTGAATAGTCATTTTCTGATTTTGGGATTCTTAGTACTAACTATTCTCATTTCCCATCTATAATTACCCAGTGTCACTATCAAGACTTTTCACTGTTCTTCATCATTGTAGTTTTGCTTTTAATATACTCAGTGAAATGTGACACACTAATTACTTAATTTTTAAAGGTTTACAGTGTTATTAAACTAACAGAGGCATGTGAATAAGCCAACAGTACTGTGCTGAACTCCTTTCTTCCACCTCTGTCCCCAGAGGCAGGATTATTAGCTTAATATTTTTCTTCTGATATCTCAATATTCCTAAGTATTGTGTTTCCACAACATTTGAAAATTTACTTGCTTTAGAGATTATATATTAATTTTCTGCTTTAATAGGCAAGGAATTAGCTACCTTACACTAACCTCCGACTTTCCTCCCCCATCCTGATGATATAGGGCTGCCATATCTCACAAATAAAAATACACAATGCTCAATTCAATTGGAATAAATAAAGAAGAATATCTTCAAAAAAGTATGTCTCGAATACTATGTGCACTATAGACTAAATGCATCCCTACCAAATTCATTTGTTGGAGCCTAATCACCATTGTGAAGGTATTTGGAGGTGGGGCCTTTCTGATAATTAGGCCATGAAGGTGGAGTCCCCATGAACGGGATTAGTGCCCTTACAAAAGAGGCTCAGAAGTGCTCCTTGCCCTTTTCCTCCATGTGAGGACACAGTGAGAAAACTGGCCTCTATGGAACAGAAATTTTCTCTCACTAGACACTGAATCTGCCGGCACCTTGATTTTGGACTTCCTCAGCTCCAGCACTGTGAGAAAGAAATTTCTGTTGTTTACAAGCCACCCAGTCTAGGATGTTCTGTTATAACAACCCAAACAGACTAAGAAACATGGGACATACTTACCCCAGAAAAATTCTTTGTTTATCTGAAATCCCAATGTGCTGAGCATCCTCTATTTTACTGGCAACCCTATTGCAATAGTCATATCACTTTCTTTTATTAACTCTGTTGGTTATCTTTTATAACAATGTACCTTTTTTTTTAGAGCAAGATTTAGCCCTGAGCTAACATCTGCTGCCAATCCTCCTCTTTTTTTTTTTCTTTCTTTTTCTTTTTTTTGCTGAGGAAGACTGGCCCTGAGCTAACATCCATGCCCATCTTCCTCCATTTTATATGTGGGATGCCTACCACAGCATGGCTTGTCAAGCGGTGCCATGTCTGCACCCAAGATCTGAACTGGTGAACCCTTGGCCACTAAGCAGAACATGCACACTTAACAGCTGCGCCATCAGGCTGGCCCTGTATAACAATGTATCTTTAATTCTTGTTCCATCAAAAAGTATTTTTTCATCCACCACTTTGTAAGATGCATACTTTTGTACTCCTTCCCCTTTCCTTTAACAGTATTCCTGTTCTTGTTTCTATAGTTGTAATTTCTAGGTAGTTAACATTCACATAAACAATGTTTGTATTATTTGAATTACATAAAAATATTCACCACAGAGCTATGTCCTAAATGATGATGACATTGGTTTTCACAAAATTTTTGTAGCTCCCCACTCTAAATATTTTCTAATGCCATTTTTTCCTTTGCTTCACTTTCCTGTTTTCATATATTCTCAAACTTTGCAAAGATTGCCTTCTTGGGACCCTTCTGAACTGCTGTCTTCTTGGGGATTGATTCCATTTAATGCTTTCTTGGATTCAATTCACTGCTTGTCTGGATCCTCATTCTTTGTTTGTTTTGCCAGAGCAAAACAGCTGCATTTTCTAGTAACTGTCTAACGGGTTTATTGGAGGTGATTTTCTTTTGAAATCTTGCATGTTTGAAAATAGCTGAATTCTTTCTTCATACATGATTGATAGTTTGGGTATGAATAGAATTCTAAGGTACAAATAAGTTCCCTGGGGAGCTTAGAGGGGATTGCTCTGTGTCTTCTGGCATTCAATGTTGTTGTTGAGAATCGTGCTGTTCTGGGCTCATTCCTGTGTCTGCATCTCCCCTACCTTCCCCCCCCCCCCAATTTATGCAATCTCCTTATACCTACAATTCTGAAACTTTATTACATTGTAATTAAGTGCCTATGTTCCCCCACTGGTTGTGCTGAGTGGGCTCTTTAAATCTAGAGACACATGTCTTAATTTGGAGAAAATTTTTTACATATTTTTTTGATTCTTTTTTCCACTCCAGTTTCTCTGGACTTGCTGAAACAGCTATTAGTTGCATACTGGGGCTTCTGATTGTTTCTTTACTTTTTTCACATCTTTTTAATTTCTTTTTCTTTGTTTTCAGCTCTTTTGAGGAGGCTTATCAAACTTTATTCTCTAATATTTCTACTGATTTTTCCCAACATTTCATTACACAAATTTTCCAACATATAGTAGTTGAAAGAAATTCGTAGTGAAACCTCTATACCCCCATCTAGATTCTATCTATTGAATTTCTACATTTTTATATTTATTTCATACATCTAAGTTGAAAAAAAAACCCTTGTCCTCTTGTTTCTTTTACAGTGTCTTTTGTTTTACTGATACACATTTTTTCACATATCTCTCTCTTTGGGAGTAATTTTATCTGTTTATCTTCGTTTCTTTTGCTTAGAAGAATTCTCCTGTATCTTGCCTTATCAATTCACATTTACTATTGAGTGAATAGATAGGAACTTGGCAACTGCTTACGTGGTGGGACTTGTGAACTGATGGGCTTTGCTTCGGAGGGTTTGGGCAGAGGGTGGTCTTCGCTTGGCACGTCCCAAATACCAGATTGAGCAGCCTATTCATATTCCAGAGGGGAGAGCTCTTTCTTTTGTTAGTTTCCTAGTTTAACAGCGGATAGACTTCTGCAGTGTTCTGTGCACAAGCAGAAGCATATATACAAGAGTGTGTATAAGTGTGTGTATGCAACTGTGTAAGAGTGAGTGTGTATAGCTCTGGGTGGGTTAGTGCCTTTCACAGTGTGATCTAACCTTTCCATGTTCCTGTCCACTGAATTTACAGAGCTGGAGACTTTAAGGTTCTTTCAGGCAGAGTTGCATCCGTGTCATCACTCTTAGCTGGGTCTTATTAGATTTTGGATTCCTCTTGAAGGCTTCTTCAGTTTTCTTTGTTTTTTTCTATCTGTTTCTTTCTCTCCTATCTCTATGTCATCATATTTATGCCTTTACATTCCTTTGCTACAGGCTTAGTGAGATTTTTCCAGGGAGAGGGGATAAGCGTATGTTAATGATCGTTATTCTAGGGATCAGTTTCCCTCTCATGAGCTACTCAGTAATGCAGGTCTGGTCTATTTCTGAGCACTCGGAGATCTACTCTGTATTCTAGTAGTGAGAAGCGTTTTGGAACTTGCTCAGGATTTTTGTATTAAGTAAATATATAAAAAATAAAGAAAAAAATTAACAAATAAGTCTATTTACAAGTTAAATTTGTTTGAACCAAATTTTCTGTTTTCTCAGATGTGCAGGATTCCTGTGCTGTAAAACCAAACGTTTTGCCTGGGAATGATAACCTTTCATACCCATCGTCCTGCCTTTGCAGAAGTCCTAAATATTCGTTTCCAGAAGACATGTCAGGGATGTGAAGGCCAGAATTTCCTGGGTTTATGTCTTGGCTGTGCTACCTGCTCTCTCAGGGACTTTGGGAAGTTATTTAATTTCTATGAGGATCAGTTCTTAACCTTCATATTGAAAGAGTTATCTAGAACAGTAATCTGAACCTAACAGGTGATAATACATGACTATGAGAACTTTTCTGAACACATTATACATGAAACTTTATAATTTGCTTTGAATCTAGATATTTCAGGATTATTACACATCAAATCACAATAATTATAGTCCAACTAAGACCAGCAACATATTGTAGCTTGAGCAAATGTTGTAGAACCCAGTGCTACCTGCTTGGAGATAACAGTATCTGTTTCAGAGGATTGTCATTGGAATTAAATATGCTAATACGTATAAAGTGCTTGAAAACGTGCCTAACAGAGAATCCTTCAAATGTACACTAAAATAGTTGCTTTTATGTTATTATTATTTGTATTCTGTGCACCATGCAATTTTCTAAGAATTTTACATGTATCGTTTCTTAACTCACGTAGTCCTTAGAACATCCCATTGAGAAGGTACTGTTTTTATTCCCATCTTATAGATGAAGACATAAGGCACAGAGTTTAGTAATACGTTCAAGGCGGTACAGCCAATATGTGGAGTAGGCAAGATTTGTGTCTAGGCTCTCTGGACACACAACTAATATTCAACCACCAAACCAAGCTATCTAAGAGAGCAATAAAAGTATGAAAATCATTTAGGTAACAATAAGAAAAAATTTTTTTAGGTGGGGGTTAGTGTAGAAAGGATTTTAGCATTGTTAAAGCATCTACCCTGTCATCCCTGGATGGGATTCAGATTGATATAGAAAGGAAAGAAAGGAGGGCTGCCAGGTAGGGTTAGTGGCACAAAGCTGGCCATCGTGTTATAGGGCAATGAATTCATGTGCTTGGAGATACCAACGTGAATTTTTTAAAGGATAGAAAGTAAATGTTAGTTCCTGCCAAAGAGGACTTTACATATTAGAAATAGGAATACTTCGGAAGCTAAATGATTGATGTCAAACATTATTACTCTTTTTTTAAAGTTTTTAGAAGTTGTGAAAAAGAGCTTCAAATACTGATAAAACATAAATTTTGCAAAATCGGCAATCTCACAAAATGTTGCTTACTACATTCTAATAGTTATATATATATTATGTATCGCAGTATTTATATATAAATACTGTAATTATTCCATAATAGCCTCTCTCCTTGCTTACAAGTGCTTTAGTTTTGTTTTCAAGGCACTTGTTATTTTCCTTTTTCCCCTCCACATTGATTGGTTTATTTAAATATTTAATTTTAAGATCCATATGTTGTCCATTTCTCAGTATAGTTAAATGCAAATTCATCACAACGCTCTGGTTTTATTTAGGGGAGCAAATTTAATTCTGCACTGTAAATAAAGGTACTTTGAATATGTAATAGGAGTGCTTCTTCTCTTTCCCCAGTCCTCATTCTAGACATTTAAGTTATTCACAGCTGCTATTCCCATAACATTTAAAGTGATTATATCTATTGCCAACTTCTATAAATTATTAACATCAAAGCTGGCAGTTCCCTGGCACACAATTTCATCCCCAGAAAGAGGAAAACTTAAGGAGGTTTAAAGAGATTAAGAATATTCAATTGGTAACATGGTCACAAGGAATTTAATCTTTGTTTACAAGTGCTCTCCCTCTTTCCTTACTGGTTTTTGTTCACCAGACCAGAAAGCAAAGATTCTGTGGGGATTCTGAAATTTCAAGTGTAAGATCATTGAGTAAAGTTCATTCCACCCAATCTTTTACCCCTAGTTTTAAGCAACGAGGCCACACGGCCACCTCTCACTGAACAACATCTTGCCTTTATTACAGTTTATTCAGCAAGGGCTTACAGACTGGATTCATAAAACAAGAATTTATTGAACTCAAAGAAAAGAATGATGAAGATAAATTGAAAAATGTCTAAACGAAATTAGAAATTATTACTTTCTCAGAATTCAGAGAAAAGCTGGCTATAGTATGCAATATCCAGTTAACAACATTAGGAATTAAAGCTATGTAACTGATAAAGATGGATGTCTTACTTTTGTAGGTACAACTTGGGCAGTTTAAAATAAATATTGCAATAATTGATCTTTCTGAATGATGTGCAAGTGCTGGATGACGCTTGATATATGGTATCAACTTCCCGCCTTTGGCACTGATACATGGTCCTCGCATTTCTTCTAATAAAACGATGGTCGAGCCTTCAATTACACATATCTCACTGTTGCAAATAAAGCTCAGTGGAAATGGGTGAGATTCTACCACCACCATTTTAATATTAGCCTAAACTAAAACCATTTCTGCCATGCATGCTGACAGTAGCAGGATATCGTTACACATTAATGAGACTCGAAGTACACTGTCATCGTTAAGGAATGGGGGAAGGGGAAATCTTGCTCTTCTTTTTTGCAGCTACTGCTTGCAAAGTTAACTCAGGTTACCTCGGTAAGTATGAAGCAGTTTCTGAAAGATTATTAATAGCTCTATTGACAATCTGATTGAAAGTAATTTTTCAGTGAGCTTGAGTGTAAGTCAGTAGAGATTTTACTGGCTCTTGACCAGCAATTTCAAAGAAGTACTTCAATTAGTAATGTAATAATATGTCTGTAGTCAGGGTGTGTTTATGAAAATTATGCCTCAGCTCAGCTGTCAACTGTCTTATAGATAACAGTTTTCCTGTTTGGAACAGGGTCATTGTGACTCTTCAGGCTGCAAGGGTGAAAAATAACAGTGGATTCTTAAATAAATGAGAGCACTGACTGAGTATCCTCTTATTGGCACCCAGAGTTACTATAAATCAGCATTTAATTTTTTAGACCACATTTAAAACACGGATAGTGTGTTTTTATCTTTTGTTCTGTTCAAAATTCAAGAATAGATTACTCTTTGAGTTTTTGGCCTTTTTTGTTTTGTAATAATAAATATTTATTTGTTCCTGTGATGAAAGAGTGAGTCATAGATAGATAAAGCTCATAGATGGATATTTCCCTAGAAAAACTGTCCAGGGTTTTGGATACAGGACAGTCAAATTGAAATCCTATGGGAACTATAGTCCCTACCTTCATTGTTTCCTTGAAACCAATGCTGTCATCTGGTAATAATATGACATACCTTTAATATTATTTGACTCAGTGGAGTTTTTTGATGAGAAATAGATAGACCACAGTTAATAGTTAAGTCATTGGTAGATATCTAAACTAGAGAAATTCTGCGTAATTTTTTAAAAGGAAAACATTTTATTTATTTTTTTGTGAGTAAGATTGGCCCTGAGTTAACATCCATTGCCAATCTTTCTCTTTTTGCTGAGGAACATTAGCCCTGAGCTAATATCTGTGCTCATCTTCCTCTATTTTGAATATGGGATGCTGCCACAGTGTGGCTTGATGAGTGGTGCATATGTCTGTGCCAGGGATCCGAAGCCCGGGCTGCTGAAGTGGAGCCGGCGAACTTAACTGCTACACCACCAGGCTGGCCGGAGGAAAATATATTTTACATAAAAAGCATGTAGTTATCAAATTTAACATTTTGTTGTATAATTAAAAAAAAACTACTTTCAAGTCCTGATGGGCCACCTGTTTCATATGGAGGTTAAATGCAAGAATACCTAGAGGCACTGTCAGTAGTTTCTCAAAAAGTACTTTGTGAGATAATATTTATTTTTCAAAAAAGTGCTCTGATGAAGGCCCAGAATTTTCTATCACAAACTTGTAAGACATTATCTTACTCTAGGAGATATTTTAGGTGAGAGCAGCTAATTGCCTGCCTCTATCATAAAGAAAACTGAATATGGTTCCTAAAGAACACTTAACCGCAACCCAAGGCGTCCACTGGGATGACTTAGCCACAAAATGGACCCTCTGATAATTAAATCTCCAAGTAGAATTGCTTACCATTATCAATCTGGGTGCAGAAGAATGTATACCAAAGATGCTGACTTTTCATTTCAGTTTACTGATTATGAGCTATGTTTTCTGATATTAAACAAAAGTTTAGCTGAATCTTTAAAACTATTTACCAAATTATAAAATGTATTATTAATTATACATAAATAATACTAATACATGCATCAGGAAAAATATTCAAGCAGTACAACAGTAATTCTCTCCTTTTCTCCAAATTTGGACTTATTTCACAGAGATCGTGACTTTTATATATTTCTAATGTTATTTCTTTTTTGGCCACCCTTCCAATGTTACAAATAACATACCCTTACCTTTATTTGCTGAGGAATTCGCTAGACATTCCTGCTTCTGCTTTCTTCCCTACCACTATCTGATTTTGATAGGTATATCATTTTGAATCATTCTTTGTTACCTTTATAACTTCAGAGGCTATGCTTGAATCTGTACTTCTCAGTTCATGGTTATAACTCTCTATTATGTATCGTGAGTAAATTAGTGGGCTCACATTCCCCTCCACCTATTCTTTCTCCTTTTTGTCATTTCTGCCACTGCTTTTATAGGGGGTCAATATTAAACCCTTGCACTCTAATCCTTAAATTAAGTGTTCTATGTTTTGTCAATGGGATGAGGCTAAGAAGTAAAAACCAATAAAAAACCCTTTAAAGTTTATGGATATACTATTATCATTCACTGCACATTTTTCATTTTATCATTAGAATACATCTTTGTTCTCAGTGTCTTTTAATTTACACTCATTTATTACATTGAATCCCTTTCTTACCCCATGGGGACTTGTTATAACAGTAAGAATGAAGCAAACCCCTTAATATTTGAGGGATGAATTCTGGTTGAGACAGAGTTTTGTTCATAACTTTCAAAACTTACTTTGGAAGTTAAATTTCAAATTTATATAATGAAGAAAGGCTTGGACTATGTCTTTCAAAAGATGTGTTAGTGGTTGGGAGGGAGAAAGCTGTTGGGTTAGAGTTTGTATTTACTCTTTCCAGAAATGAAAGAACAGATGGTTTTACAATGTCTGTTGTTGTTTGTAGAGCTAGGAAATGGAATAGGGTAAAGAAGCGTCTGGTGTTTGTGTCCGTGTGTGTCTCTGTGTGAGGGTGTCTGTGTACCTATTTGAAGACAAAGTTGGCCAGGGGTTAGCCTCTTTATCCATAAGTCTATGGTGGAGATATAAGAGTTATTGATCACTGATAAGTTTGCCTGAGAAGTTTTTATAGCTTATGAAGTATATATATAAAATTTCCATTAAATAAATCAAAGGGAAGACTGTGTGGAGCATATTTCAGACTTTGCAAAGAGTTTTATCCAATTGTAACCTTTGCAGGAGTGATATTTTAAGGTGTCAGGTGAATTGAAGGAGATGTGAAACTGTAGACACTGAAGAAATACTTTATCAGAGCAATATCATTTTACATCCAAACTTCAAGTAAAATGAAGCATTGCTGGATGGTTTGCCCGTCAGCACATGTTTGTGTGTATGTGTGTGATTAAAAAAGATCAACATTATTTGATAAAATTTAAAAGCTAGGATTGATAAATATAAGAACAAGTGGTATTAAAATACTTATATTTTTGCAAGATACAGTCCTACTGTAGATACAGTATAGATACAGACAAAGAAGCAAAGTGGATATTTTCTTCTTTGGATTCACCTACAATTATATTTCTTATAATAATGAATTACGTCTCAATGAGAATTTGTATTATATTAAAGAAAATTAATCAAATTAATAAATTGAATTAATCTAAAATGTGTGAACAGATAATGGAAGTCAGATTTATCTACTTATTTATTTATTTTCTTATTCATGTCAAAATTCCTCCAGGAGGAATTAAGCTGTTAAAAGGTATGATTTAATTGAAATATAAATTAGAAATAAATTCACACATACATCGAGGAACATTTGCTATAATACTAATTAAAATTTTTCTCATGCTTTGTACTGCAAAACTTGAAGTAAAGATTTTATAACCCGTCACTGGACCTGAAGTTATTGAGATGAAGTCCAGGTGATCACAATCAAAGGGCGTGTCAAATAGAATTATAGAGGCCCCACAGTGGTATCTAGTTGTAAATATCCTAAACTCAGTGCATAGGGCTTCTTCCCGGAAGAGGGAGTTATAAAACCTCAGAGGACGTGCAGAAGATTGGAGATCAGAAGCAGCGACATCACAGTGGGAGCTGACCAGCCTGCAGCTAGCCATATCTCTGAGCCACTTCATGACTTCACTTTTTCTACCAAATCCAGTGTTTTCTGGCTTTCTTCTCTGAGACAGTAATAAAATGTCTATATCAAGGGGTGCCAGTAATCTTTATTTTACCGGAGTCAACGGTGAGTTGTGTGTTGGCCACAGCCACCTCCTTCGAACCCTTACTTTTCTAGAAGAGTGTGACACCACCTTACTCTACTACTCAATACCAATCAGTCTCCAACACTGGTTGCTGATACCCTAGTCCTCTAAATGTTGCAGTTCCCCGAGACTCCTCCTCCTCTCCTTTTCTCTGTCTATTCTGTCTTTAGCTGCACTCATTTAAATCCCATGGTTCACATAGTATTTTACAGCGAATGAATCTCAAATCTATATCTTTGGCCATTGTCTGTCATCTAAGTACTGACCGTGATCATTTCTAAATTGAAACCCTTCAAGTGCCTCCAAACTTGTCTCCTTGTGTCTTCTTTTGTTCCTTTATAATATACTCTTCACAAACCAACCAGACTGATATTTCCAAAGCCTTAAATAGTTATGGCTCCCCTTCTAAAATCCTGTTATTTCTATTGCCAAGAGAATAAAATTTATCTATCTCAGATCTAATGTTTCTTTCAGAAAGACGTACACCATTCATCCACCTGTACACACACGTACCCACACGTAGAGGGTATATAGGAGATAAATACTCTCTGAATTGTAAATGAACTTTATCAGATTGGCAATGATGATGGTACTAATAATGATGAAGACAGTGATGAAACCATGTCCTGTGTAGTCCTTTTGACCTGGGGACACCACCAAGCCAATCAGACTGAACAGTGAGACACACCGGCTTCTAACAAGAAGTAAATGGCACCATATTCTTCCCACACTGGACTTGTGTCTATCAGAGATAATGTTTTAGAGATAAAATTTTAGAGTCTTATTAAGCACTGTATAAAAGGTTTATAAATGTTAAATGAATATGGATTTCTCACCTATATATAGTGTATCAGATGATCATGGAAACTTGGCTTAAATATGTAAAGATGATATTCATTTCATCTTTGTCACTTTCCCAGTCCCCTTTGTCCAGGATCTGATTCAGGTCTGTTGCCAGGTGCAAACTTTTCTTGCCAAGAGGAGTTTCTATCTGCCTTACCTTTCGTAGAATGCTTTTCCTTAATTTCTTTTTCTTTAAAGGATGACAAGCAAATCTAAAAACTTAATTTCTGTCGACTTAATAGATGTTAAAATTTTAATTTGAGCTCGCATCCAGTTATGTTTATGTACTTCTTGGAAGGTATCATAACTCATAGTAATCTTGCAAATAATAGGGACATTTGGCAGTCCCTCTGAGTGGGTGCAGACTGGGCTTTGGGTCTCTTTTCACTGTATCTGGTAATATACCTCCCATCCTAGGAGGTCCTGCCACCATTATAATAACCCTGTTTAACACGGCAACCTGGCATATGGTGTATGAAATAAGATCTAACCGTTTTCGAAGTCTGGCTCTGACACTTTATAGCTTGAAAAAAGATCCGTTTATTTAATATGCTGTTTTTGTAAGAAAATTTTATCTAAACTTTCTGAGCCTCAGTCTTTTTATCTTTAAAATAAGGATGATGCAGTCTTCATCACCAGCTTATTATAGGAATTGTGATAATATTTTCTGTGCCCACCGTAGGAACTGGTACTGATAATTACTATAATATTATTCCTGGGGAATTACTGACTGAAGTAGATTACTGGGCTTCACCTCCATCTTGAACTACACTTAGCCATAAGGATTGTTGAAAATGCATCTGGATTTACCATGATAGGCTTGTCTACCTACCAGAAAGTATCCCACCTCCTAAGATACAAGCAAAATGGGAGAAATTCCTTGAGAAGTGATGAGTATCCTAGCTTCATTCAATTCAATTCTATTCTATTCTACTTTTCTACCCCTAGCATAGCTGAATTTTCTCATCATTTTTCCTAATTTTTAGTTGCTGTCATAATTTTGGGGGTCACTTTGCACCCTCATGCTTTCCTAGAAAGTTAATACATATACATACATGTATACACATATACATGCATAATACATACACACATACATATATGCATACACACAAGTACACATGGATACAGACAGAGATATTGCTAATTTTCCTTTTGGAACTTTTTGTGAAAAAAATAAATGAGAGTAAAAAAGGTATAGCATGTCATATAAAAGCTTGAGTTTGGATAACACAGATTTTTTTTTTAAATGCTGAAGTAAATGAATCTGAGATTGAGATTCAAAGTTCACATTCCTTTTCCTTATCTTAACCTTGTTTCATTTGTCTACTTGAAGATCTCAGTAGCTTCAGTCGTAAATAGGTTCCAGACTTTCATGAAGGTCAACTTCTCCTACTGCAATTCTGGGTTGCACACTAATTAGGCTCCTGTTACTAGGCAGATAAAACTCTCAAAAGATACTTTCCATATTCATAGCCCGTTTAATATCAACATTTTCCTGATTAGAAGATTGCGATCTTTCCCATTTTCCCTGAATGGCCCTCTGTGTTCACAATTGGGCAGAATCTCGTGACCATATAATGTACTTATTTCTGTGAAAAATTTTAGACCTAAAAAGGTTGAAAGAATAATCCTTTGTACACTTGTCTATCATCTACTTAAGAAATAAAACATTTAAATTCCATTGAAATCTTTTCTACTAAGGAAGGACTGGGCTTGATTAGGTATTCTTAGATTTTGGCAAGCATTACATTTTACAGCATATATATTTTATCCCTAAAGTATATATTTTCATTTTATTAATGTCTATTCAAATGATATGTTGTCCACAATATTTTGAAAATTGCTTATTTTTGGGAGTAATTCACCTTGGAAAATATAACTCGTGCATCCATCTCACAGCTATTGAATAAATACAATACTTGCATCTGTTTTTCACCTTATGGAAATTTAGTTTGTTGCTAAATTTCCTTTATTATAAGCATTTCTGTGCACATTTCTCCTGTGTACTTGTATGTGATTGTCTCCCTAGAGAAAAGCTGCTGGGTCTTAGAGTACGGACATCTTCAGTTTTTCTATATTGTCAAATTGCCCTTCAAATTGGTTGTACCCATTTAAATTCCCAACAACAAGTTATAAAAGTATATTTTCTCTGTATGCTTGTCAAAACGTGTTATTTTCAGACTAAATGCTGCCAATCTCTGAGTGTGAAATTTTTTCTTATTGTGGTTTTAACTTGCATTTCTCTTACTACTATTGGGGTTAAACAGTTTTAAACACCAATCACATTTCCTGTCTTTTGAACTGCTTGTTGCTATATTTTGTCCACTTTTTAAAATTATTTCCCTTCCTACTTCCCTTCATTTCCCCCCTTTTATTTTCCAGCCAGATTTACCATAGTTTATTTTATATTCAGCACACTAGTTCTTTGTCTGTTTTATGCCTTGCGAGTATTTCTCCCAGTCTCTGGATTGCCTTTGTGTGTGTGTGTGTGTGTGTGTAATTTGATGTAAATACTTTTACAAAGTATAATTTACAGTTTGCACATTATGTACTTTTTAAAGAAGTCCACTTTGATCCCGAGGTCATAAATATATTCTATATTTATATCAAAATTTAAAGGTTTTGATTTTCAGATTAAAATCTTTGTGTCTGGACTTGATTTTTTTTCTATATGATTGACAATTTTGTTCAGTATTTTTAATTAAATATGCCATTGCTTCATCTCTCATCCACAATGCCTCTTGTTTAAAGTAACATTTCCATCCATTGGTAGATACATTACTAAATGCTTTGCTATCAATTTCAATTCAGTTCTAATGTACTGTGTTCTTGTGTATCATATTCCATTTTGTCTTATCCTCCTCTATCCTAACATCTTATCCAATCCTATCCTATATAATATTCTGCACTAGCCTATCCCATCCTATGCTGTCGTATTCATCTCTTTGTGACTGGGCCAATACAATACAATCTCAATTATTTATAACTTATTAAATCTTTATAATTATTAAAATCTAATCTATTATTTTTGTCTATCAGAATCATTTTTGCTATTCTTGGTCACTGTTTTTTAATATTGCTGTTTTTGACCACCTTACTTAGAACATTGTGTTCCTTAAAATACTATGCTAATTGGCAATTGATTTAGAAATTAATTTGGGGTGAAGTGGCATCTTTAATATTTTGTTAGTATCTGTAAACTCTTCATTTATATCACTTCACTTAATTAATTCTTCGTTAAAGTCTTTCAATACAATTTTGTATATCTTTATAGAGTTTGTACCTGCATTTGTTAGATGTATCCTATGTCTCTTTTATATTGGGCTACAATAAAAAATTACTTTTAACAAATTACATTTCTAGCAGGAACGATTTATAGAAATGACATCCAGAAATGTTACTGTACAATCTTACTAACTTTTATAACTTGTCTGTAGAGTCTGTTAGATGTTCTATGTTTCCAAACTTTTGTATTTCTTTTATTTTCTTTTTTTTTAGATAGCTGATTATTCCTTTCAGTGTATATATTGGAGATAAACCATGATGATTTTCAGTTTTGTTTACTTTCAAATTTTAAATGATAGATTATAATTTTTACCAAGAAGTCCTAAATACCACCTTTAGTTACTATGTGTTTTTTCGCTTTGCTTTATTTAGGTATGCTATACCAGATTAAGGAAGATCTCTCATTTTCTTATTTTCCCTATTCATTTGTTATACATTAGTGTTGAGTTTTATGACATTCTTGGGATAAGCTTGACTTTGGCTTTTTTGTTTTAGCTCCCTAATAAGTTCCTTTTGAGAGTATTTTAGTTTGGAGACTTACTTCAACATTCAAAAATGTGGTCCAAACTTTTTCTTTCTATCCTTGTCCTGTTTTGGCCTCTAGAACAGTGCTACCTAAAGTGTAATGTATGAATTGATGCTGGTTTTGTGGTTCTGGTTTTGAACTGTTTATTACTGGATCTTAATGAAATAAGTAGCTTGAGCCAGAATATAAATCAACTATATCACTAAGCATGATAATTTTAGTTCAGTTGACATTTTATGAAGTAAGTCTTTCTCAATGAAGGAAGCAGCACATTGATTTCCATTCTAGTGCAAAGTCCTTATTTCATTGCTGATCAATATCAAACAGCTGGCTGGCTAATTTAGTAACACTATTCTAGTGTATACTAGCTATGAAATGGGTTTGGTAATATCTTTCTTCTACTTCCCATAAGAGTTTTTATAAGTAATTATCAGTTTCTTGAATGTTTTAATAATTAATCTTTAAAATCATTTTTTCTGGTTGTTTTTTAAGTGTATTTCTTGGGGATAGATCTCAAACTTCTGATGGAACATTATAATAGCTATTATTATATTAGAATTTTTCTTACTGAGTTATTTGTTAAATTACTCTTTCTTGGAAATTTTCCGAGTCATTTAAGTTTTACATTCCTTTGAATAAATGTATTCATTATACTTTTATATCATTTTTAGCCTTTTCTATATCTCTACCATTGTCTCCCCTTTTTGGATTGAATGATGTTCAATACCAACAGGTTTTCTTCTCTGTATCAATCTAGACATAATTATATCTGTATTATTAGGTTTTATATAGAATCTACTTTTGGTTTGTTAGTTCTATTTAAAAAAAATTTTCTATTTCATTAGCTTCAACTCTTATCTTATTCTCATTTTTCTTCTTTATTTCAGCTTATCCAGTCCTTTTGCATTTCTAAAGTTGATTGCTTAAGTATTTAATTTTAAAACTGTTTCAGTTCTAATAGGTATTTAATATATAATTTTTTCATATGACAGCTAACATTTTACATACATATATGACAAAATGTTGATTAAATCAATGCCTATAACCTCCAACAAAATTATACAAGAATTTTAAAGCATTGAAAAGGTTTTATCATCTGATATTGGCATGATGGAGGAATGAGTTGCTCCCTATGTCTCTCCCCTCTAAGTTACAACCAAAGACCGACATTCAAAGACTGACAAAGTATTCTCTGCTTAGCACACCAGAACACCTGAGAGATCTATACATTTGTACATCTGAAGGCGAGTGGACTGGACCTAGTGGAGATGGTGGAACCAAGGGGGAGCAGCAGCAGGCCCCAGGAACTGTGGAAATGCTCATGAACAGAGGCTCCAAGCACCCAGGGGGTCTAGGAACTGCAGCAGCACCCATGATTGAAGATTTGAGGAAAAACAATGGTGTCTGTGACTTACCCTCCTCCCCTCCCCTTGTAGTTGAACTGCCAACACCAGCCCTCCCAGCATCAGGGGCTGCATCCAAGACTTTGGTGCCCCTGGCAGCAGCAGCAGTGCTTGTGACCTGAAGTTCTAGGGACCTTACTGTCACCCGAACCCAGAAGCTCCAGGAACCATGGTGGCACCTGTGACGCAGGTACCCCTTCCTTGTGGTGATGGTGGTGCCTGAAACCCTGGCCCACCCAACAACAATGATGACACCTGAAAAATCAGTGCCCCAGCAGCCACGGTGCTAGAAAACTCAGGAGCGGAAACTCAAGCAGCACATGCAACAGCAACATGTGAGGCCATGGAAAGCCTGGTAACAGTGACAACAAAACCCACAGAGCCCACCACCCTAGTCCCCATCAGGTGCAGTGGTGCCTGCAACTCCACCCCCCGCCCCCGCCACGACAGCAACTAAGCCTGCCGACCCAATAAATGCAAACGTGGCAGAGGTGTCTGTGATTCTAACTCCTTCTTCCCCTCCTCCTCCCCAACCATGTGAGGTAATTCATGATGTAGATGACCCTGGAAGCAGCAGAGGTGCTTGCCAGCCCTGTGACCCCAGTGACAATGCCTATGACCTCAGCAACACTGTAAGAAGCAAAGAACCAGCAACCTTGGAGGCACAAGCAGCACAAAAAGGGCACTGACAACACCTCTGGCAGAGACAGTGGAGGATGGAAAGTGCAGGCTCTCAAATACAACCAGAAGCAGCTCAGAATCAAAGGAAACAAAGCCTTACCTAAGTAAGAAAGCTGTTCACTACTACAAATGCATTGGCAGAGTAACAATTCATCAGCCATCAAGAAAAATTACAGTAACACGGTATTACAAAAAGAAAACAACAATTCTCCAGAAACCAAGTTGAAGTCACAAAAGATTGCCATCTAACTGACAGAGAATTCAAAATAGCTGTCATGAAGAAACTCAAAGAGGGACAAGAAAACTCAGAAAGAAAGTTCAATAAACTCAGGAATGAAATTAATGAACAGAAGGAATACTTCACCAAAGAGATTGATATTCTGAAAAAAAAAAAACGAACTGAAATTCTGGAGCTGAAGAACTCAATAAATGAGATGAAGAATTAAAGTAGAAAGCATTGGAAATAGAGAAGCCCATGAAAGAGAGAATTAGTGAGCTCAAAGATAGAAATCTAGAAATGATTCAAGTGGAAGAGGAGAGAACTAAGATTTGTTAAAAATGGAAAAAATTCTATGAGAAATATCTGACTCAATTAGGAAAAGCAACGTAAAGATAATGGGTATCCCAGAAGAACAAGAGACAGAGAAAGGAGCAGAGAGCTTATTTAAAGAAAAAATAGTTGAGAAGTTGCCAAGCCTGGAGAATGAACAGGATATATAAGTACATAAATCTAATAGAATACCTAATTATTTCACTGAAAAAAGACTTCCTGGGGCCAGCCCTGTGGCTGAGAGGTTAAAGTTCCACATTCTATGCATCTGAAGCCTGAGTTTGCAGGTTCAAATCCCCAATGCAGAACTACACCACTTGGCAAGCCATGCTATGGCAGCTACCCACCTAAAGAATAGAGGAATATTGACATAGATGTTAGCTCAGGTCTAATCTTCTTCAAGTAAAAAATGAGGAAGATTGGCAACAGATGTTAGCTCAGGGTGAATCTTCTGCAGCAAAAGAAAAGAGACTTTCTCCAAGTCACATTATATTAAAAATGTTAAAAGTCAATGACAAAGAAAGAATATTAAGAGCAGCCAGAGAGAGAGAAAAAAAATAACCTACAAAGGAACCCTCATTAGGCTATCTACAGATTTATCAGCAGAAACTCTACAGGCCAGGAGAGAGTAGAATGATATATTCAAAATACTGAAAGATAAAAACTGTCAGCCAAGAATGTTCTATACAGTAAAGTTATGTTTCAGATATAAAGGAGAAATAAAGGCTTTCCCAGACAAACAAATGCTGAGGGAGTTCATTGTCACTTGACCTGCCTTACAAGAAAAGTTGAAAGGAACTCTCCTATCTGAAACAAAAGAAAAAAGGTTTACAAAGATTTGAGCAAGGTGATAAATAGACAGACAGAATCAGAAAATTGTAACTTTATATCAGAATAGGTTAGTAAATTATAACATAGAGGCTAAAGGAAAAGAAAGCAACAAAAAAAAAAACTATAAGCAGTTCAATTTGATCACAAATTCACAACACAAAAACTTACAATTTGTGACATCAAGAACGTAGAAGGGGAAGGGGAAAGGATAGAACTTGCATAGGAAAATGGAGGTAAGATGTTATCAGCAGAAAAAGTGCTATCTCACCTATGAGACCTTTTATACAAACCTCATGGTAACCACAAAAGAAAAATTCAGAGCAGAGTCACAAACAGAAAAAAAGAGAAAACTGAGAAATACATCACAGAAAACCACTAAACTGAAATGGTAGACAGAAACACAAGGAAAAAGAAACAACGGAAATATAGAGTAACCAGAAAACAAAGATAAAATGGCAGTGTTAAGCACTCATATATCAATAAATATCCTAGACATAAATGGATTAAATTCACCAATCAGAAAGCACAGAGTGGCTGGATGGATTTTAAAAAAAGACCCAAAACTATGATTGCTCTAAGAGGCCCATCTTCACACTAAGACAAGCATGGGTTCAAACTGAAGGAATGCAAGATGATACTCCAAGCAAATGGCAACCAAAAGAAGGGGGGTGCAGTCATAAAACATAACGATAGACAAAGACAGACACTATATAATGATAAAGGGGACAATCCATCAAGAAGACCTAACATTTATTAATATCTATGCACCTAACATAGGAGCACCAAAGTATATAAAGCAACTATTAACAGACCTAAAAGAAGAAACTGACAGCAACACAATAAAGTGGGCCACTTTAACACCCCACTAACATCAATAGATAGATCATCTATACAGAAAGCCAGCAGGGAAACATTGACCTTAAATTGGCTTTAAATGAAACACTAGACCAGATGGACTTAATAGATACCTAGAGAACATTCCGTCCAAAAGTAGAGAATATACATTCTTCTCAGGGGCACATGGAACATTCTCAAAAGTAGACCATATGTGGGGAAATCAAACAAGTCTCAATAAATTTAAGAAGATTGGAATCATATCAAGCATCATTTCTGACCACAATGTTATGAAACTAGAAATCAACACAAGAAGAAAGCCAAAAAAGTCACAAATATGTAGAGACTAAACAACATACTACTGAACAATTATTGGATTAATGAAGAAATCAAAGATGAAATCAAAATATACCCGTAGGCAAGCAAAAATGCAAACACACATATCAAATACTATGGGTTGCAGCAAAAGTGGTACTAAGAGAGAAGGATATGGCAATATAGGCCTACTTCAAGAAAGAAGAAAAATCTCAAATAAACATCTAATACTGTACATAAAACAACTAGTAAAAGAAGAACAAATGAAGCCCAAAGTCAGAAGAAGAAAGGAAATAATAAAAATCCAAGCAGAAATTAATATGAAATATGAATTATATATATGTTGCATATGTATAAAATATGAATTAATATGAAATATAGACTAAAAAGACATTAGAAAAGATCCATGAAACAAAGAGCTAGTTCTTTGAAAAGATAAGCAAAATTGAAAAACTGTTACTAGAATCACTAGCAAAGAAGGAGAGAAGGCTCAAAAAATAAAATTGGAAATAAAAGAGGAGAAATTGCAATAGATACCACAGAAATATAAAAGATTATAAGAGAATACTATGAAAGCAATACGACAACAAATTGGATCACCTAGAAGAAATGGATAAATTCTTAGAACCACAGAACCTCCAAAAACTAGATCAAGAAGAATTTGAGAATCTTAATAGATAATCAGCAGTAAATAGATTTAAACAGTAATCAAAAACCTGTCAAAAAACAAAACTCTAGGACCAATTAGCTTCTCTGGTGAATTCTACCAAACATTCAAAGATTTATCACTTATCCTTCTCAAACTTCTAAGAAAGTGAAAAGGAAGGAACACTTCCTACCTCATTTTATGAGGCCAACATTACCCTGATACCAAAACCAAAGAAGGACAACACAAAAGAGGAAAATTACAGGATAACATTGCAGATGAACATAGATGCCAAAATTCACTACAAAATGTTAGCAAATAAAATACAACAATACATTAAAAGGATCATACAGCATGATCAAGTAGGACTTATTTCAGGAATGCAAGGATGGTTCACCCCCCAAAATGAAGAATAAAAATCACATGATCACCTCAATAGAGGCAGAGCAATCATTTGGCAAGGTTTGGCATCTATTTATAACAAAAACTCTCAATACAATAATAATAAACATAATAAGATAAACCCACAGCTAACATCATACTCAATGGTGAGAAACTGAAAGCTATCTCTCTGAGAACAAGAACATGACAAGAATGCCCACTTCTAAACATAGTATTGGAAGTTCTTGTCAGAGCAATTACACAAGAAAAAGAAATAAAAGGTATCCAAATTGGAAAGGAAGAAGTAAAAGTGTCACTATTTGCAGATGAGATGATTTTATATGTAGAAAAATCCGAAGAATCCACCAAAAGACCAGTAGAAATAATTAACAAATACAGTAGAATTGCAGGGTACAAAATCAACATACAAAAATCAATTGCAATTCTATACGCTAACAAAGAAATAACAAAAAGAGAAATCAAGGATATAATCTAATTTACAATAGCAACAAAAAGAATAAAATACCTATGAATAAATTTAACCAAGGAGGTGGAAGACCTGTACACTGAAAACTATAAAACATTGTTGAAAGAAATCAAAGAAGTTACAAAGAAATGGAAAGATAGTCTGTGTTCATGGATTGGAAGAATTAGCATAGTTAAAATGTCCATATTACCTAAAGCAATCTACAGATCCAATGCTTCCCAATCAGAATCCCAATGACATTTTTCACAGAAATAGAACAAAAAAATCCTAAAATGTATACGGAACAACAAAAGACCCCAAATAGCCAAAGCAATCCTGAGAAAAAAAAGCTGGAGGTGTCACTGTCCCTGATTTCAAAATATACTACAAAGCTATAGTAATGAAAACAGCATGGTACTGGTAGAAAAACAGACTCTCAGATCAATGGAAAAGAATAGACAGCCCCCAAAGAAACCCACGCATCTATAGACAGCTAATTTTCGCCAAAGGAACCAAGAACATATAGTGGAGAATGAAAAGTCTCTTCAATAAATGGTGCTGGGAAAACTGGACAGCCACATACAAAAGAATGAAGGTAAACCATTGTTGTACACCATACACAAAAAGTTAATTCAAAATGAGTTAAGGACTTGAATGTAAGACCTGAAACCACAAAACTCCTAGAAGAAAACATAGGCAGTACCTCTTTGGCATCAGTCTTAGTAGTATCTTTTTGAATGTGTCTCCTCAGGCAAGGGAAACAAAAGAAAAAAAATAAATAAATGGGACTACATCAAACTAAAAAGATTCTGCATGAAAAAAGAAGCCATCAATAAAATAAAAGGACAATCTACAAGTTGGGAAAAGAAAATTGCAAATCACACACCTGATAAGGAGTTAATATCCAAAATATACTGAGAACTCATATAACTCAACAACATAAAAAACAAAAACCCAATTAAAAAATGGGCAGAGGATCTGAACAGACATTTTTCCAAAGAAGATATATACATGGAAAACAGGCACATAAAAAGATGTTCAACATCACTAGTTATTAGGGAAATGCTAATCAAAACTACAATGAGATATCACCTCATGCCCATCTGAATGGCTATTATTAAAAAGACAAGAAATAACAAGTGTTGGAGAAAATGTGGGGAAATGGGAAACCTGGTACAGTGCAGGTGGGAATGTAAATTGGTGCAACCACTTTGGAAAAAAGTATGGAGATTTCCCAAAAAATTAAAAATAGAACTACTGTATTATCCAGCTATTCCACTTCCGTGTGTTTGCCCAAAAAACATGAAAACACTAATTCAAAGGATATATGCACCCCTATGTTCATTGCAGCATTATTCACAATAACCAAAACTTGGAAACAACCTAAGGGCCCATCAGCAGATGAATGGATGAAGAAGGTGTAATATATATCCACAAAAGAATACTACCCAGCCTTTAAAAATATGAAATCTTGCCATTTGTGACAGCATGGATGGACCTTGAAAGTATTATGCAAAGCAAATAAGTCAGATGGAGAAAGACGAATACTGTATGATATCACTCATATATGGAAGATAAACAATCAAACACATAGACAGAAAGAACAGATTGTTGGTTTCCAGAGAGGGGTGTAGGGAGACAGCAAAAGGGGTAAAGGGGTAAAGGTGCACATGCATATGGAGATGGATGGCATCTACAGTTTTGTTGGTGAAATGATGTAGTCTAAACAGAAGTCAAAATATAATGATGTATGCCTGAAATTTACATAATATTATAAACCGTTATCTCAAAAAAATCTACAGCCACAATACCATTATGACACTCAAAAAAAATTATTCCCTCATTCCTATATTTTTTTGTTACCCAGTAAATGATTTCTTTTATGTTTACTTACAAATTAATTATTATTATTACTTTTAAATCAATAATTTATATATTTAACTACATGTTTACTAATTTCTGTGACGATTATTCTTCCTTCTATCTTTTTTATCCTTCTAAATTCAGTTTCTTTCCTTTGAAAGATATCACTGAGATTTACCTGAGATTTTAATTTTACCTCTTTGAAAATGTCTCTTCAGTTTTTTTCTATAATGATACCCTAGCTATGTATAAAATTATAGGTTGCAATTTATTATAATTATAGGTTGTCATTTATTATTTTCTCATAGTTTGAAATGTATAATTTCTCTCTCTTCTGAAAATGACTGCTCAGAAGCTTGTTATTAGTCCTGGTAGGCTTTCCTTCCTCTCTGAGGGTGTTTAAGATCTGCTTGTTATCTTTGGTGCTTTATAGCTTTAGTCCCAACTATTAAGGAGTAGGTAGGTTTTTCTCTTTGTCTTTATATATCATTCTTTGGAATCTTTGTGGTTCCTCCTCAAATAGAACTACTTTAACTACTTATAACCTCAGTTACTCATTTAAAGTAAGTTTATTCTATGTTTTTCAGCTTATTTTGGTGTTTTTATTGAGAATATTTTCAGGATATCTATCTATGTTAACTGCCAGAAACTAAAGTTCCAATCACTCAACTTAAGATTAGAAATTGTTTTATGTATAAAGCATATATAAAACTGTAATGTAACAAAAGCAATTAAGGAAAAGTCATGCTCTAAAAACTAAAACAGAAGAGAAAAAATTAATAGTATTATAATCAAGCACATATGACTTCTCCAGGAAGGCAGTATCTTCAGCTGGACATTAAACACTGAGAATGGCAATTTTGCATGGAGTCTCATCTTCATTTTTTGAAGAATAAACAGAAACATATTTGTTTCCATCTTTTTGCAACAAAAGGAAAACCGTTGAATGGAATATGGACATAGCATAATCTTCAGTTACTAAAAGTTAAATGTCTGTCATTAGACTGAAAGAGAAAGCAGAATACCTCTTTACAGATAGGGTTCCTGGAAGCTTCTCTGGGGCAACAAACAGGGAAATTGGAATAAGCAATAAAAACCTGTTACTGTGCTGAGGCTGCAGTATCTACTACCTAGTTCTCCAATGATAGTTTTAAGGCTTTTAGCTTTATTAATTATCATAAAAATTGGAGGATAAATATTTAAGCACCTCTATGCCAATCTTCCTCTATTTTGTATGTGGGATGCCACCACAGCATGGCTTATGAGCAGTGTATAGGTCTGCACCTGGGATCTGGGGCTGCCAAAGTGGACCACACGAACTTAACTACTAGGCCACTGGGCCAGCCATGAGACATGGTATTCTTAACAAGCCATATCAAGGAACGTTTTTCAGTGTAAAATCCCTTTTATTGTTTTTTTCCTATATGACTCTTTTGAAAAGTATATATTTTTCAGATTATATGTTTTCAGATTATATGTTTCCTATATGACTCTTCTGAAAACTCCCCTGAATAACTTACACCTGGGGCTGAAAGGGAACATTTTGGATTAAACAGAGTTAGTTGATCTGTATATTTTGGAAAATTTATGTCAGAACATGTTTAGAATAATTTTAAGAATATATGAGAAATCTTTAATATTTAAACTGATACATCTTCACAAAAATCATTTAATATGTTGAATTATCAAGTGAGTTAATTGGGATTTCGTAAGTATTTTATATTGAAAATGTAATATTATTTGTGTGAGGGCTACAAAATTAAGTGTGTGGTTTGAATTTGAATAGCAGAATTAAGGAATTAAGAAGAATTAAGGAGAGAGCAAAGTAGCTAGTTGGTATAGGGGAGCTAAATCATTATCTCTCAGAGCTGACTGTCAATGAAAAATATCTAAATGTTATCAATATCTAATGAATATAAATATCTAATGAAGTAGCATTATAAGCTTGACATTGAGGATTTGGAGTAAAACAAGAAAATTTCACAAATGAAAAAGTACATGTGGTTGCCTCCAAAGAGAACAATAGTTGAGGCAGCTGTGGGATAAATGGTCTTCCTTAAATCTTCTATATGCCTTGATTTTCTTTCCTTTTCTTTTGAAAACCATGTTTATGCATCACTATGGAAAATCATCAATCGACTTTTATCATTTGAGAATATCTATTTTAGGGTCCTGCTCTGCATGCAAGGCTGAGCCTTTGTAAACTTGGGGTTTTTGAGAAAGAAATTCAGTAGGAATTTGCTAGAAAAGCTATCACTTTTCTTTATTTTCCATATTAACTTGAATAAACATGTGGATAGGGAAGTTAAATAATTATTTCTTTGTTAAAATATATGATACATAAAGAGCTATGAGTCTTTTAGACACAGAGTCTTTTATGTACATTCTATACCCAATTTTATCTATTCTGGATGTCAGAAACTTTGCTGCAATAAATTGGTAAATTTCATTCAATTTAGTTATCTACATAGAATAATAAATGGAGGTCTTTTAAACTCAAAATTTCTATATAGAAATATATATAATATATATATTAATGTGTAAATATATACATATATGTATAAGTATACTTGTAAGAACAAACACAATCACGCATATACAGGTATATCTATGTTTAATAGTGACAAGAAGAAATATAGAATTTCTATAAAGTCACAAAATATGCTTCATTAATATGAAAATCCCTCAGTTCTATTTTACTTATTCTTTTTCTTTATGATTCTGTTCTAGGTCCAATATAATTTGGGGCCTAATTTATTACTTTCAGATAATGTTGCCAAATACTTTTTACACTTTGAGATTACTATTGCACTTGGTTGGACATTAAGCACTAAGGTTAAAACTAGGTAAGTATGATGGTGTTTCCAGTTAATGATTGCTTTATATCAAACTACCCCAAAATTAAGTGGCTTAAAAAAATAGTGATTTCACTATAGTTCATTAAGAATTAAGGGAGAGATCAGCTGGGTAATTCCGGTTCTCATGGTGGCAGGGTCCGATTTGGCTTCTCACATGTCTAGTCACTGGTGGAGATAGCTACAAGGCTGGACTCAGTTCACATTGTGGACCTACTGTGCTCGCTCAGCTGTGGTAGTCTCAGGCACCTAGACTTCTTACATGGTTGTTGTTTCACCCAGAGTGTGCATTATAAGACATCCAAGTGGAAGCTGAAAGGCTTCTTGCCTATGGAAGTCCCACAATATCATTTCTACCACATTCCATTAACATTAATAAGTCTAGCCTTGATTCAAAGAGAGGTGATTTTTTTTCTACTTAATAGGAAGAGTAGCAAAGAATTTGCAGCCATCTTTAATCTACTACAATAATATTGCAAAATTGGCTTTTCATATAACTATTGTACAGAGGGACCCTGGTCAGAGTGTATCTGAGAAGTCATGAAAGCCATGGGAACCAATGCTTCTGAACTTATGAATCTTAAAATATAAAAAATCAAACAGACCGGCCAGTATTTCCTCATCCTCCCACCCCTTTCCAGCTTTTCAGCTTGTATCCCTGTTAAAATCGTGTGCTTATTAAACGTGAAAATGTAAGTCTGTGAATGTGTATTTCACACTTTTATTTTTATTCTGACATTCTAAACATTTCCCTACAGAAAGTTTGAGTTGATCTTAAAAAAAAACTTTTAGAAATAAGTAAATCTAAAATAAATATATATGAACGATGCTGAAGGACTGAACATTTTCCATTGGGCTTATCAAGACTCTAGCCCCAAACTGTTCCTCTCTACCTCATCTGAAAAACCCCAAATGACCAAGAAACAGCTAACCTGGAAGGCCAGACTTACGTCCCTGCATTCCATTATGTGGTGAACATCTGTTTTCTTATACCTTCTGAGCATTTCACAGTGAACAGCATTAAGCTAGGTACTTTTTCATGCATAATATAAAGTAATCTCTACAATTATTTTCTACTTTGACATGAAAACTAGATATGAATTTAGTAATAGAATTATGTAAATAAGATAAAATTTAGATCTGGAAACAATAATAGAGATATTCTTTCTCAGCATTCTTATTTTGAAAACCTAGAGTAAAGAATAGGGAACATTGAAATGTAACAGCATGCAACCATTTTATGTAATAAAACATTATTTTTGCCCTAAAATAAAAATTATTTATACTAATTATTGGATTAGTTATCTATTGCTGCACACCAAGTTATCTACAAATTAGCAGCTTAAAACGTCACGTGTACTTGTTGCACAGGTTCTGTGGATCAGGAATCTGGGTTGGGCTTATATGGGTCCTTGAGTTCAGGGTGTCCCACAAGGCATCAATCAAGATTTTGGCCTGCCACAATCACCCCAACGTTCAATGGCGGGTGGGATCCACTCCTAAGTTCTCTGGGTAGTTGTTGATATGATTCAGTGCCTCGCAGGCTGTTGGACTGAGTGAGGGCCTTAGTTCCCTGCTGGCTATTGCTTAGTTCCTTAATAAGGAAGCTGCTCTCTCTTCCTTGTCATTGGGCCTCGCCATAGCACAGTGCCAAACACTGCAGCTGGCTTCATCAGAACCAGCAAAAGAGAGCTCCAAGAAGACAGAAATCACAGTGTCTCATAGTCTAGTATCAGAAGTGGTATCACATCACTTTTGTAGTATTTTAATTTCATTAAAAGTGAGTACTAGGTCCAGCCCACACTCCAAGTGAGGAGATTACCCAAGAATATGAACACGCTGAGGCAGGAGTCATGAGGAGCCATTTTAGAAGCTGTCCAATGCAATTACGTACATATTCAAAATTTTTAATTATTTTGTATTTCTCCATGAAGAATATATTGTCAACATTTGCAAGCTTAGGTTCATTTCCATTCAGAGATTTTGACATATTTGAATTCTGATTTATTGTAAATATTTTAATTGGTAAATGTAAAGGTGTGGGTGTTTTGGTCATACTTTACCTCAAAAACACCAAAGCTAACTGAAAAAAGAAAGCCTCTGCATTATGATTAGCTTATAAAAATTGCAAAACCACCTGGAAAATATTTTAAAATTCACTCAAAATCAGATACAATGGAAGTCTTACCTTGCATTCTAAATTCGCTCGCAAACGTGTCTCAGAATACATAGCAGTTCTTTAGACTTATCAAATGTTATTTAGAGTGTGAGTGGAAAAATGCGTAAATATGATTCCAGAGCAGGATACACGTATGAACACTTAACTAAGTTGAAGCATATGAAAGGCAAATCTATAATATGATTGCTTCGTTTATCAAAATTAACATGAGCAAGTTTTAAAATATGATTTTTAGTAATTACATGAAATAAAGAAATTTCTACTTCTACTAATACCATTTTATTAATTCCATAAGATACGCTGACAGTAGAGTATTACACAAATTGGAAATTCCCTGGTTTATGTAAGAATAGGTGATGGTTTTTGCAAACCAGAATTGACTTGACTGGCAGTCTTAGTGGCATTTTAAATGACATTTCATTTACTATGTTTTTGACCATTCTCCTTTCACTTTTCAAAAACAAATTCTATGGTCTTCTTTAATGACCATATAGGAGATATAAGGATGTATGAATCCTGATGGAGAGATTTTAAATTTAAATCTTCTTCAATGTATTTGTGTATATTTAAAACTTTAAGCATTTATGTAGATTTATACGTGTATAGATCTCACGTATTTTTTAAAAAGCTAAAGCTTTTATAAAAAGTGTGATTTATTTTCTTTTGCTTTCTCTCTGTTAATGTTTTATTTATTCTTGGCTGTCAGGGAGTTGCCGCCTTTTCTGAGAGGTAGTCCTCCCACATTTCCACAAATCCCAACAAGAGAGAAATTCTCTTCAAAGGATATTGCTGCTGATGAAATTGTTGTGGTGATTGGAAATGGAAAGATTATGTGAAAGAAAAGAAAAATGTCAAGTGTCTACATGTCAATTTGATAGCTAATAAGAACATTGGCATAAATCTTCTAAAGATGATGTCCGTTATTACATGTCTATTTTATTTCATGCTACACTGAAAAGTTCAACACTGGGAGGGGCCGAGCAGGTGGTGTAGTGGTTAAGTTCATGCTCTCTGCTTCAGTGGCCAGCAGTTCGTGGGTTTGGATCCTGGGCACGGACCTACACATCGCTCGTCATCCACACTGTGGCAGCATCCCCCATACAAAATGAAGGAAGATTGACACAGAGTTAGCTCAGGGATAATCTTCCTCAGGAAAAAAAACAAAAGATAAACACTGGGAAAAAAATTGTCTTTAGTAAATAATAATCAGGGTCTTTTTCTTGTTTAGAAACCTTGGTCTTCTATTATGTTTTTGTTGAGGTGAATGCTGAAATATTTTATTCATATACCAGACTATCTTTAGTTAGAACCTATTTCTAGCTTTGATTTTAAAGAAGCTCAATATGAACCAAAACGTCTGATGACTGTTCAACAGATTCTACATCCACATCTATGAACAGCCAAATGGACTTGTTTGTATCAATCTTAGTCTAATTTCACTAACTTCTGAGGTAATAGTATTCAAGTCTTTGCTTTCTTTTTGTAGATATGTTGGTACTGTGAGCTACACCATCAGCCTGCCATCCAAATACAGTGTCATAACTTTGGTTTCTCCAATCAACTGCTGTTGTTACCACTTCTCCAAATGCTCAGGAAGTCCTCTACTTCCGTCTTCAAGCCTCCTCCCTGATCCATTAGCTTTGCCGCTGTCAGGTACTGAATGTTTTTGTGTGCCCCTCACCCCAAATTCGTATGTTGAAGCCCCAACACCCGATGTGACTATATGTGGAAATAGGGCTCTCATGGAGGTAATTAATGTTAAACGAGGCTATAAGGGTGGGGCCCTAATCCAGTAGAATTAGTGTGCATATAAGATGAGAATCTGGAGAGCTTGCAGTCTCTCTCTGCCATGTGAAGACACAGTGAGAAAGCGGCCATCTGCAAGCCAAGAAGTAGGCCCACAAAAGGAACCCAATCAGCCAGCGCCTTGATCGTGGACTTTCCAGCCTCTGGAACTGTGAGAAAATAAATTTCCATTGTTTAAGCCACCTAGTCTATGGTATTTCGCTATGGCAACACGAGCTGACTAAGACAGCTCCTATCATCTCGCTTAGCCCACAGAAGAGCCCCCAGCTTCCAACACAGGGAGCAAGAACTAGATAAGGACATCAGTTACTTTTGCCTTTCCTCCTTTGCTGCCATATGAATTCCTCAGTGAAGCTTGCCCCTCAGTGTAGGAGAGCTGCTTCTCCACTGCTGTCATGATGACCCGGTTGGCAGTGTCCCTAAGATTGCAGTGGTGTAGTGACCCACCCTTAGACCCTAAGGGAAAGCTCATGTGTTTTAGAGTCATATAGTCAAACATTTTTCTTAATCTATAAGTGCTATCCAGAGACTGAAGAAATTCTTTGAGGAAGGCATTAACACTCCTCAAAGGAAACTTAGGCCTTGGTAGTACTGGACCCAGATCCCTGGTCTAGACCCTTTCCCTTCCTTCATGCTTAGTTCTTCATTGTGTTTTCTATCTAACAATCATGAAAAGAAGTATAAAGCATGGTTTTTGCTAAGAAATGGAGCTTACAACTCTTTTCAATGAGATGATCTGTAACAAATTCTCAGATAACTTTTGAAATATATATATGTGTATAGATATATGTATTCATTATATATCTATATCTATATCTATCTATCTATTGAGAGAGAGAATTAGAATATATATGAATTTTTAGAACACTCACCATAGAATGGCTGGATATTTTTGAAGGTAAGAGAAAATATCATGACAGTGTGTTCAATGTATCCACTTCACAAGTAGGTTCTTTACTGTACTGCAAGGGTTTTAAAAGCATTGGTCTACCAGATTACTTAGATGTACTTCAGAGAACCATCAATGAAGACATAAATCTATCAGGCAGCTGAAATATACTAAAACAGAGGGCACAATAATTGTTTCTGGAATACAATTGAGTTTGACTTATACTATTCTGGGAATATCATATCACTGCCAAGTTATATGCCAAATAATTATGCCAAATAATGCTTAGTGGTGTGTTTGAAGAATTAGGACTTCTTAATTTTTAATTCTGGTTTGTATGGCCTAGACTAAAACATAAATGTCAATTAGAAGATGAAGTGAGAAAATGATGTGAAAATACACGTCAAATGACATCAGTGACCCCAGAACTAGCATGTGATGAATTTAAATAAACTGAGCCAGACATCTGAAGATTGAATAACCCTAGAAATCATATTTATATAAAAATAAAATATTTCGTTGACTTCATATTTGATTTTAGAGGGTGAGTGAATTTTTGCATAGACTATCTGCAAAGCAGCTCTACTTGTGGACTTTGCAGTCTTACAAATCTTTATAAAGATCCAGCCTCTACTATTTCTAATTGTGTAATTTGGGCCAAACTTTTAATCTTTCTGACCATCAATTTACTTATCTGTGACATGGGAATTTTTCTATATATGTCTCAGAATTACATCGAGAAATATATGAGATAATGTATATAAAATGTCTATACCTTGGCAGATTCCTAGAAATGACAGGAATCATTAAGTGATAGTCAGGAGCACTAGTTCACTGCTCTGGTGTTTGTTTCTGAAAAGAATAGCATACATTCATGTCACACATCGGCATGTGTCTAACTCCTCACTCACTCTCTTGCCTCCGGAGCGTCCTCTTGGTTTGAACCTTCATGCTCTAAGTTTTACAGAAACAGGCTGCCACTTGAGCCTGCATTGCCTGGTTGAGTTGGTATGTCTAATTTGGGGGTTTAGTATTAGGGAGTCCATTTTTCACTAAATTCAACCATCTCCTCCAGTCAAGTGTTGTTAATAATTAAGCTGACGTTAAATTTTCATGTGCCTATTGTCTTGGTTTATCCTTTTTTTTTTTTTAAAGGAAAAGTAGCCCTGAGGTAACTACTGCCAGTCTTCCTCTTTTTTGCTGAGGAAGCCTGGTCCTGAGCTAGCATCTGTGCCCGTCTTCCTCTACTTTATATGTGGGACACCTACCACAGCATGGCGTGCCAAGCGGTGCCATGTCTGCACCTGGGATCCGAACTGGCGAACCCTGGGCAGCTGAGAAGCAGAATGTGCAAATTTAACCACTGTGCCACTGGGCCGGCCCCATCTTGGTTTATCTTTTAATCGCTTCCATACTCAATTTGTTAGAAAGGTGTTAATTATTGGGCCCTTCAAGCACCAATGTTAATACCAATACTTGTTAGTATTCTTTCCTCTTGTGTAGATTAAGAAAAAAAGGCTTAAAATTAATACCTACATACACATATATCTGTCCGTATATGTGTACGTGTGAATACACATACGTATGTATAAGAAGAGGTTTATTATAAGGAATTGATTTACACAATTATAGAGGTCGAAAAGTCCCATAATCTGCTGTCTGCTAGCTGGAGACCCAGGAAATCCTGTGGTCTAATTCAGTTCCAGCCCAGTGGCCTAAGAGCCAGGGGAGCTGACGGTGTAGATTCCAGTCTGAGTATGAAGCCCTGAGAACCAGGAGGACCAAAAACAGGAGGACGTGTATGTCCAAGCTCTAACAACGAGGCAGAAAGCAGTGGCTAATTCCTTTGCCTTTTTGTTCTATTCAGGCCCTCATGGTTTGGATGAGGCCCGTCTACTTTGGGAGGGCAAACTGCTTTACTGAGTACAGATTCAAATGTTAATCTCATCTCGAAACACCCACACAGATACACACGGAAAAAATGTTTAGCCAAATATCTGGGCACCCCATGGTTCAGTCAAGTTGACACATAAAAATAAAAATCACACTCGTTATTCACAGATTCTGTATTTGTGAATCCATCCACTTGCTAAAATTTGTCTGTAATTCGCAAATCAATTCTCACAAGTGATTTCATAGTCATTCATGAACATGTGCAGAACAACAAAAAATTAGTTGCCTGATGCGCTTGTTCCCAGCTGAGGTCCAACAAAGTAATGCTCTGCTTTCTCATGTCAGCTCTTGTACTGAAACGAATTTCCTTTTTTGTGGTCTATTCGGCTTTTCACATTTTTGTGTATTGTGTTGATGATTTTGCTGTTTAATATGGCCCTCAAGTACAGTATTGAAGTGCTGTCTATACTCCAAAGTGCAAGAAAGCTGTGGTGTGCCTTACAGAGAAAATATGTGCTTTGGATACACTTCATTCGGGCTTGCATCATAATGACATTGTGCATTTAATGTTAATGAACCAATAGTATACATTAAATAAGATGACTTTAAGCAGAAACACACATAAACCAAGGTTATTGATCAGGTGAGGAAACGTTATGACTCAAGGATTGCAGGAACCTAACCCTGTCCTCCCACTGGCAGTAACGGTTCAGTATTTGCTAATTCGTTGTTTGCATTGACTTTATAGAACACAATTCCGGTGAATAATGAGAATCAACTGTATATACATGTAAAACAATATATGAAGCAGCCCCCTATTTTTGCTTCCAGAAGAACAAGCCTATGGTGTAAGAACTAGATTTCGAATCCATTGATGCTACTAATCTGATGTTTAATTTTTAGAAGTTATTTTATCTCTTTCAGCTACCTTTCCATTATATTTTAAAAGGGGCAAATAACACCTCCTAAGTTTTGGGGGATGTATTCAAAGTGCTAAAGAATGTGTAAAGATTCTAGAACACTGTATTCATATCCTTTGACTCTTTGAGGAAGTAGGGGTTCTTTATCCTTCAAAGATTGACTGTGCGATGTTTCTAATGCTTCTAAAGGGCTCAGAACTAGATTGGAATTCTTTTCAACTAAGAGGAAAATATAATTTGGTTTCCTCAAAAAGAGAGGGGAGGGACTGGCCCTGTGCTACCAACGTAAGTCTACGGAAGATAAATTTCAGAGGAGCATGGACTCCTAGATGAGTCTGATTTCTTTTTGCTTTCCCCTCTGGGACTAGGAATTCTAGCTCTCAGTTGATTAACTAAAATGGAAATATCTCCCAATACTTTGACTTAAAGGAAAAATAAATGATTTGCTGACTTAAATCATAAAGTAAAACAATATAGTAAGATCTGACTAGGGCAATTTCTGCCCCTTTCACCTGGTCAGCTGTACTAATCTCTCCAAGAACATTTTTCTGCAGCTGCTGGATCTGGGTTTTACTGTCAATTACAAATGCAGTCACATAAAGGGATGAGAATTGTCAAAACTCTAGACAATGAGCTAATGCGCCTGACAATGTTCACAACAGAATGACTCTCAAATGGGTTTTGTAGAGTAATGTTTTTAGGGTTCATGATCGCTTATCCACTCCACTTGGACAGAAACGTTCTTTATCTGGTGGGATTTTGATGGATTTCAGACAGGAGAGTCCTTTATTGGTCAAATCTGAAAATTTGAAAAACATCACAGATGGTAAAAAAGATTTTTATAAACTAAAAAGAGATTTTTTTCTATTGACTGCACAAAATTGCTAAATGGGCAAATAAGAATGGTTACTTGTATGGGAATGGTGCTAGGAGATAAATGGCAACAGACAGAAGAAAGCATCTTAGGATGGATGGTGAGCCTTTGCCTTCCAGTGAAGAGCAAGCTTCCTTCTGCTTTTGGTGACAGGCACCAAAGCTGGTTTCTATGACTAAAGGTAACTTTTATGAGATTGTGTTCATATAAAAAGGAAATCATACTTTTTTTAAACTAATGCAAAAATATATCTTATTTTAGCCGTAAAAACTCTGGTTTGTTTTTGTTTTTAAGAAACACATAGAATTTGAGTTTTGGCAGTGGAATCAGGCTCCCATGCATTGCTGATGGGTATGAAATACAGTATTAAGCCTCTGGAGGGAAACAAAACAATCTATAGCAACATTACATTTGGGTTTGCCCTTGGATTTTGTTGTTCTACTTCTGGGAACTTATCCTACAGATATACCTGGCCATGTGAGGCGTTTTAGAAACTCTCAAATATTCATTGCAATATTGTTTGTTATAGGAAACAATTTTAAAAAACCCTCTAAGTGTCCACTATAAGGGCTTGGTTAAGTAAACATTGTGAAATATATGCATCTGTAGAAAAGAATGGTGAAGGATTATATTTATAGAACTTATTTTTAATTGAAATATTCAAGGTTAAATGCAGTGTATGTGGTATGATATCTTCTGTTTTAAAAAGGAGAAGGAATATTCATATTTGCTTATTTTACATAGAAGAATTACATAGAAATATATCTAAGAAATTAATAACGTTGTTACCTACATGGATAGATTTTAAGGAACTTCTCAATGCCTTATATCTCTTTGTTGTTGTTCAAGCATGTGAATTCGAAAATGAAATTTTAAAAAGATTGGAAAAGGCAAAAAAGGAAGCTTATAAATTAACTAGATTTAAACAAAACTTCTTTGTTTACAAATAAAGAAACTTCAGACCAACATAGATAACTCATGCAAGTGTGCATATCCTATATCCCAACTTGAGTGCTGGGTGTTTTAGAGCAAGAACTATATCCATTCATCTTCATATTTCTAGTGGTCCTTAATGCAGTGCTTTTACTCCATAAACAATAGTTGATTGATTGTCATTTAAACATATGCTGACAGCTTATTTCAATTGTTCATATCTTAAAGTATTCTAACACATTAAACATCCCGTGATATGTCTTGTAATGATTGGCAAGCTTTCTTAATCAATATGGCTTATAATGCACTTATTAAGATCAGGTATGGTTGGATTCCATTTTGACACATTTGAGTAATACCTTTTCTATCCACTCTACTGATTTTAAGCCTTGGCATCCTTAATGGCATGTCTGATTCACCTTTTCTGTAGCTTAATGCAATATCAAATAGAGGACATAATGAGCAGAAATGCATGTGAAGATATGAATGAGCCCCTAAATTACTATTCCATTCTTTGATATCGGGTAGTTAAAATCTATTCCAATTAAACTCTTTTGAGATAGTTATTTATGATGAAAAGACTGTGACTATTCAAAAATAGTTAAATGCTCAGAAGCTTTATTCTATTAAAAGCATATATGTCTAAAAGAGATTTCAGAATATATCTACTAGAGGCAGAATCTGCCTATGGTACTACTTATTAGTATATTGAGTTTGAAATAAAGTATTTGTACTTTAAAAAATATTGCTAAATTACTCAGTAAACAAGATCCTTATCTTCTGGGGGATAGTTAGATAATATTTTACACAAATAAGGATGAGTATGGTTAAGAGATTCAGCAGAGCTTCAAACATTTCCAAAATTCACTTAAAGTTTCTTATGTACATTTACATTTGTTTCTTGCTTCAAATTGTGTTACCTATGTATTAAGCGTAACCATTTAGTCAGGATGGGAATTTTATTTAGTGGAAATATGACTAAATAAGATAATGTTGAAATGGTTTTATTTGTTTTAAAATGCTGCTTGGGGCTGCAGTTCCCAAAATGAGTTCCATGAAGTATTAAGAGTATGTGAAATCCTAATATATTCAATCAATATATATTCTCAGTGCCTACGGTGTGCCTGGTAGGAGCAAAGCAAAGTGCTTGTCCTTGTGGAGCTTATGTTCTATCGAGGGACCTGTATCTCACAGAAAGGAACAAGCATATATACACATTATGCCAAATTATGATAAGTGCTAAGAAGAAGAGCTTGGCAGCCTGAGACAATGGAGCACAATGGTCTGAGGGTCTGCCCTTTAAACAGGAATTTCAGGACAGGCCTCTCAGATAAGAGTTTACTTGAGCCGAGACAAAATCTAGAGGGAGGGAGGCGTGGGACATCTAGGTGCAGAGTGCTGTAAGAAAAGCAAAGAAGAGCAAACTCAAAACCCAGGAGGTGTTAATGTCCTTGGAAAATTATAAGAAGGTCAAGGAGGGCAGCATGGTTGGAAAGGAGAGGAAATGAAGCCAAGATGTTTGGAGAGTGGGAGGCTTATAGACAGGGTAAGGACTTTGGATTTTGTTCTGAATGAAGAGGGGAGTCATCAGAAGACTGTAAACAAAGGAGTAAAATACCAGTTACTAATTACTAGTCAATATTATGTCTGATTGTAAAATGTAAATTTTACCTTATATATATTAGAATATATTATTGAATACTTAATATCAAATATATTAAAAAATATTATTGAATATCGCAGGTTAAACATGCATCAAATTTGGAACATTTCTCTTAGTGATTAATTCTTTTACCCTAATTTTGTTAAAGTAAATGCACACTATATTTGCTACTAATTTTTTTTTTGGGGGGGAAGATTGGCCCTGAGCTACCTGCTGCCAATCCTCCTCTTTCACTGAGGAAGAGTGGCCCTGAGCTAACATCCCTGCCCATCTGCCTCTCCTTTATATGTAAGACGCCTACCACAGCATGGCTTGCCAAGCAATGCCATGTCCACACCCAGGATCCTAACTGGCAAACTCCAGGCCGCTGAAGCGGAACATGCGCACTTAACCACTGTGCCTCCGGGCTGGCCCCATCTACTAAGATTTTTTAAACAACTTGTACATGTTAAGGTGTTTCAAGGTAAGATCTATCTATGAAATTTTGGTGTAGAGAATTGTGTTGATTCTATTCTTTCTCTGAGGATCTACCATGTACCAGGTATAAGCTTATTGATAGAATTAAGAGATGAAAGGAACACAGTTTTTATGTTCAACTTGCTTATGTTTGATTGATACAGATTTTTTGAAATGTGAACATTTATAATACAATTTGAAAAAAAACTGAGCACATACAAGTTATAGAGACAAATCCAAGTATTAAGGGATTCACAAAGCACTGAGATGTAGATCTCATTTCCTAGAAATTCAATGGCTGAGCTAAGTTTTGAAAAGCTAATGGAAGTTTTAGGGGTGGAAAAATTGGGTGAGTGTTAAAGTAGTGGGAATAACTTGTGCAATGACATTGATTTATCAGTCTAGAGATCTCTAAGTAGCTAGATTCAAACATTTAATTGTCTTTTTCAACTATTAGATATAAAGCAGCTGGGAATAAGACAATAAGGAGTGGTAGGGCCTACAGTGGAGTAGAAGATTCATGTTCATCTTAAATAAGTATGAATATATCTGCTTATTGCTGTACACACACATATGCATGCACATATATATTCTTTGCAATAATCAAATGAAATGCGTCTTTAGGCCAGATTTATTAGATTTGATCATTTGTGTCACTGGCTTTGGTGTAAATTTTGTGGAAAGTAGTGGCTAGTAATAGATTAGTAGGCAAGGATTATCTAAGACTTGTAATTTAGGAAACCATCAACATGAGGCTATTTTGGGAAACTATGTTTTGGTGACTAAGTACATAAAAGAAAAATTAGAAGGAGGAATGAGGAGAACTGTTAGGTTGCTCTGTTGGGATAGTTTGGTGAAAGATGACAAACTTACAAATGTAAGAGAATATTCAATAGATTTGTGTCACATTGTAGAGGTCTAATTGATAAAATTTGCTGATCAATTATATGTGGGCGATGGTGAATACAAAAAATATAGGGTGTGTGAGTTTTTTGATTTGGAGCCCTAGGTAGGTGATAGCAACAGCAACAAGAAAAGAGCTACTGGAGAAAGATCAGAGTTCGAGAAAGTGAACATTGAGTCTGGCTATCTTCTATCTGCTTCCAGAATACACAGCTCCTTTTCTAGATCTTCAAATATTAAATTTGATTTTATGAAATATTTATAACATCAGAGTATGTATGACATTATAAATATCAAAGTATTTGAGATTTGTAGTATCTTGGTGGTATAGATTACAAAATCGACAACTTCCCAAATTCTGAAATTCAATAAGTTTCAAAATGTGATTTTATACAGTATTACACAAGAAGGTTTTATGGTAGTTGAGAGAATCAAAAGCATTTAGTACAAGCAATATAGACGTGTCCTCGAAAATCATCAAAGCCAATAACTTGTTTTATAATAAGCTGAAAAACGAGACAAAAAATGCAATTGACATGCCCAAGATTAGACGGGTAATTGGTAGCAGAATCATATAATTTAAACTCTGAGGAAAAATTCTAAGTTAACAAAGTAAGCTTAATACTATTTTATTAGTGTGGATTTAAGAAGAAAGTGAGGACTTACGATACATCATGAAAATGATGGGCAAAAATTTCCCATGGAGCAGACTTTTTGATTCAACGTGTTTGATAAAATATTTCCATTGCTTATATAGGTCTAAATGTAATGTTGCAAGTCTGTTCATGTCATTATTTGGTACTATCTGCTTCCAACAGGTCTAAAATATATCTCTTCTTTAATTAATCTAGAAAACACAATGCTGTGTGCATGGCTTAAATTATAGAGAACTTGATGTTGACAGTGACGAAGCCTTCCCTTCTGGTGAATACTACAGAGATAAGACATAAGGTGGCTAGGCATTTTTTTTTAATTGTGAAACAAAATTGATTACAGACATTCTGTATTAGTATTTATTGTCCATGCATTCTCTTTGACACTCGCTGAAGTGAAATGACTTTGCAGCTGATCAGTGTAAAATAGACACTTCTATTTCTCTTGTCATGTGATGAATCTACTTCTACAATCGTCCTTTTCTCTTCATAATGGACAGTTAATTCACATTCTGAAAGTTTATGAAGACTATTCCACAGACAGTCGTTTGGATTAACTTCTGTTAATTACCATTGAAATGTTGGGTTTTCTGCATAAACTGTGAAATGATCCATTAGAGAATAGACTGAAAATGACTTTGGAGCCTCTGCTGCTGCCAAACCCGTTGGTTCTGTGGTGCAACATTTAGCCTCTTTATAATTTAATTTCCTACTTTGAAATGTCACTTGCCAAATACCAATTCAGATCCCCTTACTCTCTATCCAAAAATCCTATCATAAATGTCACATATGATAAGAAATGGATTACTTGGATTTGCGAGTGAGACTAGTGAAATTCTCAGAGATACAATATTATTTTCACTCCACGAAAATGTTCACATGATTTGCACAATGATTCTATTTCCATAACGTGCATAAACCCACAGATCTCTGTATTATTTCAATGGGGCTATGTGTGATTCAGGTTAGGCTTCACATAATCTGAAAATCCTATGTTTAATTCTACTTCAGTTGAAATTTGACATAGATCATATCTTATTTTTGACTACTGACATAAACTATTGGACAAATTACTGTTTTATTTTTCTGTAGAAACTGATTGACTTTCTAAATCTTTCCAGTGCTCTGATTTCCTTTGGAAGTAAAGAACGCTGCAAAGTAAGACCTATTCAGAGGTCAATTGCTATTCTTCAGAGTGACTTTAAGTTATTTAAACCTCCAGGGATTCTGAAATAGACTAGTATAAAATATTTCAGTGGTGCAATTTTCCGTCAATAAAAGGATACACTCATACTAAATCAAAAAACCGAAAAAAAAAAGAAGTGGAAAACTTAGCGGTTTGCTGAGTTTGTAAAGTATTTCAGTCATATTGCTGAAGACATGCCATTCCAAAAAAAGATTCCTTGATCTAGTTTTCTGTTGCTTTCATATGATTTGATTCTATCTTCTCTTTCAGAGATGAGGTAGCAGTACAAAGGATGATTTGTATGTATGAAACACTTTGTGAATCTCAGCTTCCTACCGCACTTGAATTATACTTTAATTTTAAGTCATTGCTTCTTAAAAGTATCTATTTAGTTACACAAAATATCTTTAATTGGAATAATCTCCTTAGTTTTTTCCTGATTAACCCGTAAACTCTCCATATTGGTAAGTTTTTATATCTACAATATCTTAAATTGTTCTTTTGGTGATGGTATGAGTAAAGCTAAAAACTTTTCGTCGTGTCTTCTGAGCTTCAAAATGTTGACCTCTTACTACGGTACTTGTTATTGTTCTGGTTGTACATTTCCAATAAACGTCGAGTACAGTGTATTATGTAGGGATAAAAATCTATTCAGTGGATTTTCTGTTTCAAAGAAAACTGGAGGGTAAAAATATTTATCTGCCCCACTGATTCTCATCTTGAACTTCAAGCATACCCTGGAAAAAGTTGTTACAACTACGTTTCAAAGTCGTGAACAATTAATCTAGCTGATAGAATCTGATACCAGGGAATGCGTAGAATGTGTTTGTCCAAATCTCGTTTTCTCTCAACCTATGTTTACCTTGGCCACCACCTGTAGTTTTGCCCTGAGTCAGCACTTAACATATAAATTCCAAGGAAAGTTTCTGGATTTGGAATCTGGCTTTGAATAAGGAATAATTATTTCTATAAGCTGTGAGAACCGTCCTATTCATTTTCCTTACTTGTGAAATGGTGATATTGCATTCATCGCTTCCCTCACTTGGTTCTATTTTGGATCAAATAAATAAATATATTTGAAAGCATTTTCAAAACTGCCAAGCACTATATAAACACAAGCTGTTGTTATTAATACTAACACTTTCACCACCAAAATACTGAACAAATCATGAAAAACCACTACGGTATGTGCTTCTTATAGGGTATTAAGTAATCAGACTTCACTGAATGTTGACTTATTTGGCTTAGAATGAATATTTTATGTTTCTTCCCCAACTTTCCCCAATGGATAATCCATGGTTTAGTATCTCTTACATATTGATCAAAGGCTTTGAATCAGGATGCAAAATTTATGGTTAACATCAGTAATAGGACTCAAGGGAATAAAAGATACTCTGCCATAGGAGGAATGATGATGGTGTGAGGATGGCCAGCGACTGCAGTTGAGAGTGAAAGGAGAGGCCTAAGAGCACTGTCTGGGGGAGCCCCAGAGCACCAAAATAAAAAGGATTTACAGGACTCTCGACGTACTTTCTGCTACTTGGCATTTTTGGTTCCTGCCAGAGCTTGCTTTCAGCAAGGAGATGTGGTGAGTCCCATGTAATTTCTGTGTTTTTTTAAGGAGGAGGGTGGAGGAGGAGTGAACACTGAGGTTTGGGTGTTGATGCTAGAGTCATTGGGGATGGGGAAGCTGAACTCAGAAAGGAACATTTGGTTTTGTTATCATGTACGTCAAGGGGTATATGAGAAAAAGTCTCATATAAGTCATATGTTCTCTCATTTCTCCTTTTCCAGGCTAGCAGCCTGAAAAAAAAAATGTGCTACATTTTTCTGTATTATTGTGATTGTTTTATCACTTCGTAATTTATTTTTGTAATTCCAGCAGTTTAGATTTTAAACATCTTTGTTTCCCTCCCCTTTCCCTGTATGCCTTCTCTGTCTCTTTTCTCCTCTCTCTCCTCTATACTATATTTGTCATTTGAATATGTTGATACTGCCAGGGGAAGGAGCATCCTGAAAAGTCAGGTGGTTGTACCATACGGCCTCTTTTACTATGCCATTTCAACCATCAGGATTTTGCTCAACTTTCTAACTGAGCCTAAACCCTGAATAAGAATAAAGCTATTTTTATGCTCCCAAAGTCATACATAGTCTCTATTCCAGTGGCTCCTAAATTTTTAAACGCATAAAATTCACATGTGTTGTTTTAAAATCCATCTAGACTGAAGCACTTGAGATTCTTATTCAGTAGGTGTGCAACAGGACCTAAAAAATTACATTTCTAATAAGCACCCAAAATGATTTGATGCAAGAATCTTGTGGCTACATTTTTGTGATTATTGTAAGCTCCAAAAACTTTTATAATTTTTATTCCATACAATAAAAAACAGATGTTGCGAAGAGGGAAAATAGGGCTATGAGATAGCTTACCATTGTACACAGAACTCCTTATGACTTCTTTTTTTTTTTCTTAGTGAAGAAGATTGGCTCTGAGCTAACATCTGTTGCCAATCTTGCTCTTTTTTTTCCTTTTCCTCCCCAAAGCCCCAGTACATAGCTGTATATCCTAGTTGTAGGTCATTCTAGATCTTCTATGTGGGATGCTGCCACAGCATGGTTTAATGAGTGATGCATATGTCCGCACCCATGATCTGAACCAGCGAACCCTGGGCCGCAGAAGCAGAGCATGCAAACTCAACCACTTGGCCACTGGGCCGGCCCCAACTTCTTATAATTATATGTGTTCCCCTTTGCTCATACATTTTTTTTCAATTATAAAAACAACTTTTTCCAAACATTTTTCCCCATGGAACATTATTAGCTTTTTCTCTAAGGTCTGAGGGTACTAAGATTTGCTTGCAGTGTCCCTTTGCATCTCCAGCAGCTTGATGCAACTACTGATGCGGCAAGATGTTTACCCGGAATTCCCCATCCTAAATTCCTGTGCCTCCTACTCAGAACAGAATCACCGCAGCACATGAGTAATTTTTTAGACGTATAATTAAACTTGTTTTTATTGCTGTTGTAATTCTATTCATTATCAATCTGGTAAGATCACAGGGTATCATCATCAAACTTATCATATGATAAGTTTACGTAGCCAAGTGTCTTATTCTGTCTGGGCTGACAAAGTACCATAGACCGCGTGGCTTATAAACAGCAGAAATTTATTTCTCACAGTTCTGGAGGCTGGCAGTCTGAGCTCATGGTGCCAGCATGGGGGGGGTTCTTGTGGGGGCCCTCTTCCAGGTTGGAGACTGCCCTGTTGTCTTGTGTCCTCACATGGCATTAAAGGATGAGAGAGAGCTCTCTGGGTTCTCTTTTATAAGGGTACTAATCCCACTCATGAGGGCTCATGACCTAATTACCTCCCAAAGGCCCCATTTCCTAATACTATCACAGTGGAGGTTAGGATTTTAACATTAGAATTTGAGGAAGGAGAGACCAAAACATTTGATCCTTAACATCAAGTTACCAACTAATTATTTTTTTTTTCCTGTTATTCCTATCTATCTGACAATTGTCTTTGAATTCTACTATGCTTCTTGGGACTTATTTCCACTCATTCATACACACTAAATTACAAATAAAGTATGAAATCTCAATAACAGATTCTGTACCCCATATCCAAGGAGAATGTTTTTAAATACCATACTTCTTACTCAAAAGAAAAATATTAGAATTTAAAGATACCAAACATAAAAATGAACTTATGAAGCTCTATATGAAATTTATATTAATAGCTTAATTATTAGCTAAATTCTGGAATAGAATAACTTTTAGTGAGTAATACATAATTTAATTTGTAAATTTGCAGTGATGTTTATTTTTTATTGCAGTAACATTGATTTCTAACAGTATATAAATTTCATGTGTAGATCATTATATTTTGATTTATGTGTAGATTACATCATGTTCACCATCCAAAGACTAGTTGCAATCTCTCATCATACACATGTATCTAATGGCCCTTTCACTCCACCTTTCTCCTTTGGTAACCACCCATGTAATCTCTCTCTCTCTGTGTTTGTTTGTTGTTTTTTTAATCTTATATTTGTGAGTGAGATCATATGGTATTTGACTTTCTCCCTCTGACTTATTTCACTTAGCATAATACCCTCAAGGTCCATCCATATTGTTACAAATGGTTGGATTTCACCCTTTTTATGGCTGAGTAGTATTCCATTGTGTATATATACCACATCTTCTTTATCCGTTCATCCCTAGATGGGCACTTAGGTTGCTTTCAAGTCTTGGCTATTGTGAATAATGCTGCAGTGAACACAGGGGTACATATATCTTTATGCATTTGTCTTTTCCCGTTCTTTGGATAAATACCCAGAACTGGAATAGCTGGATCCTATGGTAGTTAATTTTTTGCGGAATCCCCATACTGTTTTCCATACCAACTGCATTGGTTTGCACTCCCACCAGCAGTGTATGAGGGTTCTCTTTTCTCCACATCCTCTCCAACACTTATTTTCTGTCTTGTTAAACAGGTGATTCTGACAATTTGTGTTTCCCTGATATTTAGTAAAATTGAACATCTTTGATGTGCCTGTTAGTGATCTAATTATCTTCTTTGGAGAAATGTCTGTTCAGATCTTTTATCCATTTTTTAATTGGGTTGTTAGCTTTTTTGTTGTTGAGATGTATGAGATGCATATATTTTGAATATTAACCCTTATCAGATATATGGTTTGCAAATATCTTCTCCCGATTGTTAGGTTGTCTTTTTGTTTTTCTCGATGGTTTCCTTTGCTGTGCAGAAGCTTTTCAGTTTAATCTAGTCCCATGTGTTTATTTTTTCTTTTGTTTTCCTTGCCAGGTCAGACGTGATGCTTGAAAATATGCCGCTAAGACCAAAGTCAATAAATGTAGTGCCTATGTTTTCTTCTAGAAGGTTCATGGTTCAGGTCTTACATTCAAGTCTTTAATCCATTTTAAGTTAATTTTTGTATATGATATGAGATAATGGTCTACTTTCATTCTTTTGCATGTGGCTGTCCCGTTTTCCCAACACCATTTATTGAAGAGAGTTCCTTTCTTCATTGTATGTTTTTGGCTCCCTTGTTGAACATTAGCTGTCCATAGATGTGTGAGTATATTTCTGGGCTCTTGATTCTGTTCCATTGATCTGTGTGTTGGTTTTTGTGTCAGTACCATGCTTTTTTGATTACTATAGTTTTGTAGTATATTTTCAAATCGAGGAATGTGATACCTCTAGGTTTTTGCTATTTTTTTTGGTATTGCTTTGGGCATCCTTGTCTGGTTCCTGTTCTTAGAGGTATAGCTTTCAGTTTTTCTCCATTGAGAAGGATATTAGCTATGGGTTTGTCATATGTGTTCTTTATTATGTTGAGGTACTTTCCTTCTATACCCATTTTGTTCAGAGTTTTTATTGTAAATGGATAGTGTATCTTGTCAAATGCTTTCTCTGCCTCTATTGAGATGATTATGTGATTTTTATTCTTCATTTTGTTAATGTGTTGTATCACGTTGATTGATTTTCTGAGGTTGAATCATCCCTGCATCCCTGGAAAAAAATCCCACTTGATCATGGTGTATGATCTTTTTAATGTATTGTTGTATTCAATTTGCAAGTATTTTGTTTATCCATGATATTGGCCTGCAATTTTCTTTTTTTGTGTTGTCCTTGTCTGGTTTTGGTATCAGGGTAACGTTGGCATCTTAGAATGAGTTAGGAAGCTTCCCCTTCTCTTCAATTTTTTGGAAGAGTTTGAGAATAGTTATTAAGTCTTCTTCAAATGTTTAGTAGAATTCACTAGGGGAGCCAGCTGGTCCATAATTTTTATTTTTGGGGAGAATTTTGGTTACTGTTTCAATCTCCTTGCTGGTGATTATTCTATTCAAATTCTCTATTTCTTCTTGATTCAATTTTGGAAAGTTGTATGATTTTAAGAATTTATCCATTTCTTCTAGATTATCCAATTTGTTGGCATATAGCTTTTCATAGTAGTCTCTTGTAATCCTTTGTATTTCTGAGGTTTCCTTTGTAATTTCTCCTCTTTCATTTCTATATCTATTTGAGCCTTCTCTCTTTTTTTCTCAGTGAGTCTAGCCAAAGGTTTGTAAATTTTGTTTATCTTTTCAAAGAAACTACTCTTGGTTTCATTGATTTTTTCTATTTTTTTAGTCTCTATTTCATTTATTGCTGCTCTGATTTTTATTATTTCCTTTCTTCTACTGACTTTGGGCTTTTTTGTTCTTCTTTTTCTAGTTCCTTTAGGTGGACTGTTAGATTGTTTATTTGAGATTTTTCTTGTTTGTTGAGGTGTGATATTTTAAAAAGTATGAAAAATATTCTTTGAAATAACTATTTATCAGTTAAATCAAAGACTGGTATATTTTTGACAAAAAAAAACTATCATATTTCTCTCATGGATTGGAAGGAGTTATTAAACGGGCTTAAGATAATTTCATATATTGCTGAGTTGGTTTTGTTTGGCTAAAAGAGAGTTAGCAAGAAATGTCAGCAATAACTGTAGGTAAAAAATGAATCCACTTGGGTCTGAATGAACTTCCCATGTAGTCTGCACCTTAACCACTGGAAAGATTGAAATGGGGCAGGAAATCCAATGAGATTTACTGTCAGAGTCCAAAACAAAAGCCAATGAAGTGTCTGAATAGCAAAAACCTAGTAATAACTAACTTTAATTGTACATTATTCTTGATAATCCTGATAACAGTTTTTACTTGTTCTATACTATACTTATCTTTCCTTCAAATAGCAAGTATCTCGAGAATTTCTCATAGTGCCTAGGATTTGTTCATTAAAAAAAAATTCCAAGTGTAAAATGTATATACCAGTAAAACATAGGCATGCAATTATAGTTATCATTTTAACTACTTTTCTATGAAAACAAATCTACTTAATACTTTCCCATAGCCATGGACAAGGGCAGCTGCCTAAATCCATGTTGCTCCACAGTTCCTCCAAAAACTGCAGAAAAACAAGAAGACCAAAGAAAGCTACACAAAAAATAATGTGGTCCAAAGACAGAGAATTGCAAAAAAACAATGAAAAAACGGGGGCAGCCTGGTGGCACAGCTGTTAAGTTCATGTGCTCTGCCTCGGCGGCCTGCGGTTTGCTGGTTCAGATCCCCAGCTCAGACCTACCCATCACTTATCAAGCCATGCTGTGGGAGGCATCCCACATACAAAATAGAGGAAGATGGCTACAGATGTTAGCTCAGGGCCAATCTTCCTCAGCAAAAAGGGGAGGATTGGCAGTGGATGTTAGCTCAGGGCTATTCTTCCTCACAAAAAAAGAAAAAGCCACCAAATCCCAGCAGGTAACCTCTACATTCCAACCACAGCTTGAGCCATAAAAGGGCATTTTGAGAAAAATGGTGCACTAAAGAGACAAATGGATCCAGTGGTAAACTTGGAATTACTCTAAAACCACTCTCAGGAAGAGAAAGTCTACTATAAGAGTGAGAATACTGAAAAAGTGAAACTATTGAAAAAGTAGTTTGAGGTGGCTAACTTCAAAAGGAAGAGTTTTTGGGGGGGAAGGAAAAAGTAGATGGGAAGTGTCCTTTTGCAATTGGGTGAAGAGAAATAGAGGAAAAGAGAAAAATTTAGGGTCTTGTAAAACAACAGAGAACTATAAAAAGAAGACATACGTCCTCCTCCTCACACACACGTATAGCCATTAAAGAAATTGGACTTTTTTGCACTGATAAAAGAGGATGCCATCGAACTAGGAATCCTGTAAACTACTCCAAATTTACAAAATAAGTAAAAGGAAAGTGAATAAGTCTATAGAAAGTTACTAACAAAGACTATAAAATGAAAATTAAAACACTCACTTGATGAAAATTTTCCTCAGAGAGGAAGAAAAAAGCAGAAGAAAACAGTAAGACAAAACTCCAAAATGAATTAAATATATGGAAACAGGCAGTAGACATATAAAAAATTGAATGTGAAATTTAAAAACTTAAAAGAGAAAATTTTTAAAACAGTTACTTGAACTTAGGAATGAAATGTAAAAAAAGAAAAAAGCAGAACCTGTTAGGAGGCCTGTTTCTACAGTGGTGTGGGTGAGCAATTCTGAAACTACTTGAGGAAGTGTATAACAACTCACAGGGAAGAAGAGTCAGACTTCCCATTGTCGGAGAAAGGAATTACAAATAAAGGTGAAAATGAGTACTATGAAGCTAGATTGCAATTAGAGTATTAGTATAAACCTATGGTTTTTAATATGTAGACTAATAGATATAGAAATACATATAGTTGTGCACACACACATATAAATAGGTATAGTTATGCACACACACACAATGTACAAATGTTCATGCATATTTCCTAGCTCTGAGAGATCTTGAAAGCAATGACACTCCGGTGCCAATGAGCACACCTCATGCCCAGATTTTTGCATCTAAAGACCATTCTCTAATAAAAGGTACACAGGACTTCTTGTAGATATGGCTGATTCCAGGACTGAAATATGAAAACTACGAGATTCCCTTGGAACATTTTATGGTGCTAGGAAGTAAAGAGATGCTCAAAAAATAATGAGGATGTGTCAAATGGCTACAAGAACCAGCTTGAATTTTCTCCCACTGGCCAAATCTGGGACAGTTTGCCCAAAGAAAAATATAATGATAATAACAAATTATAACCCCATAAAATAAAATAGGAATCACTGATTCCATACTTATATGAAGAAATGAAAGGATAAATGGGGACAATGGAGAATTTTTAAAGTAAAATTTCAAGTAATAAATGTAGAAAGAATCACGAAATTAGAAAAATTGCCATGTGTTTGCAACCATGGTAATAATAGATTTGGGCAAGAAGCATCAAAGGAGTCTAACTAAAATTGGTAGGGAAAAGTATGATGAGAAACAGAATATTTGCATAGTCTTGAGTGTATCTCTTCACAGATGCTTATTAGCTAAAAAGGAGAGGATAGTAACTTTACAGTGAAGAAACCTGGCAGACACCTCCTTAACCATGATTAGAAATGTGCATCACCAGTGACTGGACAAATCATTACCAGCTGCCTCCTGAAATGATAGAAGGACACAATATCACCTCTGCTGTATTGTATAACCTGCATCTAATAATATGGAAACATTAGTCAAACGCAAAATGAGAGACATTCTAGAAGATAATTGGTCTGAGCTCTTCAATAACATAACATAATATTAAATTTGACAGACATGAAAACTAAAGGTAACGTGCCATCCTAGATGGGATCCTGGAATAGGAAAGAACATTAGTGGCACAACTGGCAAAATTTGAATATCTGTAGATTAGATAATACTGCATTATCAACGTTATTTTCCTGCTTTTGATTATTGTATTCTGGCTATGTAAGGAAACATCCCGTTTTTAGAATATGCTGCATTTATAAATACACTGAAGTGTTTTGACGTAAAGGGGTATTTAGATGTAAAATTTGACTTGCAAAAATGTAAAAATATAAACACACATGATAGATAGTTACAAAGAGACCCAGAGGTTGAAAGAGAATGATGAAAATGATGAAGCATGTGTGAAAAAATATTAACATTCATGGAATGTAGGCGAAAGGTATATTAAAATTCTTTGTACTATTTTTGTACTTTTTATTATACTAGTCTGAAGTTATTTCAAAAGCAAAGTTAAAAATATATCCCCAAACTCTTGCTGAGTTCAGTCTTAGCTGGAATCATATAGCTTCTGATAATGAAATGTTGCAATTTGATAGCTGTCCAACTCATTTCCTATTTATTTCCCTCTTTTACTAGCACATCATGATTCGAAATTTTATAGTCCCATTGCATAATAATTAGGCAAATATTATTCTTTAAAAATTGTCCAAGCTAATAGTAAAAACTAGCGCTAATCTGAAGCTTATCATAACTAACACACACTCCATAGCCTGGAATCAGGGAAAACGATATCTTCAACAATACTGAATTATCAGAGGAAAAACATTTTAACAAATGTTACTATTTTGGAGATAAAGCTTGAGAAATTGGGACTACAGAAAGGAGAGAGGAAAGGGGCAGAGAGGAGGTGACTTCAAGTCCAGTGAGAGGAGCCAATGTCTTTGCAGATTATGGACGTCGCTCTCAAACAATGGCTGCATTTGCTGGGCTGCTGTATGCACGCTTACAGTGCTTGTAATTGAGGATGATTATGGTTAATGACTCCAGTAATGTGCACTTTCCAACCAGCAGGACAATGTAATTTGTATCAAACCTATTCAGTATCTCTTCAGGCATTTTGCCTGGTTTAATCTTAGCCCAGCATTGGCTGCAGAGGAATTCTCTGGAAGCTTCGCAGCTGGCTCAAATTAAAATTTCCATGGTCTCTCCCACTCCCAATCCCTCCAGTGTATTCAGAAGTAAATAAAGCTGTTTGAATCTTCATATCAGCTGGATGGCTCAAGGCCTGTCATAGTTTAATGTGAAGGGACCAAGATCTTTAGTCCTAAAAACACTAGGTTTTAGTGCGCAGAAAGGAAGGAGGACATCCGTCTGTGAAACTCACTGATGAGGTGTTAACCAGCAGCAGCTACACTTCTTGGTAAAAGGAAGCTGTTTTACATTTCAATATACTGTGAAAAACAACATTCTGTGAAGTTTTTCAAAAGATAAAAATAATCAGTTAATACAAAATATATCCAGTCTCCATTTCTCCAACTCCCAGGAGGAAATCCCTTGTAAGCAAAATTGTTTATGAGATCAATTCAGGAATAGATCCTACTTAGAAGGTGGACTATTCATTTAAATCCAGTGCCAGGTAAATCTTTAAAACAAGAACTTTCTTTTTTTTAACTATGAGATTAAGAAGCATAAACATGCCTTCGTGCATTTTTTTTTTTTTTTTTTTTTTGGTTTAGAGCCATTTTACGGAGGGGTAAAGGGGAGTTTCTATATACTTGCTGCTGTAATTTTCAGAGACTCTGATCACAAATACTGAGGCATGACACAGTGTGTACACAAATGAAATGGAAAAATATGTGAGGGGCCTAAGGCTCAAGCTAATTACAGTTATGAAAAAAAGGAATACTTTTGTGTTCTACTCTTCAGTTTTGTGAGTAGAGTTGTTTTTTCATGCAAGTGAATGCAAATCAGTTAAATTTCATCAGTTCCAGAAGCAACGTTTTCAGTCTAAACAATGATATCTGTCAATGATAACAATAGGATGAAGTTGGCAAGTGAGGTGCATGTGTGTGCATCTCCTAGCCTCAGTGCTAGGTAAATGGGGTGGAGAATGATTGATATGTGCAAGGAACAATCGTGTTTGGATGGCAAAGTGGTTTGAAGCATCAGGAAAAATATGAACAACTCAGTTGATTATGCTACCATCAGATTTTTCATACCCAAGTATTTCACAATTTATCTTGTTTTTAAAATGCTTATAAATCAAACTGGTTTGCTGTCAAATGTCTACTCATATGTTATGATGTTTAAAATTTATGGTATATACCTCACATCATATTGTAGATTATATTGTTCAGTTCCTGTAACAATAACTTTGAAAGTGAAAGTGTAGTTGTTTGATTGTAAATTGCATGATTTAAATTGACCCTAAATGACCTCATGCTGTCTAGCAAGGAAATACTGTCATTTCTTGTGTGAAAAGTAATAAAAAAAAGTCATTCGATATAACGACTTATTGGTAAGTTTCAGGATTTAGCAGTTCCAGCAACTGACTGAAAAGAATCTCTAACACAAGCAGACAAATATGAATATGGATGTTTTCCAGTTTTTCTTTCTTTATCACATTCTTAAGAAAATTATTTAAAAGAGTATAAGAGCAGCCATTATAATGCAGTGTAAAATACATAATTGTTGGAGTGGGAGTAACACAAGTTTATCTGTGTTGATCATGAAAGATAATTCTTTCAAACTCTTAAAAACATGCAGAGAATGTATGGCTATTAATTCCCCAATACCTCTCCTAACAACCCCCTGACTCCCTCCAGCATTTGATTGGCATTCCACCTTGACTTATCTTTGTGAATACTGGTGGCCAATACTCTGGATATGCTCATTCACAGTCTGGAATGCTAAAGACTACAAATCCCAGCATCCCTTGCAGCTAAACCTCTCCTTGTTACTAGGGATTTCCTAGCAGATGCATCCATATAGGAATTGGAAGAGGAATGACTTTTTTTTTTTTTGAGGAAGATTAGCCCTGAGCTAACTACTGCCAATCCTCCTCTTTTTGCTGAGGAAGACTGGCCCTGAGCTAACATCCATGCCCATCTTCCTCTACTTTATATGTGGAATGCCTACCACAGCATGGCTCTTGCCAAACGGTGCCATGTCCGCACCTGGGATCCAAACCAGCAAACCCTGGGCGCAGAGAAATGGAATGTGCGAACTTAATCACTGCATCACCGGCCAGGCCCGAGGAATGATTTTCTGACAAACATAGTTGGGGAGGCTTTTTATTTTTCTTTCCTTTAGTAGTGATGGCATGGATTCTGGCTTTGTGGAGTTGACCAGCAAGCAGTAGCAGTAGGATTTCTGCTGGAATAGCCCCAGTTGTTAAGTTAGGGATTTCTGTGGTTTCCTTGTTTCTGGGTATATAACTACCTAAGCTAAAATATCCTGTAATGTACAAATTTCTGCTTAAACTAGCTGGAGTGGACTCGGTAGTCTGACTCTAAGAACTCTGATTAATAAAATGTAAAAGAGAAAAAATTTACTTCCAAATGCTTGAATTCTGTTATTCATCTGGATACTATATTTTCATAGTTCAGCAACATCAACGTCACCATCCCTCCCACTGGTGGAAGAGAGTGGAACTTCTTTGTATTTATAGTTTTTTTTTTTTCCTTTTTTTCTCTTCAGAAATCTTACCTATGACTGCACTGCTGAATGACTCATTTATTATTTCAGGTGTCCCTGGTCACAAGAATGTTTTGTGTCAATAATTTCTACTATGATATGATCACTTGGAGAGATATTTTATAAACGTGGACGAATCACAGTGGCAGCTCAGTCTCATCAAGGTCCCTCCTCTCCTGGGGAGCAGTCAGCTTGAGGAACAGTCAAGTCAAATTGTGTGCTCTTTCATCATAGTTAACTGGAGCTGGGTTCCTATAGAGTTCCCTTGCCCCTCAATACCTCTGCCTTGGCAAAGTTAATGTGAACTCCCAAAGGCCAGTGTAGGCTGTATTCTCCTCTAAAGGAAGGAGAGTGGAGCTTCTGTATTCCTGTTCTAGTTCTCACTGGATCATACTCTGCTCATCCCCTCATTCCAATATTTCGTAAACTTTTCTTTTTTCAAATATTCTCTAACAGCTGTCTTTCTCCTTAAAGACTTATTTTAAAAGACATTGCATATTTACAATTCTTTCCTCTGACTTCTTTAATTTTACAAAGCTTTCTAGAATTGCAAATTGCCCATCAAATACTGAGCAATGCTAGATAAATATTATGATACATCCTCCAAAAATATTCTCTGCAGACCGTCCAATGTGCAAAAGCAGTTGGTATGCGTGTGCCTGTCGCTATCCGATGCTTTGCTGAAGCAGGGGCAAACCATTCACATCTTGCCTTTTGTTATTGATCTTATGAGAAGTCATCACGAGATTCCAAATATGGAGCCTTTTTTTACAGATTACGCTGGCTCTTTTCAAATGCTCTTCAATTATTAAAAATAACAGATGCTTAAATTCTTTAACAATCTTCAGGACCGAAAATGATTGCAATACGTCAGAGAAGAGGCAGCTACCTCTTGATCTTTTCGTGACATGTGGCATTCTGGGCCCTTGAAATAAGTGAATTGAAACGTTAACTACGTTAATAACATCATAAGAGTAGACTTTGGTGATGTATGAGACTGAAGAGACCAACCAGATCTATCAGGCTTCTAAGTGATACTGACATAAGAGGAAATTGACTGATATAAGGCCAGACTGGCTAGCGCAATTTGTTTTCCAAATATTTGGTACCAGTACTATTTTCTCCCTCACTTATGGCATGTCATGTTTTACATGATGTTGCAGTGACGCACGATAACAGTAAATAAAACACCAGACATGCCGAAACTTACTCGAAAATTTTCAATTTGCTATTAGGAAGACAATAAACATATCTCCATTTTTTTTTTTTTTTTTTTGTAGTTCCCAGATGGTTTCACTCTAAAAGAGAACAAAAAATGTTTTAAATCGCCAGTAATTCCTTGGATATTTGCTTGCTATTACTTCTTCAGATAGCAGTCTATTGAAATAATCTCATTAAATATGGAATAAGACTAAATTGCAACACCATTTTTCTCTTAGAAAATTCTTCTTTTTCTCTAATGCCAGCTGGTAACCTTTCACTGCTTGACACCTCACACAGGGCATTCTGCAAAAAGGCATTTTTTAATTGACACTTTGAGGCCTGCATTCAGTATATTGTTTGAACGGCTAGGGAAGAATAGAAAGCTGTTCTTTAAAAAATAATTTCTTTTGTGGAAAAGAGTATGGCTTGGTCTCAGATTTAATTGATCTATGTCATGTTTATACTTGAAAATACATACCTTCTTTTAGTTATGTATTCATAGCAAATACATACAGTGCAAGGTTTTTTACACATATATACAGCTTCTTTGACAATAGATTTTTTCCCCCCTTAACCTAAATCAAACTCAGTAACATATTTTATAGTGCAACAACAGTGTTGGTGGTAGGTAGTTTGTCCAATATTAAGGACTTTTGTCAACTGTGGAAGCTAAGGATACCTTAGGGGATTTGAATTAAGAAAGATTTTAAGCTCTGTATATGGATCTGGTAGAAAACATTATTGTTTGTTTGTTGGGCTTGGGTTTTTTATTACATATTTTCAAGAAAAAAGTGTACATATCATTTTTAAACTATCTTGGACATTAAATTTTATGAATAGCAATAAATTAATCAGAAACATACAGACTGTATTTTCATTTATACAAAAATGTCTGGTAGCTTAGTGTCTGAAATGGTTGAAACTTTTTTTTTCAATGTCAAGACTGATATATGCAAAGTGACAAAAACTCTGGAATGCAAAAATAACTACTGATGGAGTGTATTAGAGGAACAGAGCCAATAGAGTATGTGTGTGTAGTATACGTGTGGGTGGGTTGGTTTGTGTGTAAATGTCTACACACATTCTATATATATAAAAAGACAGAGACAGAGACAGAGACAGACTTTAAAGAGGTGGCTCACACAATCATGATTGTGGGAATTGGCAAGTCCAAAATCTGCAGAGCAACCTGATGGGTTAGAGACTCAGGGAAGAGTTGATGTTGCAGCTCAAGGCCAAAGGCAGTCTGGCTGCAGCATTCTCTCTCTCTTGGGAGACCTCAGTCTTTTTCTCCAAAGACCTCAACTGATTGGGTGAGGCCCATCTGCATTATGAAGAGTAATCTGCTTTACTCAAAATCTATTGATTTAAATGTTAATCTAATCTAAATTTCTCTTCACGATAACATCTAGAGTGCTTATTGACCAAATATTTGGGTAATGTGGCCAAGCCAAGTTGACACATAAAATTACCCATCATGTATGGCATTAGCATTCCATGCTCCCAAAGAATGAGAATTATTTCACCAATCTCTTCAAAGTGAAACTTACTACCTATTAAATTTGGAGAAATACAAATATTCCTTCATTCCTGTTCCTCAATGCTCTTAAAAATTACATCACTTTAATTTCCAAGACCTCCTTCCTCATGTCTTTTCCATTTTCCTACACTCACTACACACCAATGTATGTTGGTTTTCTTGACTTAATTACTTTTCATTAGAGGCAAAATGCACAATCTGAAGAGCCATTCAAAGCTTTTGAATCTCTTGTACCAGTTGACTTCTACTCCATGGCAGGCACATTTGCCCTCTGCTTCTAGCCTCTTTAAGGTAGTTTTTATGTACTTTCCTGTGTTTGTGTGTTCCCTGCAAGTGAAATGTGTTTCTTTTTCAAAGGTAATATCTCTAAAGTAGAAGATAGAAATTTTTAGAGCTCAAAGAATGTAAAGTAATAATTACATATGTGAATATCAAAGCATTACAGAGCTAATTATTAGTCTTCCAAGCAGAGAGAACTGTAGGCAGAGGTAAAAACTCGGCGAACCAGGATATAGGGCTTGAAATAGTTACACATTATAGTCATACAAAGGATGGATTCCTTGTAAAATAAGATGGATGTCACAGTCCTTGCTCTTTGTATCTCTGATGTATATCACTGTCTGAAATGAGACACTGCTGGAAAGGACTTGTAGAGGTTGTCCTGTGAACCCTAGTGCCCCTATTCTGTACCACGTCTACTGATGATATCCCCCTTAAAGAAAATATTTAATAAAATATAAGCTTTCATGTTTTAGGACAGTGCATTCTACTGCTTATTGAGTCTCAGAAAATGCTTTATAATGCTTGCATAGAATCCTCCTTTAGTAGAAAATAATAGTCCTCTGCCTAAGAGTATTCCATATGGAAACCAATAGCATTTGATCTTTTATTTATCATGTTACATTTTTCAGACTACCATTTCAAGTGTTTTTACAAGGCCACTAAAGCCTTAGAGCAAAATGAATAAGTGGTTGTCAAGGTACATTCCTGGGCAAGTGGCCAGAGGGGCAACCAGGTAACCCAAGCTAGACATTTTGTGATGATATGTGACATCATCTAAGCCATTCATCTTCTCTTTCTTTGTGCTTTGCTCATTTGCTAGGCATTTCCTGACATTTATTACATTTTTTTCCCTCACTTATCTATATTTAGCCCAAAGGCCTATTGAGCATGTCTTCCAGGCCCAAGTAAAAATAGCTTTTCCTATCTTCATCAGATGAACTCCACCTCTGACTATGAGCTCATATTTTGACATGTAATTCCATTATCGAGCAATCAAAATCCTGTTTATTGATACCATCTGCACAGACCATCATTCACATCCTAGATCTTTCTTACTCAGATTCTAACTCTTGGGAAGACGGTGATGACAGCACCATCCGTGCTCCGAAGCCTTTCATCCTCTGATCCAAGAAGGTGTAGTTCTTAAAGTGTTTCTCATCTAGACATGGGTCAGTAAGAATGCTAAGTGGATAGCAACATAGATGTGTCCTTAATCAAGATGACACAAGCCCTGACTGACAGCAATCCACATTCAGTCACTTTAGTAATTTCAAATCTGAAATCACCAAACATCTCTAGCTTCCTCCTCCCTGGTCCAGGTTGTTTTGAAGTACCTTGTTCCCTGGAATTCTTTGTGGAGAATTATGTCCTGGTTCTTCTAGGATTTGGAGTCCAGTCTTTTAAAGCAGAGGTCTACCTAAGTCAATATGTTTCAAATTGTTTCCTGCTTCCTCGCTTTTTCCCCACATATGGGCGTATGTCCTACAAACAGTATGATGTAAAGAAGACTATATTGAACTACATCCAAGGTGCCCTGATTTCTAGTTTTAACACTGAAAACAATTTTGTAATATTGGGTGCACATTAAACTATCCTTAGGACTCTATTTCCTCATCTGAAAAACTAGTGTAGTGGGGTAATAAACATATAGCATCAGAGTGTCAATTGACTTTTAGGTAGCAATTTTTTTTTTCTCTTTCATGGAAGTAAGATATGAGATGGCATTTGAGTTTTAAAAAGAAAACAAACTGTTTCTGGTTTGCTTTGTCTTGAAAAAAAAAGACAACATTTCACTATGATGTTAAACTAAATTGTATGTTCCCCATAAACACTCTAGGAGTTATAATAATGTTATCCATTTAAAACCCTTTAAGAGCTACCATGTGGGTGATATTTAAAGATCAGTGTTCTGAAGCAATAATGTAGAACGAGCTACTGAGCTATCAACAGCCTGCATTGGTGACAAACATAATTGTATATAAATGCTTTATATGATGCAGAGACACGAGTATTTGATGAGTACATGCCATTAAATCCATGTTTATTTATCACTGCTGTTCTGTGCAAGGATTTCATGTAAATTAAGTATTTCCTTTGAATGAGCTTCCCATTGTAAATATATTTCGTTTATAAAAAGTCTTATTAATTTAACAGGCTCATGGTTTTATCATTTTCCTTATTAAGGCAATTTACCATTTCCTCATTATCATAACATGTTAACTCAGAAATTTTCACAGGAAGGATTTGAAATGGTGGCACATTTCCTTGGCACATTTTTCCTTACACAGCATAGCCTTGCTTTCTGGAAGAATTGTATGGTAGAAATGCAAGAACATTTAGATACCACAATTTGCCTGGGATAGAATTGACTTTGTTTTCTTTCATCACATTCTTTTTGAACACATAATTCATTCCACGCACCATGATAGGCAACTGAAGCACAAAGACAAGAAGGCGCAGTCATGCACTTCAGGGGCTCACTGTTTAGTCTGGGAGACAGGTCTGTCAGGGCAAGATGGCAGACAGAGAGTCTGCACTTCCCTCTTCTCTTTTCAGGTCCCAACATGCAATTAAAATGAAGGTAAAGAAGAAATAAATTCACAACTAACAGCACAGGGGGCCATCAGTGAAAGATAGATTTCAACAAATTTCTGGGAGAAAAAAAGAGATGGATGGGTGAGTGATTAATCAAAGAACAGAAAGACACAGTTTAGAACACTTGTAGAGGGAGTTGTAACTGATGAAAAACAGACTTTTCCAACAGAAACTCCAAAGGGGCTGCAGACTAAGAGATGGGAGGTGCTTTGATGGGAAAGAGGAAGAAACAGATCTAAGAACAAGATGATTAATGGAGGACGTATATGGCAGCAGTAAACTGCCCACACTTCTTCCTACAGTGCCTTATGCTGCATGCTCAGCAGCGAGGTACTTTACCCTAGGCACAAAAACGAAGTTAACAAAGCTGTCTGAGGAAAATAAGAGTAGATTGACTCATGAAGACCCAGAGTGAAATCTGTCTTATCTGGTCACATATGAGTGCCCCAGTAGAGGAGTCACACCCATGATTGCTCACTCCAAAGCATTTTGCACTGAATGCAAAGTCTCCCAAGTTAGTCTTCTTAGTCCCTTATTATTAAAAGTGAATTGGCTACCATGATTCACTTTATGAAATTTATGAAAATGCTGCAACATGGAAAAGAATGATGAAGATAAACTAAGTAAAACTAACAGTGATGAAAGAGGAGTAATTTAGAGAACCAAAAGGAGTTTTAAAAATCTCATGACCATCCCCAGGTGAATTTGAGAAGGTCCTTTATGTACAAACTAACATAATACTGAAAAAGAGAAAAATAATAACAAGAAGGAAAAAAAAATCTTGGAAATTAAGTCATTATTGAAACAGTATGTTCAATAGGAAGATTTAAAGACAAGTATGAGGTAATTTCTCATTTCATCTGATACAATAAAAACAAAGAAATATACAATAGAAAAGATGAGTTTAGGATGTCTAACATTTGAATAATATGAGTTCTTGGTAAAGACGATGAAGTGAACAGTGCTGAAATGACCAAAGGTAAAGTACCAAAATGTCCTTCAAAGCTAAAGAGGGAAACTAATCTAATTAAAAAGGCTTTCCAAACACTGTACCTTAAAATATATAGACATATCATTGTGAAATATAAAAAAAACTCCAAAATCAAAGATCCTAAAATTACCTATAAATGACAGATAATCAGACCATCATTAACTTAGCATCAGAGATGAAAATGGAAAAATGCTTTCAAAGTTCTCAGTGGAAATTATTTTCTATGTAGATTTATATACTCAGGCAAATTTTCAGGAAAGTGTGAGGAATGAATAAAATATTTTAAAACTTGAAAGAATCCAGGAAGTATACTTGATAAAAAAAAAAAAATCTTTCTTAGGAAATTAGTTAAGGATATATTCCAGAAAAATTAAAAGAGTAAACCAAGAGGGGGAGAAAAAGTGAGATTCAGCAAATAACAAATAGAAAAGAACAAGGTAGGGAAGTTCCAGTATTATAACTTTGCAGCTGGCCTAAAGTCTATTTTAGATCAGAAGGAAATATATAAAATAAACTTTCATATAAATATAGATATATATACACACACATATGTTCTCTTTCTATAACCCAGTGACTATTACACTATTACACGGGAACCAGAGGAGAAAGAGTAATTAACACAGTATTTGGCCCTACTCTGAACTCTAATTTATTTGCATTATACTTTTCTAGTTAACCTATAGACAAATTATGAACAACTTAATTTTGCTTTAAGAGACTGTAAAAGCAAAGATCCAGTGACGGATGTGTTGGAGGCACGGGAGGCACCTATGTCCTCATCTTACTAAGTGGGTATGAAGCCATAATAATTAAGGTTGACAAAACATCAATAGTTATTTGAATTTGCAGATGGTGCCAGTGGAGGGAGAAACTGAGAATGATGGGGTAACTATTGAGGGAGGAGGTGTTTGGAAATATGAGCAGTGTGTCAAATCCTGGTGTTTCAGATCAAGATATCGATAGACAGTGCGTAAATCTGGTAACTCAGAGCAAAACTTTAAACTTTTTTTTTACTGTTTATAATTCTGTGGGTAGTTATCAGACTAATTAAATCTAGAGATGTTTTTAAATAGTTGACTCTGATAGGGGAACTGGGTGTGAAGGATATTGAGGCAGTGCTAATGTTAATTTTATTGCACATTCTTTGCTAGTATTTGATTTTTCAAAGCTTTATGTTTTACTTTGATAAAATAAGTTAAAAGTAGTAATTGCAACATGAAAAGTGCTAGAATGTTGATATCTATACAAGGGTCTATATGAACACATGGGAGAGTGATGGTTAATTCCAATTATTCTCCCTCTATATCCATTTTAATAAACCGTTTAAAATGCAAGGTCATGGATTTGGGTTCTTAGCTTGGAAGAGGCCACGGCACTTGCTCCAATGCATTAGGTGTAGGTATACATTTACACATTGATCAATGAAAGTTAATAAGGCTTAATGTTCATTTACTTCTCTTGTGGGAATATCTCTGTTTATTCAGCTATTGATTAACTTATCAGTATTTTTATCTATCATTATTAACTATCATTGATTTAACTCATGTGGTTTTAATTTCTTCACTTTAATTTCCCTTCTAGGAATAATTTTCTTTCATTTTATTACTCTCAAAGATTTTATACAGAAAGGTAATATTATTTTCTGGAATAAAATTGAAGAAAGATTCAAATCTTAATGCAAAAGTTCCCATCCTGCATGCCATTTCAAACATGGTGGTCCATGCTCTACCCAAATGCTCCTGAGATAACGTTCTTTTATTTTGTTGCTCAAGTGTACAAGTACATTGATGTTGAGTAGTTAGAGAACTACTGCAGGAGAGCTTTATATAGAAAAAGCGCACATCCAGAGTTTGTAGACAAGATCTCCAAATATTGCTTCTCTGACCACTTAATGTAGCAATGCTTAACGTACCTTGGCAGCCCACCTTAAGCACTTTGTCTACAACATGTGTGATATACAGCTTTTAGAAATCATGTATTTTATAATTTTTTTAAGTTGAGAATCACAGATGGGAGCTTTTAGTGCCTTGGTAAGTTAAAGATTAAAGGTGAAGGAGAGGTCCCTATAGAATAACTGTGTACAATTGCTTCTTCCAGGGCTTGGTCTAGGTCTGGTATCTAAAACAATTACTCTCCTCTGTCTTTCCTTAAATGATCATTAATTATACAATCTAACTCTATGTATTTTAAATTTAGGACGCTTGTTTCTTGAGATTCATTATAAGCTGGTAAAACCCTGCATAAGAGATCTAATTTGAAATAGAGCTTATTTTTAGATTCGAGTGCATGAAAATAAAGATGTTTTAAGATAGTTGGCAGATTTGGCATCCTCACTGGCAAAACGTGTTTTTATTTCTATATAATTACAAAAATATGTAATTTACCCTTTCAAGCAGAGACTATAGTTGGAGATTGGAGCGTAGCCAAAGTGTTGAACATCTTGCAGAAGGGAGTTTAGGGTAATCCAAAAATTATACACTGGCAACTCTCACCTCTGCACCTGGAAAACTAGTTTAAAAGATCTTGGAAGGTGGAACACAAATCATCTGGGTGAACAAAATTCGTTAGGAATAAATCAGCCTGAGCTTTGCAAATGTAAATCACTCCCTCTCTGCTTTGAAAGGATACTTTATGATGCTTAACAAAGAGTAAATAAAGGAGGATTGCCAGATGTACTCAATTTAGATTTTCAATGCCTCTTAAAAGAAATATTTTTATCCCAAGTATCACCTGACAGTGGGAATCTGTGCCTGCATTTAGAGAACACACAAGAAGCTTTCTTGCCATCTGGTCTGTCTAAGGTCCAGCTTTGCCAGAGACCACAGAGTTAGCTGCTGCCCCTGGACAAATCCATTTCTCATTGCAGGTCAATTCCCAGGAACCTATAAATTCTTGGCAACAGAGGGATATGAGGGAAAGTTCTGCCAGTGATTAAAAACTGGATAGATGACAAAAAGGCAAGATTCTGAATAATGTCTTGCTGCTATAAGGAAAGAGCTGTCTGCTTCTTGGAACAGGGACATGCATTTAACTCATTATTTAGAACAGGAGAGGGTGAGCTGATTGTGTGGAATTGCTGACAACAAACACTTTGAGGAAATGAAGAATCTGGAGAAAGTAGTTAAAAAAGTAGACATACGTGTACTCTTGCCTGTAAGAAATATAAAAAATGTTTGAGAATTATTTCCTTTCTTTAACCAATGTATGATCTAACTAAGGAGATGCTACACATAAAATTGTAATTAGCTTTAAATTCAAAGGCTGAAGGCAAATGATTGACATAAAGAGGAGGTGTAAGCAGATTTCAAAGCAAAGAGCAAACACTTTTGATTGAGATGGTCGCTGAAGGTGTCATGGAGCAGATGTGATTTGGTCCTAAAAAGGGGTGAAAGTCAGTGATAGGGGAAGACATTTGGCCAGGGTGGAAAATGGGCAAGAAGAAGACAGAAAATTTCAAAGTGTTTTGTGCAGCAGTTAATAGCCCATTTAGTCAGTGAAGAAGTACTATAATAAGCCAAATGTCTCCACTGAGAAATGACCATGATCAAAGCAATCTTTTGAATATATTTACTATATATGCTATAATACATAAAGAATGGGTCACATCCATAGGTGACAGGCCAGAGATGCAATGGATTTGGAGGTAACCCAGCTTTGAACCCTGACTCTATTACAGAATGTCAATTTTTTCCTAAATTAATTTATATGAATATTAAATATGAATCAAATGCAAACATAAATAGCTCTTATTTTTGAGAAGAAGAGGGTATTAGACAAGTCAAATCAATTTAAAGTCCTGTGGAAAAATAAACAAGAAAGAATAGCAAGAAAACTTAGAAAGAAAAGCACAAAAACAAAACCGTGCCCTTCAAGATGTTAAAATCTGTCAATAATTAAAACAATGTGCTACTGGCACATGAAGAAAAAGACGGTCCAATGAGACATAGAAAATCCAGAAATAGAACCAATTTATAAATGAGAAGGGATGGATTAGGCAATAAACGATGTGGAAACAAGTAGATAATGGTCTGATAAGAATATAAAGTAGAATCCATATATCACCTTAATATCAGGATATATTACAATAAGCTACAACATTCAAATTTATAATATAAAAGCATAAATATAGCTAAAGAAAATATAGAAGAATTATTTTATTACCTTAGATTGGAGAAGACTTTTCTTACACTGTTTCAAACTCTGGTAAACATAATAATAAAAAACATTGTTAAATTCAATTCTATAAAAATAAGAAACTTCTATATGTCAAAGTCAAAATAATAATAATCCAGGGAAATGTCCACTACTCATATGATAGACAAATGGCTAATATTCCTAACACATAAAGAGCTCCTATGAATAGATAAGGAAAAGACTTATACGTTAATAGAGAAATGGGCAAAACAGGGAGGTAGGAGGGAAGAGGGGGAGAGAGTAGGGAGACGGAGAATAGAATAAAACAGAATAGAAAATAAAATAGCTCTTAAACATAAACAAAATATTGTTTCACTCATAATTAGAAAAATATGAACTAAGACTTCCCTGATGTACCATTCTTTCACCTTCCTATTTGAGAAAAATTGGAGTTTCCTAACTTAGTGAGTTGCAGAAGTATGGGTGGGGGTATAATGAGATCCCATCCCTATGGATGGTATTCAGCAACATATTAAAATTATAAATACACATACTCTTCAATCTAGTGATCCCATTTCTGGGGCTTTATCTGACAGATATACTCTCCCATTTGAAACGCTATATGTACAGGAGTATTCAAGCAGCATTTGTAATAGAAAAATAAAAGTAACTTTTATGTAACTGTCATTGATAAATGACAAACTTCAAAATACATTCTAATTTTTCAAAAGCTTTTCAAGTAAAGGAATGACAGACCAATTTCCTCTTGTGAAGAACTGCAAAGGAGCTTTATCAAGTATTTTAACCAATTCATTCACTAAATAAAATTCAATGCCATCATTTTCCCATGAACTGAAAATAAGAAAAGGAGGAGAAAACATTTGTGGACTTAGAGAATTGTTCAGGAAATCAAGATCCCTTGAAAGTTAATATACGCTGTTAACCATTTTGTAATTTTAGGAAATACTAAAATAATTATAACAATAATAATAGTAAAGACTAATATTTTGTAGCATCACAAAATATATTTTTCTCTCTCTCCATGCACACCTATTGTAATGTTGTTAGGCCCAGCATGTGTAGCTGTCAAGCAAAAGAAAACCCTGTTCACTAGGAATCAAATAAAATGCTTTCAGAAAGAAAATGGTTTCCTCACTCTTGAGAATGCTCTTCAATTTTAAATATGTGTGAGACTTCTTTTATAAAAATAGAATTTGACTCTACATTTCAATTAGTTGCAAGGATATCCGTGAAGCAATTATTCTCAGTGACTTGATCTTCATTGAGAAGCAGCAGCACTTCAAAAAAAAATCAAAATAAAAGTTGGGACTGTTAGAGGAAAAGGGCAAGAAACCTCAGTGTTATAAATATTCAGCTCCCACATCGGTATCATCAGTTCAGTCTCCTTTCAGAAACAGTGTAAGCAAAGGTGAACAGAAGGGAAAGTGAGAAGCAGCGACCTTCAACGCTGGAGCTATTGCTGACTGTTAAAAAAAAAATCTACCATCTATGGCCGCTTTTCACCCCGGGAGTCAGAAACTCAGCAGATATTACTGGAAAAATGGTGGATGCCCAACTTCTGATGCACCCTTCCTCTCAGATGTACCTTCCCTATTTCTGAGTAGTCATCAACTCTTCTATCATTACATCTTCAAAGTCATCCTTCAACATCCATGTTTTTGGGGTTTTTTTCTTTCCTAGGCTATTGCATGCCTTGAGAACCATAGAATGGTCTCTTGGAAACTCAGAAGACTAGATTACTTACCATGGGTTTAAGAAATATACACCAATCATTTGAGTAATAATCTTACTCTTTTCCTCTCTGTGTGCAGAAGTAATTGAGAAATAAGCACAGGAGTCAGATGGAGGATCAAAGAATCAGTTTTTTGAAACTCGTAAAAACTGGGTTGGAAAATGTAGCTTAACCCCAAACTGGAACCATGCTCCTACTCCCTCCCCATCCCGCATCCCCAGTTTTCCTTATGAATCTAGAATTTCAGGTCTGACTCTTGCAGCGTAGAGTGTGTCTAAAAGACGACTTTACGATGGAGGCGTAAATGTGAGTAAGGAGCCCAGAAAGACAAGAGGAACTTAGGCACACAATTTGACTCATCAGATAAATGAGTGAGGCTTCCTTTGGGAAAGAATGAGTCAGAGAAGTTGGGGTGGAAGTCGTCGGGAGCCTGAATCCTGAGTCACTCTTTTGAATGACTCAAACAAAAATGGAACACTATCAAAATGCTAATACACTATCTCTTAAGAGTAAGACAGCAACCACTTTTTATTCATCAGCACTTTCTCTTAGGCAACAACATCAGATAAACTAGCTGATACAAAGAATTCCTGTTAAAACTATAATATTTAGAATTGAAAACTTCAGGTGGAAGAACTGAAATATACAGAGCATGGCGAGAGACAGGAGAAGCAGGTTCGGTTGAAGGTCATAGCTCAGGGCTTTCGGTGCCTAAGTTGCCTCGTGATGATTCTGGATTTGAGCACAAATTTCAGCTACAATTTTGCTTTTAGCTGGCTGACATTCTAAGATAAAGGTAGCAACATCTAACATATATATTATGCTATCATCTAGAATTAGCAAGGATGTATGGTTTCTCTTCCACACTTATTTTCTATTGGACTCACTTGAACTACTGAGTTGCTATTGCAAACTGAACAGGATATGTTGATTTTTGACCTTACTGGCATTATGAGCACCCTCACCTACACTACATGTTAATAATAATGAAAATGAACATTTACTGAACACTTCTAATTGTACTAGATATCATGTCTCAGCATTGCATACATTATTCCATTTAATATTTATAACTTTAATAGATATTATTAAACTATTTTACAACTATTTCTATCTGAGAGGAAAGTTCTTTCTCTAGGGTATAATCCTTTAAATAGCTACATAACCACCAAGGAAATTAGATAAGTAAATGTATTCAAAGCTTCACAGTATTGAATATTGTGTTTATCAAAGATGTACCTCACTTTTTTTTTCCCAAACAAGTGGTATCTTTTTATTAATTCAGCTACCATCCATGTACCCAGCACGTGGCACTCATTTCAGGTGAGTAGCAATGAACAAGGCAGACACCAGGCTCCCTGTTGAAACATCATCCAGGCGGCAATGGATTGATTTGTCACAGTTGATGCTCTTCTATTTCTTTCCCAGAAGGCTAATAGGCCTACCAAGAAACTGTGGAGTATTAGGAATCTAAGAAGCTATAGTTTACTAGAGCAAATGGTCTCCTCTAGAAAAGTATTAGTTACTCACACTGATATTACCCTGCAGTGACAGATAAGAACCCTAGTGGAGATTGCTATGGATTGCTATATAATCTGCTAAACATTCTCTGTGAATGAGCTTCATTCCTGAGTGAATCACCATAGGCTTTATTGAACAGTCTGAATTCCAAGGCTCTGAGCTACAATTTGGATATTCTGAAAACAGTGGGATACTGGCGGATGAATATAAAATTCTTAGTTAGAATATGAAAAACTAAAAAGGGTAGAAAAGAAAGGTGTGTACATTTAGTATTAAGGCCCAAATATTGCTGAATTGGCCTTTATTTGTTTTTGATTTAAAAAGTATATCACAACAGGTGGAATTTCTGTGGTCCTTTCAAGTTATTTGTTACCTTTACCTCATTCAGTGAATTTAGTGCACAGGTGGATAATTTGGTCAAAACTGGGTGAGACAGTTCAAAACTAAAGGAATAAAAGTACTAGTCATAGTCATAAACAAATGATGTTTGGGAAAATGTTTTACACTGACCTGGAAAATATTTTTATTGGAATAACATGTATTGATCAAGGTAAAAATATTTTACTTGGTTTTGTTCAGCTCCTTATTTAATTTAAGATGGTGGAAGTGGAAGAATTTGCCTTGTTTCTCTTCTGTCAGTTGAACTCATTAATGTGTTCAATTTGCCTGATCAGTTCTTTGATGGGCCATGGGAAAGTAGAGAAGCAAGAAGAACGGTATTTGCTCCCTTTATCCTTGAAGTTCTACCCATTCATATCTCTTAAATACTAATGCTTATATAAGAAAATCATGCAGCTCTCACATTGGGTCTCTTAGAAGAAGTCAGTTGTGTCCTCCCTGCCTCTTCACTAATCAAGGGGTGTGTATTAAATACACAAAATTTTAGACTTGAAAAATTAGGTCAAAATTGGAGGACAAACCTGCAATTACGCATTGTAGAAACAAGTATAAAAGCTATATTCAATATGGTAATATGAGATATTCCTAGGCTACCATGTATCTCAGTGAATATTGTGATTTATTACAGTATATCCAGACAGATGCCAAATCATGAGCTTTCAGAGGCTGGGCTTTTCACAATGCAGGAACATGATGGTGAATGATGTACAGTAGGCAGAGCTCTCTACTAGGTACCAGGGGTTGGGAGGAGAAGTTAGTGAAAGCAAGTAGTTGACACAAGATGCTTCAATCTCATAAATTTAACAGATATTTTCTTTAGGGAATACTACATTTCAGTGTTTATTCTAGGTGCTAGAAAACATAATATAGCTTGTCTCATAATTTAGTGAGCTTTTGTTCTGGCTATAATTTACATAATGGCAGAAAATTCAATTCATATACTTACCTATTTGTCAAATCAACTTCAATATTAGTGTTTTATTATTAAACTTAAAACAAATGACCATGTAGGTCATTAATTTTTGATAAAATGCATTAAGTTATGGTCTAACTTACACATCCTCATGTGTAAGTGATTTTAAATACTACAATTGTGTAAGGAAATAATACAGTACCATCTGCAAAATATTTTAGAATAAATTTCGATTTTGTCAACATTCTGGGACACACCAGAACTGAAGTGAAATCTCTCTGCTTCAAAGAAAGTATTACATAAACCCACTACTAACATGGATCCAAACCTTTTGACAGAAAACTTTCAACATACTTTATGATATTGTCATATTTTCTTTAAGTTATGGCAGAAAAAGATTTCTTGGTAAGAGAAGTAATACTTCCTGACTGATGTGATGGAAAAATGCTAATATATCAGGCTTATCTAAATTAGAATAGCGAAACAAAATGTTTTCGGTCAACAGTGAGAGTGTCTCAGGCAAAAATTTGTATTTATAATGCAACTGGATTTATGTTCCTATGTTAGACACCATAAGTGACTCATTCTCACATGAAAGGTTATTATCGGCAAGCAGAATATAGTTATCTCAGAATTTCATTGTTTTTCCATTTATGATTAAATATTTGTATTCCATCTTTATCTCCCAGTTTTCATTTTTACTGCTCCATCTGGTGATCCATCATGTCTTGTGTTTTAAATAGTAGTTTGTAGAGGGTTGAAAACATGTCCATTTTTTACATTGTCAGTAATAAAAAAAAATATTGCTTATAGTGTCTCCTGGGGTACATATTCATGTCATGCACATCAGAGTCATTGAGATATTTCTGAAAAGGAAAAGGTTAAAGGACAGACATTTTTAATGCCAAAAGTCTGATCAATATAATAAGGAATTGCACTGGTAGGCCTATTTATTTTTGTCTTGCTTAACGGAAACAGAAAAAGAGGAATGAAATCTCACAGGATGGAAATGACTTGTGGTGAATTGCTGCCATCCAGTTCAACTTTAAGTCCAAATGGCTCATTTGTCTTAGACTAGATCCTGGTGCAGCCCAGTGAACTGATGCTCTTGAAATCAAGCATAGAAATTCTGAAGCAATGCATCACATTTGCATCTATGATTTACTTAAAATATTCCATTTAGCCTTTCCTCCCAGGAAACAAAGCCAGCAATACTTGATTATTGAATAGCCCTTTTTGGATACTTAGTTTGAGGAGATTTTATTAAGATTATGGGAAACTTGAATTTTACAGAATGAATCATGGTTTATATTTCAGTTTTGATTTGTTTCCAAGGGTTGAAATAGGAGACTAGGATACATTATATATTAGCTCTATTTCAGCGTGCTCCTTTTGTAATCTCAGGCAAAGTCAAATGCTTTGGAGAAAAAGATTAAATTGTTAGATTAAGAGCTGCAAGAGAGGAAAAAATCCATATATGAAAAGTGGACTTGGAGTAATAACATGCAATATTTTTTATGTAGGTACATATATTTTAATTGTATCATCCTGGGGTTACATTCGCAATAATCAATTTAAACAGTGGTTTGAGGGAAGTATATACTCATTACTTTCAGAAGGAGGACTCTAGCTAACTCTTCTGTGTGTAAAATAAAGCTTGGGGCATGTGCGTACACACACACACACATACACACACATATCTCTAATAAACTGACATTTAAGTAATACCTATTGAATGCAGGAAAGCATTATTCTGGAGCATACAAAGAGATAAGAATGCATTATTTTCCCCTAAAAGAAGAGCAGGAAGCAATAGAATAATTCCTTTTCTCGGATTCTAAGAGGTCTGAATTGCCTCGGTGTAAGTTTGAGAACAATTCCAGCATCTCGGCATTTCCTCCTGTCTCTGTCCTGTGTTGCTAGGATGTTGAAGTAGGGAATGGACACATCACCTCCCACTCACCCCTACACAGGGCCTAAACCCAATCTCAGCCCCATGCCTCTTTTATTCTTCTTGTTCTTCTGTGGGAAGTGTCTTCCCAGGGCCACTCACTGTGCCCAGTACATGCTAAGTTCTTACAAAGGCTTAAGCCGACCTGATTCTCAGTATCAAATAAAAGAACAAATAATACTTTATAGGAGGATGATTTTTGTTCGTATTCAATGGTCACTTCTCAGAGAGGCTTTGTCTGACATCTTGATCTAAAGTAGTACTTTCTGTCCTTCTCTATCCTGTCCCTAAATTATTCTGGTTCATTTTTTCTCATAGCGTTTTTATCACAATTTTCACACAAATTCTGTTAGAGACCTATTCATTTCTTTATTTTCTTACTCTTCCCAATAAAATATAAGGTCCAGAGAGAGGGAGTTTGTTTTGTTCCCCTTTCCCTATGGAAGAGAACAGTGCTGGCAATTAGGAGATGTTCAATAAATATTTGTTGAGTTAATAAAAAATTAATTTGTTGGGTTCTTAGGTCATGTTCTCCCAGAAGCAGACCCTAAGCCAAAGATTTGAGTTACAGTGATTTATTAAGTACATGCTCCCAGGAGAAACCAGCAAGATGGCAGTGGGGTGTGGAGCAGGACAGGAAGGGAAGAGAGCCAAGTGAGCATGTGATTCCAGGTGAAGCCCAGACACAGGAAGTTCCTCATGAGGAGCTCTGGAGTGTAAATTCCAACTCCAAGCTTCTTCACCTGGAAGCCAAGGAGCTGGTTTCTTAGCTTTCCCATCAGTCAGTCTGTTGGCCACTGGTAGCCCCAGGTGTGGGCTAGGAAAATTTTTCTCCTTCTTCTTGTCGCGGATCCCACTTACCTGTCTTGAATCACCTCCCTCTTTTAGATGGTGACAATTAATTAAGCTGAACATTTGTCTAGAAAAGAAGGCTAAAGGGCCAGCTACTTTCCTGTTAAACAAAATGTACATTTTATGGCTGCCTAATTAGATTTGTAAAGCATTGTTATATATAGTATTGATATCATTTGATCCTCAAAGCAACCTTTCAAGCTAGAAGTAACATTATTATTCTCTCTCTCTCTCTGTATTTAGGAAAAATGAGGTCCAGACAGGTTAAATGTTAGGAGTTGAGCCAAGACTCAAAAAGAGGCTTGATTGCAGAAATTGTTTATGTTCTTACTGCTGTACCAAGCCGTCACATAAAGAGATTATTCTGCCTTTATTTTCTTCATCACTGAAAATCTAAAAATAAAAATTTGGGGCCAAGTAAGTGGAGAAAAAAGAATCAAAACAGATTAAGAGGGAAATGTTAATGATGGAAAGAGTTTAGAGGCTCTCCAATCACACTGAGTAGGGCTGCCCGCTCCATCTGTGCTGGAGAACGATGTGACACTACACCCTCCGCACGCCACCTCCCTTCTGTTGAGCCCCTCTCCTTGCCGTTATTCTACTGAAGCCTACTCCAAACTCTGCATTGTAAGATTTTCGAGAGTTCACTGATGGAAAGCAATTTAAGAAACAACATTCGAACAATGGTAGTGGGCTTTAATGGTCAAAGATGACTGAAAAGAAGTTATTTGTTTGGAAAAAAACAGAACCAGAAAACAACTGATGACCTATATCACAACTGGAATGACTTTGCCTTCGGGTTATAAAAGCACTTTGCGTCTATTTATTTGTTTGGCTACTGTGAAAATAAAACACTTCTATGCAATCAAAATCTGAACTTTTGGAAAAAAATTTTTTTAGCACCTAATTGTGTTGGTACTTCACAACTATCAATATTGTTGTCTTTCTGAATGCACCTTCCAGGTTTAAGTATTTGAGACCAGAGTAAAATTTTAACCTATTCCTCACAAATAAACCAAGTATAAAAACTTTGATATTTAAATTACTTTTACATTTCAATGTTTTTGTATGGAATTTCACGAAGCATAAGAATATTAATTTGAATAGTCAGACAATAAATATAGTTTTAGATTACTCCTTCAGCAAATGGTATAATAAATCATAATACTATGTTGTAAAGTAATTTATAGTTTTCTAAGCCATTTTGAACACCTCTTCTCATTTTATCTTAACAAACATTCTTTTTCTCAATTTCCATGGAAAATTTTGCATTTTATTAGAATTTTAGAGGAATTTAGAGCTGGCAGGGAAAGAACTTAGTATTATTTTAAGCAGAGAAAATGTGGTGCAGGGACGTTTCTAATGCCACAGACTCTCAATTAACCAGATAGACGTAAGAACCACATCACAGAGACTGGTGCTCTGAGCGGAGGCCCTCGCTGTTCTCTCCTCCTTCCTGTCACAGCGTTTGAGGCAACTTTTAATCAGTCTTTGATAATTTACTTCTGGCTCCTGAATAGACTTCTTCAGGAACACTGATATGGATTTCCCGGCTTCACACTGGATTGTCTCAAGTCTCCTCCTTGTCTTCTATTTTATTTACTTATTGATTGATTTTGAGTTTAGCTGCAGCCCTGGACCTTGTTTCTGTCAAGTTCCATTTGTTGATTCTGCAGCACTAGACCCACAGGGGCCTAGGGTTTGGGAATAGGGGCTGGATGTGAAGTAGGATGTGATATGTCTGCAGCACCCATCATAGCATCCAAAGAAAATCAAAAGATTGCAAGCTGCTAAAGCGAACTTTAACTGGAGTATTTTCCCACCTCATCGAATATTCCTTGAAAAGATCTTTAGTAATGGCTATCATCACCCATCACTTGAATATGCTCTCAATGAACCCGTCTTCTGTTTATGGATATATATGTCATTTTAAAATAAATTTAGATTGTTTTTAATGAAAAAGATCAAATGAAAACTTATATACATATATCTTTGTACAAACATGAAACTATTTCATTAGGTTAAATTCCAAGATGTTTAATTACTGGATCAAAATGTAAGATTGTGCTTAGAGTTCTTGAGACATATTGCCCAATTGCTTTCCAGAAAGTTCTATTAATTTTATACTCCCACTAATAATATGTGAAACTAAATCATATTGTCCTTGACAAATGCGAATATTTTGAAAAATCTTTGACAAATTGATGGGTGAAAAATTACGTCTTTTTGTTTTAATTTGGCTTATTGAATATATATCCAAGGTAATAGTGTCAGATAAAAATTGCTAATATAAAAATAATACAGGAGTGGCATAATGTTATTATACATCATTTATACATGATACGTGTTGTACATCTTACGTTGTAGTCCACTGATGTATTTGGAAAAGAGTTAAAATATAACTATAAATTTGCTGATGAGAACCAAAAGTGATCTTACCATCCTGTGATTTCACAGGCATTGATTATATACTCCTCTGTGACATTTGAAATCTGGTATCGTGGTATTTATCTTTTTTCCGCTTTTGCTATTTAACGTCTTTTAAACCTAGATTCTAAGCAACTTAGGCTAGGGGCATTCACACAAGCCTTTATTAGTCCCTTTAGCTTCCACCGTAGCAAGTGGTATGTGTTGCAGAATCCCCAACACACATTTGCTGACTGCCTCGCGCAGGGACAAATAGAATCTCTGTGTTGGAAAACACAGTCCTTTCATCATCTGGGGCCCATGGGAACAGAGTAGTTACACTAGGCTCACAAAGATTTAAATATCGTATGTATTGTCAGAGGTCAAAAGGATTTTCCCTGTAATACAAGCACAACGTACAGCTTGGGGAGCAAATGTGCATAAAGAGACCATCTTGACTGATATTATCCCTTTCGCTTTCTGGAAGACTGCACCTTCATCTCTCTAATCCTGATCTTTCTCTGACCCGAACCCATCAGTCCTACCCAATTCCAGTTTTTATAAGGACTCTTCCTTCTTTCATCTGGACTTCTTTAGCTTTTTAGCCTTGGTTAGTTAGACTCTTTTTCAGAGTTAAAATGTATATCCCTTCTATATTAATTCTGTCTAGCACTGACCCATTTCCAGCCATTTATTTTTTACTATGAGACTTCATTCTTGCAAGCGGTTTCTCTCCACTGCTGCAACCGTCTGTGAATTGAGCAATATCACCTTACTTCGCTCTAGCTTTTACAGCACGTTCGGCCCTTGGTAACAATGTTCTTGAAGGACTAGGGCAGCTACAACTTAGCATATAGCTTCTTCAGCTGGAATTTACCATGACCCCAGTCTGCCTTCAGCTAGCTCTTGACATACCTTATATAATATTGTGACAACAGAGATAGCTTGACGCCATCTCTCAGGATGAAAAAGAATCATGTAGGTCAGAAGCTGCATGTTTATTTGCATTTGTTACGATGTGTTGAATTGTGAATATTCCACCTCTCTCAACCTCTCTCGTGCTCCCTGCGTATAATTTAGCATACAGCATAAAGCAGTAGCTGGGCACCAGAAGTGTGACTGCATAGGAGAGCCCAAAAGGAGCAGAATTGGGGCTGGGTTGATGCATAAAATAAAAATTCTAGTTCTCTTTGCTAGATCAGCCATGAACGTCATTGCTTCCAAATCAGAGTGATTAAAATTTTGTGTGTCCAAAAAGCTTTCTTGAAAGGACAAGCATTGAAATAATAAACTACTTCCAGGCTTTTAAAGTTTTTTTTGTATTTGTTTGATTTGTTGTGTGTGTGTATTGAAAATCTACCATTGTCTATAAGCTTCTTAAGTCAACGTAATGATCTTTCATGGTTTGACGTTTTCTTGCTTTCTAGGTTTTATCTTTCAATCTTTGCCCTTCATTTTTTTGTTCTAGTAAATGTAAAATTCCTTATTATTCTCCCAATACATTGTGATGTCTTCCTGCTGAACACCTTGAATACATATTTCACTTTCTTCTCCTGGGTGCTTCTTACAAATCTGGCGAAGCTCAGGATAACAATTCGCTCCTTTAATTAGTGTTTGTTGAACCTCCAAACTGGGCTAAATGTCTCTCTTCTATGCATTCATTGCCCCATGAATATCAGTATCGTGATGCTCATCATGTTGTCTATAAATTATCTACATTTCACATGAATGTTTACCTCACAAGCAATGTCTCAGTGTAAGGGCTTATATCTCATTTAACTTTGAATCTGCAGTGTTCTGAATAGTGCCTTGTATGCAATACCTGTTTACTACATGGAATTTGAGCATCATAATAACCCTTTGAAATGGATGTTATTATAATTCACATTTTTCAGTCATGGGAATTAGGTTGAGAAAAATTTCTGAGATTTACCCAGGCAGTAACTAATGAAGCAAAAATTTGAATCCAGAAGTTTACCCAAAGCTATTAGAATTCCAATAGACCATAATGCCTCCAGAACACATGTTTGTATCAGTCTAAAGTCTCTTGTGTTTCTAAATTCACACATAGACACAAGTATCTTTCTATACCACCTGCTTAGTCAGTCACCAGAAGAAGGAAATCCTCTCCAACTACATTTTATTCCATGCCAAAGACAAGGAAAACCTACCCGGATTGGTAAGATTCAAGGCCACTCTTTGGGTTACATTTTATAGATGGTGTTCATAAGTCTGTATAATCCAAACATACGGCAATCTCTCCTTGGGTTTAGGAGTTGCGGCCTCTTAAACTTTTGTCCCATTAAAGGGTAAATTCAAAGACCAGGATTTGGGCTCAAGATTCAGAGAGAAAACAGATCTCATACTTCTTTGATTGTAAATAGCATACATTCATATCTATGTTTAAAATGAATTAGTCCTTCACATGCTTTAGCTTAGTTTCTTGGAATTCCACTTCAGGGTTTATAGCCAGAGCAAAGTATAAAATGATTCTTTGTTACATTTTGCTTGTATTATATGTATATCTCCCATGGGAACCTTGCAGAAAAGAATGACACAATGTGGATAAAAATGGGATATTGACAAATCTCCTGAGCAAAATGCTATTATAATATTACACCTTAATAGAAATCCATTATTTTTATTATTCAAACATTATAGTTCTTCCATGATCCAGAGAGATCCACTTGTTTATCGTGGAGCAGGGATGTACCCCTGCTCATGGAATGGTCCCGTCATAGTGCCTGCATGTTCACTGAGTCACTGAGAAGGGAAGGGTAAATCTTCCCCGTCCCTTATCAGAACACTCCAGGGTCCTAGCCAAAGAAAAGAACAACAGAAGAGTGTGCCTACAGGTCTGACCTCATAGATTCCACAGCTTAACTAGACTAGAGTAGCTTTGGCCAAAATTGACTTTCAGTAAAAGACACACAAGAATTCTTTTTCACCTTTGCGGACATTCAGGAAAATTACACATTGTTTAACCCACATTCAAATAGCTCCTAAAACAGCAAAGTGAAAAAGTAAACAATTTTAAGTTGAGCTGTGTGTCATAAAACGTGCAGCTTATGTTGGCAATGCCTTACTCTTAAATAGTTTTAGTCAATATGAATCAACAGTTGGCAAGCCATTTTCAGCACTAAGTCATTGCCTTGCCTAAGCACCCCTTTATCTGGAGACGATTTGGTTCATTTCAAACTCCACTGACACTAGGAAATGACTCCCAAACAGGATTTGATGTATTAGCTTCAGGACCACAATGAAAAGAATTCTGAGATCACCATAGACCCTGGCTCTGAACTAACTCTTTGAAGACTTTGTAAGGAATTTGAATGGGATTCTAATCATGAAATTTGTCAGAAATCTAGTAAAATAAGTAAAAAATAAATCAAAATTTCTGAAAAAACTACTCATTTCCTTTTGTATATATCAGACTCGAGTGTCTCAAGAAGAAAGAAATAAAGACGAATGAAAGATGAAAGAAAGGAAGGAAGGAAGGAGGGAGGGAGGAAAGAAAGGAAGGATAAAAAGAAAGGAAAAGAGGAAACCGTTCCAATAAAAGCTTGATTACTCACAGGAAACAGTTTGTCCAACTATCATTGTGTATAAACCTTAAAATTCTCCTTTTCTTACATAAGACAAGTTAGGCATGCTTCTTGTATACTCCTCAGGAGGAATAGGATTTATGTCATTGAATTAAGGACATTTCAGATTTTTTAGACATTCTTTTAGACAGCTATCATTGTACGATTTCAAGTACACTTAAAATAATGTTTTTATTTGGAAATAACTTTAAACTCAAAATTTACTGAATAAGAATTACATAAATAGAGCTGGCCTGGTGGTGCAGCAGTTAAGTGTGAATATTCCGCTTTGGTGGCCTGGGGTTCACTGGTTGGGATCCTGGGTACGGACACGGCGCCGCTCAGCAAGCCATGCTGTGGCAGCCATCTCACATATAAGTAGATGGGCACGGATGTTAGCTCAGGGTCAGTCTTCCTCAAAAAAAGATGAATTACACAAATAGTACCAGGTTCAACTGCTGTTAACACTTAACCCCATTTTCTTCCTCATTTGTTCTCTCTCTCTTTCTTTGTACATATACCCACACATACAAAAACACACACATAATATTTTTGTGAATGTTTAGAGAGGACATTGCATTCATCACGCCCCTTTTCATTATTTATTTCTTAAAAAATAAGAATATTCACTTACATAACCTGAGTATAATTATAAAATTCAGTAAATTTAAAATTGAAATAATTCATTTAGCATATCTACTAGTCATATTCCAGTTTTGCCTATTGACCCAATAATACTCCGAATAGCATTCCCGCCACTACAAGATCTAGTCTAGGATCAAATATTGTGTTTACTTGTCAGAGTTAGTGTCTTTAGTGTCCATTTATCTGGATCATTTCCACAGTCTTTCTTTGTCTTTTAATATTGTCGATGTCACGATCCAATGTACACACCAAGATAGAGCCGGAGAGGGCTGATGGCCACTCTGAGTTTATTATAACCAGCATTTCAATATATACATAGCTTACAGCTGTTAAACATACACAGGTGTTCTGGACAATGTAATTAGCAGATGCCAAGAATTCTTAGTGAGTTCTCAAGGAGCCCTCCCTCGACCTCTGTTTTGATATTATCATGTTTTTGCTGTGCTCCTATATTTTTATCTCGGAGCATGCAAGGCCTCCTAGGCAACAGCCCCTCCTGCTCCCGATATCGTGTCTCCATCTGTGCCCCTGGGCAACCGTGCCTGGCTTAGGTTGCCTCCCTCTGGAGATCTTACCCATCTTTGGCTAACCGGCCTTCTCGCCTCCAGGTCACAGTTTGTTGGCAATCCTTTTCCAGTGATTATTAACCCTTCCTGTGTCAGGGGCAGTTACAGATATGTACATTTTTGAAGGATACTTTTAAAATATGAAATCCCTTGTTTTAGGTTTATCTGATGTGGATTCATATTCAGTTCAGGTTATGCATTCCCAGACATAATGCTATGTAAGTGACATTGCTTTATTCTTAGATTATCACATTGGAAACAGTAGATATCCATATGCCCTCTTTGGTGATTTTAATTTGAATCACAGAGTCAAAGGGTTGTTGATGTCTCCACTGAGAGTTACATTTTATTTTTTTCCTTACAATTAATAAATGATCTGGTATTGACACTTTAAGGCAATACAAATATCCTGCTTTTCATCAAGATGCAGCTACAACTGATGATTCTGGCTCAAATCAGTCTACTATGTTGGTTGCAAAATGCTGGTTTTTCACCTTGAAAACTCCCACCACATTCACCAGTTGGCCCTCTATTGTAAGCAAGAACTCTATTCTCATTCATTTATTTGTCTATTTATGATCAATATGGGCAGGTGGAATTTTACACAATGGTTAATAATTTATCACTATACAAAATTATTTTGGTATTCAAATTGCCATACAAGCTGGCTCTTGAATCATTGTGCCATGCTCCATTAACTTTTTGAGCACTTTGTTGATTTCTGGCATAGCAACATATTCTAGGATTCTCTTGTACCTGCTCTTTCTCAGCCCTGGAATCAACTAGTTATTTATCTTAGTATTCCTGGTTCCATTTAGTGGGGAATGGTGCTAGAGATTAAGATTTGGGCTCTAGGTGTGCTTAATTAGATTTTTTTCCCTAGGCTCTTTCAGCAGACACGTGCATATACACATACCTAAGCATATATATATATATATATATGAGTATACACACACCTGCATAGACACATACAGACACATACATATATATGAGTGCACACACACACAGATATATATTTTATAAATCATGAGTTTGTACCGATATCTCCAATTACAATACATCACAGAGTTCTTTCTCACTCTCCTCTTTTCTATATTTTTGTCTCTCCTTCCATGTGAAAATCCCAACTCCTAGCATTTATTAATGCTATAAAACAACTTAAATATAGTCATAATTGACTTGTCCATATTTCCTCTTCAAAAAACAAATCTATTTAAAGTTCTCCCCTACATAGTCAAAGACTAATAATGTACAAATTCTATGTTCATAAGTTACTTGGATTATTGCTTTTTCTTCTTTCCCATCAGTCTTGTTACAGTTTTAATTTGAAATATAATTGGCTATATTTGCTTCAGATTGCTTTCCATTTTAGTCTTACTTCTGGTCTTCAAATCTTTGTTGACTTATTTTAGTTTTTCAAATATGTAGATCATTTACATGCTTCCCTTATGAAAGCTCCACAAAACGATGTATTCAGAGAAGCATCACTCCTAAAATCCCTGCCACCCCGTTTTTCTACATCTCATGAATGTAACTCTCTCAGAGTATTTCATCAGAGAAGCATAACCACTTTTTTTGAAGGATTTGACCTTATGCAATTGTAAAACCTGGTTAAATAGTCTATAAAAGGCTGTGATTTCTCACTGGTGCTGCAGGCTATGAGAAAGGCAAGATGGATATAAAGTAGGAGAAGCAAGAAGAAGCTAAAACCTGTGAGAATGAGGTGAAATCCAAATGGGCAGCATAGAACCCAAGTTGGTCTCTCACTGCCTCCAAGTCTCCAACTTTAAAGATGGAGATATCCTGCGTTAGTGCCCTTTATCACAGAACTAAACTCCTACTGGACCAGGAGTTGGAGAAGCTACAGCAGAAGATCATCAGGAAGTAGAGGATTTGTTGGCCTAATTGTTGCTCCCAAGTCAATCAGGAGTGGCAGATAAGTGACAACATGCATGATCTGCAACAGTGACCTCCTAAGTGTAAAAAGAATATAGCCACCCCTTTACTTCTGCCTTCCCAATCTGGTGAGAAAGGTCTCCTATGACCCATGCAAACTCAGATCCAATCATGGAAGGGGATTTTGAGAAGTATAGTTCTGGTTTAGCTAACTTGACACAATATAAACCACCAGGATCCATCCCTTGTCAACTTGGCATCCATATTTACCTCTTTTAACCATACTTACCTTCCAAAAGACTACAGTAAAAAAAAAAAAATGCTTCTGCCTAACTTAAGGCAATTACCCTTTCTACAGCAAAAACATTCTAATCCCCTCCAAAAATTAAGAGTTTCTCCATCTTTGTGTTTTTTTCATTTCTCTTCTAGCTGAGACACATTCTCCTTTGATATTGTGGGTGTTCAGAATAGGCCATCCCAAAATGCGTCTCTTTGGCTTGATTATTTTTAAGGACAAAAGACTCTGAAAGAAACTTTGACCCTCTCCCTAATTGCCTAAAAGAACTTAAGATAGAAAGCCTGTCCCCAGGAAGCCATCATCATAGATAACTCTAGGTATGGTAGACTGGGTGGATCCTTACTAAGCCAATTATTACCAAAGTTCTCTCAAGTCACACTGGCTATAGATAGCACAGCAAACATTTGTTTATCAAACATTTGCTTTTCCATCTCCATGTAAATTGCCTTCCTCCCCTTTGAAATCTCAAGCCACTACCCACAACATCCTCCTTTGTCTTTAGCTGAAGATGGTATTTAAGGTGGTGGCTTTGGCCATTTTGGCAAGTTACTCAGTTTTCTTATGTTTCTCCCATGTAATACATGTTATTAAACTTTGTTTGATTTTCTCCTGTTATTCTGTCTTATGTCAGTTTAGTTCTTAGGCCAGTCAGAAGAGCCTAGAGGGTAGAGGAATAGTTCTTCTTCCCTACAGCATCCTGGGATTTTAATACTGAGATATGAGGTAAACTGTTATTAATGTATAGTATGTTAGATGGCAGAGGAATGAGAGAGGAGAAAAGTAAAGAAATTACTATGTACCCAAACATGTTATATCAAAATATGGAATAAATACTCATAATTATTACAATCCCTATCAGCAGCTGGTCTGCTCTATCTTTTCCTGCACCCCATTCTATTCTCTCTGTTCTTAGCAAGATACTTTGTAGGTCATAGTTTTTGAGTCATTTTCATTCCTGAAAAATCTGGGGTGTTAGTAGTCCTATTGGCATTGAGTTGTTCTACTTTTCCACTGACTATAACCACAGGATACAGGAATACTAAACTATCTCAGGGATCTCTTACATTCCGGATATGTACCTCCTTATCCCCATTGTGTAAAATCAATCCAATTTCCATTTAATAATAAGGCTAAACCACTCTAGCCAGAATGAGTAACCCCATTCTTTGCCTGATGTTTCAGTAGCATAAGGACCCCAAAGTAGCCATATGGCAGTCTTGGATTCCAGTCTAATGGCACAATCATTGGGTCCCCTAAGAAAGCACTTTTTGGAGGGAAACAAGACTTTAAGACTAACAGAATCTAAAGTTACCCAGTGGGAAGCCAACCTTCTGTTGAAGTTACACATTTTATTGTTTACTGATATACTTTCTGCATTTCTTTTTGAAAAGATAAATAGATATACATATTTTCTTTTCTTCCATAAAAGGTAAAACATTATATATTTTCTTTGCACTTTGCTTTTGGCTTTTAATGTCTCATGGAAATCACTCCATATCAGTTCATAGATTCTCCTCTTCTTTTTCTTTCTTTCATTTTTTAAACAGTTGCATGGTATGACACTGTGTGTAGGTACTACTGTTTATTTAAACAATTTCCTATACTCAGACATTTAGGTAGCTTCCGATATTTTGCAATTATAAAAAAATGCTACAATGAATAATCTTCATGCATATGGATTTTAATGTTTTTGGAGGTGTATTTTTCAGGGGCATTTCCTAGAAGTGGGATTGTTGGGTGAAGGGCAAGTGCATAAGTAACTTTCTTGGATATTTCCTAATTTCCTTTCACTAGAGTTGAATCATTTTGCACTTTCTGAATTCTCATTAGCAACGTATGTATGAAGTGGCTGTTTCCTCACAGCCTTACCAAAATGTGAATTGTTAAGCTTTTGAATTTTTGCAAATGGTAAGTAAGAAATTGTAACTGTGTGATTTTATTTTACATTTTTCTTCCTATACTGAAGTTGAACATCTTTTTATGTTTAATCTTTTCGGTTTAAATGTTATGTTAAGTAATTGGTGTGTGTCTGAATTGTTTGTTCACGTATTTTATTCATTTTTTTCTATAACATTGTTGAGATTTTTCCTTTGATTGTTGAAAGTTCTTTGTATATTACAGATATTAGCTCTCTACCCATGATATATGTGGCAAATATGTTCTCCACTTTGTCATCTCCTTTTGACTCTCCTATGGTATTTAATTTTTACTGTGGTAAAAAAACTTGTCTTTTTTTTGCCATGAATTTTTAAAAATCTTGTCAAATATGTTAATCTTTTGTTACATCTGGATTTTTGGTCATAGTTAAAAAGCCTTTCCATATAAGCAGCTTAAATAAGAACTCATCTTTATTTTCTTGTAATACTTGAACAGATTTTTTTTTTATATTTAGATATCTGATCTGTTTGGCGTTTATTGTTGTGTATGTTGTGAGGAATTGATCTATTTTTATCTTTTTAAAAAATAGCCAAACAGTTGAATCATTGTTACTTATTAAAAACTAGCAAAAAACAAGCTTTATTGATTCTTGATGCTGCCTTTCTCATATACTAGACTTCTCTTGGTAGTTTTGTCTGTTTCTGAACTTTTTGAATATGTTTCATTAGTTGCTTTGCCTTTTCGTGTGTCAGTACACACTCTTTTAATTATAACAGCTTTAAAATTTGTTTTCATTTCTTGAAGAACGAATTCCCATCTCTCCCCTAGAGCTTTTCTTTTCCAGGGTGTTCTTGGCTATTATTGTGTGTCAACTGTTCTACCTCCATAAAAAAAAAAAAAAAAAACCTCGTTGATATTTTTATTGAGATGGTTTCATATTTATAATTTAACCTAGAGCTAACATCTGAATGATATTGAGATGTCCCAACCAAACACAAGGGATGTCTTTCCATTTATTTAAATCTACTTTTCTATCTTTCAGGAGTGTTTTAAAGCTTTCCTGATAAAAATTTTGCTCATTTTTGTGAAATTTATTTTGAAGTCTTTAAGTATTTTGTAGCTATTTCAAATAGACCTTTTAATTGAATCAATGATGGTCATCTACCTATCAATGGTATATGGAGATATTAGATATACTGTCTTTTTTTTTTTTAATTCCAAATAGGTCTTTTTGTAAATAGAAAAATATTGATACCAAACTAGTTTCAGTATGGAAAAAACAAAGGAATCGTTCATCTGCTTAGAACACAAGTTTCCTCAAAAACTCTTAATATATTGGAATGTCTGGTAATATTGAGCATGACAGATGCCATCTTCATCTGTAGTGGGACTGAGCAATTTCGAAACCTCATTGTCCTCATGTATAAAGTGGATATGCTAATATATTTCCAGGACATTTTAAGAGCCAGAATTATTCTAAGCAAAGGACTAAACTATGGGAGACAGTAAATGTTTGTGATTCTGATTATTCAGGTGTATATGGTTGATAGGAGAGGGAAAATTGCTTTCCAGCAAACACTTATTTTACACCATGCCTTATTTAGAAAAGGAGCTATCCATAGAGATATTGGGAGATGCATGTCTTGTGTTTTTTTTTTTTTTTTTTCTTGGCACCTGTTCTTTACGGGGGAGAAAATGAGCAAAAACAAAGAAGCTGACATAGAGTGAGGCAGCTCATAAACATCTTCTCTTAGAAAAGCTTCCCGCATGTAAAAGCCATAATCTTGAGGTAACCAAGATAGCATCAGCCTCACAACATTTTAAACAGGTATTTTTCTGACTCTAGGCCCCTGATTTCTCTTTGCTTACAGCATTTACTTTAAAAAACTTGCAATTGTAAATTCTTTCTCTTCCTTCTTGAGATGAAAATCTTCTCCCAACCTCCTGTCAGTTTTAATACCCAGGAATGTCTTTCTCAAGGACCTGGGAACCAGCCCTTTGAAATGTAATCATCAAGAAAGTCAGCACTTATAACTACCAGTCATTGTGGGAGGATAGGAGCCTAATTTTGATAAGCGCCAATCAGAAAACATAAATGGCCTAACCACATTGACCAACTCCTCCCCTAACATCCTCCATTAATTCCACCCGCTCACCTCAATGCTTAGAAACTCTCCTGCCTTTTTTCCAAGGTTGCTGAGTTCAATCTCTCTCTCCTATTGCGGTAGTCTTGGATAAAGTCTGCCTTGCCTATTTAACTCTGTTAAGTGCATTTTTTCTTTGACAGAGTCTTTAAAAATCCTCTTGCAATGAAAATTTACAATTTAACTTTACTGATTCTGGCTAAGGCATATGATCCCCTCTGAGAACAATTGGGCATTTATTAATGGCCCTTGAGGTAGATTAAATACATGGGCATGGAGATAGCATTCATTTTAAATTGATATGAAATCAGTGATTTGGTGTGCATGCTCATAAAACAGTCACTGACTCTTTCTATGTTAAAATTCTTTAATTTTCTCTGATAAAAGAGAAGAGTTTCATAGGAATATTGTATTATACTTAGTAGGATTCTATCTTTCACTCATAGCTTCATCATTTGCTTTTGTATTGTCATCCCAAGTTTCAGCAACTTTGTTGGGTTGTACTAACACATCTCTGTCCTTAAGAAATAACTCTGTAGCTTGGCTTCAATATAAATTTCCATTTTGTTTTTACTTTGGAGTTTCTTGTTTTGTTTGCCTGTTTAATCTGGCCAATTTTCATATTAATACAAATGATTTTACTTTTCCTGTCAATGCCTAGGTTTTTATATGCTACTATCTTCCATTTATTTATTCATTCATTCATTTATTCTTATTTGGAGATATAAGAGTAAGACACTATTTCTGCCCTGAAATGTCATAAAATCTAGTGGGGAGAGAGATAAGTAAACGAACAATAATAATGTGTTCAAGTAGGTTTAATAGAGTTATTTTACATCAGCTGTAGAAAAGCATGTCAAGGACAAGTAATTCCAATCCATCCCTGATATTGGTAGTGAGAGAAGTAGTGGATGCATGTGAGTTTGTGGGAAGAAACATGTTTAAATAAGTTTCATATGAAAGAAGTGTGAACAATGAGGGGTGTTGGCAGAAGGTATTGGAGAGAGAGCTGGAAAGGTAAGCAAGAAATATTATGTTAGGGAGTTTGAACTTGACTTTGGACGTGAAAGAGCTATTGAGGCATTTTGTAGTTGGAAAACTGACATGATCCTATCTGAGATTTAGGAAAAAAGTCTGATGTTAGTAAGAATGGTTTGGAGGTTATATTAGAGTTTTTATAAAATTTTCAGTTTATCTCCTTAATAATCATAAGATAATTTAATTATTGAACAAATTTATTACTGTGGCTACATAATACTAACAGAACCCTAGGAAATGAGTGTGTTTCACCAAACTAATAATTATACAGTTATCTTATTATTGTTATTTTTATATGATTATATTGCTATCCTTAGGTAATACTCTCAAAAAACTATAAGATCTTCTAGCCAACTCATTTTTACAGATGAAGTCGCTATGAGATAAATATGTTGGTGACATGCCCAACGTTACAAAATACTTTATAATAACAAAGCACTATATTTGCACTGCTAGGTGAATTTATCCCTCAAATTGAAAGTCAAGGCTATCTCACTCACAAATCTCTTTCCAAGTTGGATTTTACTTTTTTAATGAAAATTAAGAAAGACATTTTGTTTCACATGACAGCATAGAGAAAGTGAATGTTGATCAATGACAATTCATAGCTTGAGTCTACACCTTGGTCTAAGGGGGGATGTGGATATGAGAATATAATACCCTATATATTTACAGAAAACTTGGGGAGAGCGTGGGACTTTTCAGAGTTTAGACCAAGCATTAGACTATTTCCTTTCTAATCTTAAGGGCCCTTACCCCAAACCAACATCTGTCTTACATTGTTTAGTACTCCGTAGTTATATACCTTTTGCATAGTGAAATGTTGACCCTTACAACAATTCTCTTACGGAGTTGAGGCACTTTCTTTGGTTTTTTTATAAAACCAGTCTTTAACACGTGCAAAAAAGGAGATTTCAGGGGCTGGCCCCGTGGCTGAGTGGTTAAGTTCGTGCGCTCTGCTGCAGGCGGCCCCCTGTTTCGTTGGTTCGAATCCTGGGCACGGACGTGGCACCGCTCATCAAACCACTCTGAGGCAGAGTCCCACATGCCACAACTAGAAGGACCCACAATGAAGAATATACAACTATACACTGGGGGACTTTGGGGTGAAAAAGGAAAAAATAAAATCTTTAAAAAAAGAAAAAAAAAGGAGATTTCATTGAGCTGCGGATCTGAGTCCAAAATTCATACATTATTTTTCAGTCCAGTGCTTCAAGCTATTGTCACATTGTATTTATGGCTTCTCCCTTAAAAAAATTAGTTCCATTTGAGTGCACACAAAATTTAGGTGCAATAACATTTCTGATTGTCTTTTACTGCATTGAAAGTACATCTATCCAACAAGAGTTTATGGTTAGAAACAAGCTTATCACCCATGTGAGTGCTAGCTATTTCATTTGTCTGCTAATATCTACCTTTTACCCACTTTCCACTCTCCTCTGGGTCTGTGAAGCTGATCCATAGAGCTTGCTTAATGGTGCCCTTGTCCTCTGGCTCCCAGTTGGCGTTCATTGATGGGAGACAGTAGCAGAAGATCAGAGGACAGGAGGAGAATGAAGTCTAGATAGACATTCTCTTGGAAGTCTTTTTACATTATTAGCCACAACCCTCTGGGTGACTTCTCTAAGTTCTGGAAACTACTCTGCCCCTTAGCACTAGGAGGAGTTCAGTTCCCTGATGTAGCTAATCTAGGTGTATTACGTTTTTCCATCTTCATTCTCCTATCTGTACTTTATTTAAGTCTTTTCAAATGATCGGGTTTAGCATGTATGTTTAGAATTGTCATTTTATTGGAGGAACATGTAAAAAATTGTTGTCCTAGTGTCAAGAGTGGGTTAAAAGTAGGCAGCATACACAGTGCTTAAGAGGACAGCTTCTGGAACCAGCAGTCTCATCTCCAGCTGGGCTCCCCACTTTCTACTGTGTGTGACACTGAGCACATTTTTTAACACATTTGTTCTTCAGTTTTCTTATTCATAAATAAACTGTATATACATATATGTATATATGCACATACTATATTAGAACAGCACTGACAAGAGGAATATAATATATTATATAGATGTAATATATATAATATACTGAGAACCGTAAATGTGAGCCACATGTAATTTAATATTCTTTAGTGGTTACTTTAAAAAGAGTAAAAGAAACAGGTAAAATTAATTTCAAAAGTATGTTTACTTAACCCAATATATTCGAAATCTTATTATTTCAACATATAATCAGTATAAAAATAATTAATGAGGTATTTTACAGTTTTATGTAAATTGACTAGTCCAAACTGAGATGTGCTGTAAATGTAAAATATATATTAGATTTCCTGATAGATTTTTGTATATACCCAAACGTTCAAGGGCCACACATAGCTGGTGGCTCCCTTATTAGACGGCACAGCTTTAGTTGTTCTAACTTATACCTATTTAAACAACTTACTCGATGAACTCTCTACTCTTTCCTGTTAATTAAAACGTGCTTTTGGGATGCTAAATGCCCGGGACTCACAGGCAATGTCCTTATGCACCCGTGACCATCTGCTTTAACCAGTTGACTTACATGTTTGTGAAGAATCAACTGTATTTTTTTCCAGACCTATTTATGTGAGTTTTATTTTTCATTATAATAATTTAATTTATTTGTTTATAAACCAATGGAATATCAGTGTGAAAAGAAACACAGGAGTTTCTATGAAATTAGTTTAAGTGTTTTGGAAAAGATTCATAAAGGAGAGACATTAAATTTTTTGTTTTTGAATTAGATGTAATAGAAACAACTGAAACACCGAGGAAAAATTATCAAAAGCTAGAGGGATTTTGCATTCAAGACACAGCAAGTGTTGGTGAGCTCCTGCCCTACTTAAAGAAAATGAAACTGAATATCGTAGAGTGATCTTTTGGTTGTGCTTAACGAAAAACATAAAATGTAGAACTCCAATATGGGGATCTACAGTAAGAGAAAAGATCTTGATATTATATCTACAAATTGTTAAAACGTTTTACTTTTATATGTCTAAAGGATAAAATAAAAACTGAATAGATTTTTGTCTGTATCACTTTGATGTTTCTTCATTTCAATCAATATTTTGGACTAACAGGCCATAGCTCTTCTACTGCAAGCCCCATGAGGGCAGGGGTCACAACTGTTTTGTTTGCCACTATATTGTCAGTGTGAGAATGATGGTTGACTCTAAAGTAGATGCTCAACAAATGTTTGTTGACAGATTGCCTGACTCATTCTTTCCATATGGCACCTCCTACTATGCAAGCCTGTTGGTTTTTCAGTTTATAGTTTGCTGTCACATTTTGAAAAACATGATATTGTTTTATTTACAACAGACATAATTTCATGGACTTTTTTTCTAAGTGAAACATTCTAGTCCTAGAAGAAGAAAACTCATTCAAAATTTAACTCAGTAAATTTAGACTTGGTGTTCTCTTAGAACAATGCTTTGCTGAGTAAAATGGAAGAGAGTAAATAAAATCAAGTCTATCTTATCCTGAGAAGGTCAAAAAGACTTGGTTTTCATATGCTTCTGGGGAGCTGTGAATAAATATTCAATGAGCCTCATCTGGGTTCACAATCTGTTCACCACAACACCTAAATTTGTCTTCTTCCTAAGCGTTCCAATTAAGAGACGTTGACCATGGTTATACATATAAACCAATAAGGAAAATTCTCTGACATTAGGCATACAAATGGTATGTCAATAGTTGTAGAATTTACTCCCCTACTTCATAGTGATGATGAAGATTTGCTCATAGGGTATCTAAACAGGCAGAAAATATTGAAGTTAGAACTGGTATCCTCCCTGGGGACTTGCCAATATACTTATTTTTTTCATAGTTCCCAAAATATATCATTCTAATGTAAAATTTTTATTTAAACTATTACATACATAAAAATGAACACATCATAAGTGTACAGCTTGATAAGTGTTCACAAAGTGAACACACTGTAAACAGCTCCAAGATCAAGATAGAGAATGTTATAGGACCCAGAACCCCCTCTTGTATCTTTTCCAGTCACCACCCTTCCTAATAGTATTTAATATCCTGACTTGGTCACTATAGATTACTTTTACTGATACATAAACTTTATGCAAGTGGAATCATTCAATATGTACTCTGTTGTACTTGACTTCTTTCACTCAATAAATATTTTCAAGATTCATTTATGTATGTTGTTGTAGTTTGTTTATTCTCACTGATTTATGGTATTGCATAGTACAGATATACTACAATTTTTAATCTTTTCTACTATTGATAGATATGTGGATTGTCCTCAGGTTTTGACTATTATGAATAATGCTGCTCTGAACATTGTAGTACTTGTCTTTTGGTGAACATAAGAACGTGTGTCTGCTGAGTGCAAACCCAGGAGTGGGAATTCTGGGTCATAAAGTATGCAGATGTTAAGTTGTACAGATGGTAAGTTGTAATAGACACTACAGTCCAGTCTTTTCTGGATTGAGTTACTTTACAAAAATATAAAAGACAAAGGAGATTTTTTGTCTTAGAAACTTCAGTTAGTTGGCTATATTGGAAGATATTATACACACATGTATTTCTTAATCTCTAAGTACATGCCTTTCTCCTCTTGAAACAGAAAACAATCTGTTAGCTAATAAACAGTTAACTTCTATTATGTGGGGTTTTTTTGTTGTTGTTTTTGTAGTTTTTTTTTAAGGAAGATTAGCTCTGAGGTAACATCTGCTGCCAATCCTCCTCTTTTTTTTTGCTGAGGAAGACTGGCCCTGAGCTCACATCCATGCCCATCTTCCTCTACTTTATATGTGGGACGCCTACCACAGCATGGCTTGCCAAATGGTGCCATGTCCGCACCCGGTATCCGAACTGGCAAACCCTCAGCCACCGAACCGGAATGTGTGCACTTAACCACTGCGCCACCAGGCTGGCCCCAGTTTTTCTAGTTTTAATGCTTTTTTTAATTGTCCACAAATGTAGTAACATACTTATTAATAAAAATTCTGGTTAATAGTAAGAAAATGTCATATTCATAAATGATTTATTTTGTAAGTGTATCAGGACTTACCATGACTGAGGAAATGGAATTAGAAATGACATTTTTCCATTTGCCTATATGAAGTCAAAGGCATTATTTTGTAAAGTTTATATTATACTGTTTGGAAATGGACTTTTGCACTTAGAAAACCTTTTGAAATATTTTTTCCAGCTTTGTTTATTTGTATAGTAGTAATTTACTCTCAATAATGTTAAAAACAATTGTATAGATTGTTGTATAAATAGAAAAGGAGGGAACACTTCCAAACTCATTTTACCAGGGTAGCATTACCCTGATACCAACACCAGAGAAGGACACTACAAGAAAAGAAAATTACATGTCAATATCCCTGATGAGCATAGATGCAAATATCCACAATAAAAATATTAGCAAACTGAATTCAACAATACATTAAAAGCATCATACACCACGATCAAGTGGGATTTATTCCAGGGAGGCAAGGATGGTTCAACATCTGCAAATCATTCAGTGTGATACACCATATTAACAAAATAAAGGATAAAAATCATTTAGCTTTCTCATTCTTTATGCTTTGCTGTTGATGTTGATGCTGACATCAACTATCACATCCAAAAACCATATGTCCCACTCAGTCCTCTTTCCTGAGAAATGCATTTAAGCCTCATTTTTCCAAATGCCTTCATATATAATTACCTGCATATCCATCTCTGCTTTAAATTCAATTTAGTGTTATATTTTCTATTGCAAACTAGGATTTTCCTCTCGTATTTCCTATTTTGGCTAGTGGTACCTATGTTGACTATGATCAAGAATTGTAAATTGTCTTAAATATTTATTAATGCATCCTCCCTCATTCATCTACATTTAATGAAACACCAAAAGAATCACAAATCACAAACTATTTCCCTCTATTCCCCCTTTTTATGGCTAATAAAATTCATTTCATGCATACATAATTTTTTCCATGAACTATTACAATCATATTTTTATTGCTCTGAGAGACTCCAGTCACTAGTTCCTCAAATCCATCCTCTGCCTGACCTGCATCATGTCTGTGCTTGCCTAAGAAGCAAGTAGGACTGTGCATGTACACAGATCATGCACATATGTGTCATTCTGGTTAACTAGGATATAAAAGTGATTGGAACGTAGTCTGTGTCCTCAATAAACTCACACATACAGGGAAGATAAAATTCTAAATAATTCCTGGACAATTATGAACTGATATAAGCACTATAGGGAATTAAAAGGAGTATTCAACCAGGTTGAATTATGTTGAGACCCTCTTCTGGGTATTATTCTAAGCACTGGGGATACAGAACAGAACTGGATAAAAGGTTTCTGAGCTCATGAGATTTATGGCAGGAATGACGGGGTCAAGGAAGTCCTCACGGGGAGTGACACAGGAGATTATAAAACTCACTATTTCTGATGATGAGGCTTAAGTATCTGTATTTTGATAAAACATTCAAAGATGACTATGATACATATGGTTAGAAATCACTGACATTCTTCTCTGCTGCTTAGATAAATTTCCAGCAAAACAAAAGAGCCTACAGCATCCACAAGTGGACATATGCTGACCCCAATGGATGTAATAAGATTCACCATTCTAAAGTCTCCTTCTCTACCAAAAAGACTTTAAATTCTCCTCAAGCCACATTCATTTGTTATTTAAATCAATCACTCAAGTCATCAGCAAATATTTATTCCTTCTTATGACTTAAACCAGAAAATAAAGAAAGGCTTCTCTTAGGAAATGATATTTTAGGCAAATTTCAAAGATGAGCAGGTGTTACTTGGGTGAGAGGAAGTGGGAGTGGGCTGAATATTACATGCTGTTCCTTAGGGAATGTGATTTTGAGGAGATGGCTGCTTAAGGAATTGAAGCAAGGGTAGTAGGAGTGGAGTACAAAGAATAGTCTGTCTTCTCAACACATTTAAGTTTCCTGAGTTCAGACTCAAAGACAAAATTATTTTCAGTTATATAGCCCCAGAACATTCCAGAATGCCTGATATAGAGTAAAATTGTAATGCATATTTGTTAAATACACTAATATACATAATAATATATTGAAATCTATCCCTAAATGATAGTAGCTTGGGCTTATGATTTAATAAATCAAATCATAGAGTTTCTCAAAAATATTTTATTGATTTTTTTATTGTCAGAGCCACAATAAGAGGTGCACGTCCTTGATAACGTTTACACTTTATAAAAGCTGTAGCTGTAGCAACTGAACACCAGTTTCTGGGACACAATGGAAATAGAATAGCCCTCTAAATATTTTTCTCAATTATTCCCTTAGGCTACCTGGATTTCTAAGGTACTCAGTACCTGAGGAATTATTGCAACAGCTATTTCATCCAAAAATATTTCCATGTAACTGTGTCCTTCAACTCTAAATACAGATGAGAACAGTAGGAATTTCAGAAAATGTTAGAGCCAGCAAGAGAATATTTTGTGTCTCATAAGTGACTGGTCTCTTGACCCCCACAATGAGGTCAACCATGCAAAGCCTAGCCAGTTTGCTCATTCTTTGCATTCTAGGGAGGTAGTACAAAGTAGTAGAAGGTAAAAGGGATGTCTCAGACAGGTATGTTTTCAACTTTTTACTCCAGTGTTTAATATTAACTGACTTCTAACAATTTATTCAATATTTGTGGTCCTCAGTCTGTGTGCATGTAACACGTAGTCAAAATACTAAGCACTTGTGGGAAACAGATCGTATATCTATGTGAAATAGTAGAAAGTATATATATTGTTCTCTGCCCCTGGTTCCTGGCACAGAGCTCCTAAAATCTTTGTAATTTCCTCAGTCACAAAAGCACTAGGAGCATATTTTGTTCTCATGAAGCAACTCTGGGTTGGCTTCTGGATGGAGGTGGTCACTAGAAAGACCAAGCCATGATTAGAAGCTTGGAATTTTTAGCCCCACCCTTCATTCCCCAGAGAGCAGAGAGGGGCTGGCAATGGAGTTAACAATTGATCATGCCTACGAGAGCATTGTTCCATAAAATCCCAATAGTAGGAGTTCAGAGAGCTTCCAGGTTGGTGAAAACATCCACACTGAGAGGGTGGTGCACCCCAACTCCACAGGGACAGAAATCCTGAACTTGGGACCCTCTCAGATCTCACCCTAAGTATCTCTTCATCTGGCTGTCCATCTATATCCTTTATCATATCCTTTAGTAAACTGGTAAATGTAAGCAAGTGTTTCCCTGAGCTTTGTGACCTGCTTTAGCAAGTTCATCGAACTCAGGGACGGGATCATTGGAACCTCTGATCTATAGTGGGTTGGTCAGAATCACAGGTGATAACCTGGGCTTGTGACTGGCATCTGAAGCGAGGGTCAGTCTTGTGAGTCTGAGCCTTTAACCTGTGGGACTTCATGCTATCTCTAGACAGATCGTGTGAGAATCTATTATTGAGTTATATTGTAGGACACCCAGCTGGTGTCATAGAGAACTGCTGGTTTTAGGGAAAAACTTCCACACATTTGGTGACCAGAAGTGTCAGAAGTAAAGTGTTCTGTGTGAGTAGTAAAGGAGACTCACAGGACAGAAACTCATGGTAGCGAAGAACTGGGCTTTTCCCTACACAGAAAGAGGAAAACGGAGTTTTTCTTATTCAACCTAATATATGCATAGTTCTTTGTACATATTACACATTCAGAGTCATTTCCATTCTCCTGCTTTGATTCTCCTGCTTTGTACTTACTTTTGGACTTACGTTTGAAATTCTAGGAAGTAGAGGCAAATTAATGTTCCTAAAACTCGAAGCATGCTAATTTGATTTCACAATATTAAATAATTTCCTTATTCAGGCCCTTCAGAGGGTCATAAGAAGAATAACCTCACACTTGTTGAGAAACATATTTTGTTGCCTCACAGCTGTCATTTAAGATTTCTGTGCTTGACTGTTCTGTTTGACCACAGATTGCGGGTTGTAGTGAAAATTCACCTGGTTTGTACTTATTTTTCTCTCAGGGAAAATAAGGGACTCTAAAAATAATATTCACACAAGGTGATCAGGCCATAGACCAGAATTTTCTTTTCTGCAAATAATAGTGTAAGTTATATTCCATTATATTTCTATTTTGATAGCAACATTTCTGAACTACGCCTGGTATTTCCTACTTTATCCTTCATGCCTTTACTATCCATCTCTAGTGATATTATTTCCTCTGGGGCTTCTTGTAGAAAATGCTTAGATTCCTTTTTATTAGCTCCCATAGGAGCCTTTGCTGTTTGACTGTCCTACTGAAAATATAGCTCTATTTCTTCAAAATAGCAATTAAATAATTATCTTGTTTTCTTAGATCCTGCCTCTTGCTAAATATATCCCTTTTTTCAATTTGTAAATAGTTGCTCAGTTTGACCATAACTTTTCTGCTTTATTGTTTTTTAGTTAATCCTTTGGAGTTCTTGAATTCCAACCTGTTAATTACTCTGCCAAATACATTGGTTGGAATTTATCAATCTTGTTTTCAGATGGCTACCATCTTCCTTCTTGGAGTGAAAGTGAAGTACCCTGTTGCCTGGCTGCTGAGACAAACACATTCCAGGAGCCACTGTCTATCAACTCTATACCATTTCGTTCCCGGTACAGTTGTAACACAGTTATGCCTTTTTCTACTTTTTTTTATTTGTATTTAGGAATATTTTCTTTGGGCAGAAGTAATATTCATCTTTGCTTCTCTTTTATAGCCTTTAATGTGCCCACTTAGATATCAGTATTCATTCAAGAGTCTGTAAAAGGAAGATCTTTCCTCATTCTCTAACAGAAACAAGGTTGAATTTATTTCTTAAACATTTTAAGATGTATGTATCAAATGCTAATTCAATTGGTACCTCACTGTTTATTTTAAGTTTAATTGTTTTAATTCATAGCTTTATTAGTATCATATGTATTCCACGGATAGTAAAAGCTGTTCTACCATCATTTTAATTACTTATATAAATAAGTGGTTGCAAGCTATTTGTAGCATTATGAGGTCAATCAAATCAGTGTTAGATGTTTATATATTTCTAGAATGGGAAGAAAAATAACCCTTCTGAACTGTGACAAAATTGCCTCTATCACAAATTTGCATTATTCTGGAATGAATTAATAGGAAAAGTATGTTTCTTACTATATAGATTATATTTTATTGTGTTAATTTTCCGTTTGCTAAAAAGAAATATAGTGCACACACAAAAGTGTGTAAGACATAAATATAGAACTCAATGATTTATTACGAAATGAAAACCCAAGTAACTACTGCTGGGTCTGAAAAGAGAACATTACCAGCATCTTTTAAGCTATGTTCATGCCCCTTACAATCATGACCCACTTTCTTTCTTAAGGTGACCACTATTCTGACTTTAAACACTATGGTATGATTTTTGTGTGCCTTTATTCTTTATATAAATGGAATAGCTCTCTAAGTGTATGCCTGTGTCTGATTTTTTTTGCTCAACATTGTTTCATACACATTATTCCATATAGCAGCAATGCATTTTCATTGCTTTATGGAATTTTATTATATAAATTCACCATAATTTATTTATCTAGCCTGTGGTTATGGGCATTTTGGTTGTTTCTAATTTTGGCCATAACAGGTAAAGCAGCCATGAACATTCTTATGCATGTCTCTGAGTACATACCATTAAGTTGCATTTATAACTAGTGAAGATATTATCAGTTTATATCTATAATTTTTATAGATAAATCCAAAGAATTTTCTAGAATGGATATCCAATTTAGACTTCAACCAGAAGGGTTTGAGAGTTTCTCTTGCCCCACATCATTGCCACAATGTTAGCCATATAGACCAATATGTCGGTTGCTTTTTGGACTCTCATTTAATCGACAGAAACCTGATTTTAATGTAATTTAAGGTAATTTATTGATCTTTCCTTTTAAGACCATTGCTTTTGAATGTGTTCTATTTAAGAGACCATATAAGTATTCTCTTGCATTATCTTCTAGAGATCCAAAATTCCCACAAGAGAAATCAAATAGAAAGAGGGACATGGTGCTCACACACGCATACACATATACCCACTAAGAAGTATTGGACATCAGAATTTGTATTTTGGACTCAACTTTAATTCTCATTTATTCAAAGTAATTTGACCTTGACACACTTCCCATCCAATAAATGTCTTTGAAATTTACCCATTTTAAACACTACATTCCATTCACTGGGAATAGATTGGGTAGCCAGTAGAGATGTTTCAATCAGAGAGGCTAGTAATGATTCTATTCTTAAAACGTTCTATGGATTAAAGTTCATGAGCAGAAAAAAAAGCAGGATCCAGTTCTAGGGAACAGGAGCACCACAAACTAGCCAACAGTACTGGCTGGATGCCAGTTGAGTAGGCAATAGACTTATTGCAAAACTAATTGAGGAAGTTATCAAAATAATTTCTGAGAAATCTACTTTATGAGGTAAAAAGACACATCTCCATCTCTACCATCAACATAATCTTGAAGTACTAATCAGGAAAGTTCATTTTCCTCTTGGCTATGTGTTTCTTATGAAAAAAGCAAAAAGTGACTCTACTGTCTTTATTAAAACCAGATACGATGCTTTCCATGGTCATATTTAGTCTCGTGCTGTTTCTGGTTAAAAGCCCTAAAGCCATATAATGTTCATATTTTTTTTGTTTGAGAGATTCAATATCATTTCTTAAATATGCCGTTCTGTCATATGTCTATGAGAATTTCAACCATTGTCTTAATTATTATTGTGGTATAATAGGATACAATGTCTAATCAATCTTCGCCATTACTCCTACCTAAACAATCCTCCCTTCATATACAAAAAGGAAGAAATAATAGCCCAATTTGCATAATGTTTTAATGTAGTCATGCTGAGCAACATGATTCACAGATAATCAACTTTGTTAAAGATAATGGTGTACTAATTTATAATAGAGTGCTGTGTTACATTGTTTGAGGGAGGAAGGGAGGGGGAAGAAAGGCAGATGTTTCCAGATATTTTAGAGTGGTTTAAGCAACAAAATGAAAAGAGAGAGTAATATTAAAGCAGTGTTTAAAAATAATTTTGAGTGGGAATATTTCTTCAGACTGAATGTAACACAGAGGTCCTGTGTGGAAAGTCAGTAAGGTATCTTGGACCTGCTTATCTACTCTCTGTAACTTGCCCTTTTTCAGTGGCCTCTGAAGTATCTCTGAGAGGCCCTAGTGCTGTGTGGACACAGTTTGATAACTACTGAATTACTGTGTAAAAATGGCCTTGTTGTAGAAAAGACCGGAAATAGCTATAGTCTCTACTCAGAGAAAAAATTCTCTAATGAGACCATCAGAAAAAGTAGAACCTGTGAATGGGGTATAAAAAAGTGGAAACAGTTTGGTCTCTTTACCAAACTATTACATGTTCCTGGACAAGTACATAGCCATTGTGCAAACGTGTAAGTGTACTTACACAGACCTAGACGGTATAGCCTACCACACATGAAGGCTATATGGTGATAATCTAATGAGACCACTATCATATGTACCATCCATCGTTGACTGAAACGTCATTATGTTGCACATGACTGTATGTTAAGCTCTCTGAACCCGTTTTCAATATATGCAATTAAGACTATAACATCTACCTCAAGGGGGTGCTATAAGAGAAATTGAGTTAATGTATGTTAAAAATGCTTTGTTTAGAAAAACCTAACAATTTAACAAATGAAAGACAATATTATCCTAAGTATCGAGGAAACTTGCTATTCTTGATCCTACAGCATCTAATATCATCTACTAGGCCAAAGGTCAGCAAATTTTTTTCCGTAAAGGAGAAGATAGTAAATATTTTTAGTTTTGACAGCCATATCATCTCCATTAGTCACATCTACTCAACTCATGTTATAGCACAAAAACAGCCATACGTAATATACAAAAATATACAAACAAGAAGTATGGCTATGTTCCAATAAAACTTTATTTACAAAAACAAGCAGCTGGCCAAATTTGCCCAGTGAACCATGCTTTGCAAACTCCTGTAGTATACCCTTTCAACTCAAAGTGTGGGCCACAGACCAGCAGGAGCAGCTCTGGGAGCAGGACAGTCTACGTAAATTGTGGGGCTCAAAGCAGTGTAAACATGCAGGGCCCTTTCTTCATAAATTTACTAATAACACTAAAATGCCGACAGCAGAGCATTAAATCAAGTGTGGGGCCTCTGTGTAACTGCACAGATCACACCTGTGAATTCAGCCCAGCCCGGAGCTTGTTAAAAATGCAGAACTTCAGACTTTAGGCCTGACCTATTGAATCATAATCTGCATATCAATAAGATTCCTACATGATTCATGTGTACATATGTTTTGAGAAGCACTTACTAATAGACTGAAATGATTTTAAGACTATATTTCTGGCTAGAAACTCTCTAACAAGGTCTAAGTAATTACTCCCGTGTCTGAGAAACCTACTTTGAAGTTCATACAAAACTGTTTACAAAATAATTGAAAAATTAACATAGTCAACAAATATTCTCCTGTATTCTCTAATAATCTCCAAACTGAATGACTTGCAAGTTATCCTCAGTTTCTTCTTCCACTCTCCTGTATCTAGTTGGTGGCTGAGTGATGATGCTCCTTCTCAGAGAATTTTTGTTCTGCAGTGCCTCTCAGGAGAGTGTATTGGTTAAGAATGTTGATTCTGGAGCCAGACTGCCTGGGTTTGTATGCTGGCTCCACCCCTTACCAGCTGTTGGGTCTTGGGCAGGTTACCTAATTCATCTATCTGTTTTAGTTCCCTCTTCTGTTAAATAGAGAGGATAGTAACTCATAGCATTATTGTTAGGATTAAATGAATTTTTATATGTAAATACTTAGTGTCTCATGCATAGTAAATACTAATAATTATTAGATAATATTATTATTTATCAATTCCCATTGCCTTTCTAATTCTTCTGGTCCTCATAATCAGTTTCCTGAGTTCTTACAACATTAACTCTCCTCAGTGCCACAAAGGATTTGCTTTAGGAAGCAAAGTAAGCTTTGCTGCCCCAGTACAGGAATAATAAGGAATTTTTTGTGAGCATAATATAATGGGAGTCAGACACTGGTCCCAAGGATGAAATCAACATGCAGGGATCAGGTCCAAGAAATCAAGTTTAATAAATTCAGTTGAGTCCAAGCAGACCTTGAGATTCAAGATAAGGAAGATCTAGACCAGGAATTAGAAATTACAGCCATTAGGCCAAATCTAGCTTACCACCTCTTTTATAAATAAAGTTTTAATGGAATACAGTCATGTTTATTCTTTTTCTTATTGTCAATGGCTGCTTTTGCACCACAACAGCAGAGTTGAGTAGTTATAACAGAGACCGTACGGCCTACAAAACCTAAAATATTTAGTATCTTGCCCTTTACAGAAACAAGCAAAACAATTTACTCACCCCTGAGTATTGCAGAATGCAGGACAGAATTAGCGGGATTTTCAGGCAGAACCTGATCATTGAAAGAATCTTCCAAAATAAGACTGAGAAGAATAAAGTTGGAGAGGAATTCGAGTCATCTGACTGAGAATCAGGCCCTAGAGTGTGAGAGGTCACTGGGCCAGAAAGTCCCGAATATTCTGGGAGTTTATTGTTTACCTCATTGTTGAATTATTTGGAGACTCACCCTTATTTAAAGAATGAGCTAAAATTACTTCTAAAACACGCTTTCTAGTGAGGTGAGTGTTAGGATAGTTCTGAGTGAATTCTGTTGATTCTGGGGAGACATAGGGAAGTTGGCAGGAGCCTTGGTGGCTAATCCAGTGATTAGGTACTATAATCATTCAAAAATTCCAGTTCTGTAACCTTGTTTTGACACCATTGTATTATAAGATAAAAACTCTTTGACATGGCATATAAAGTCTTCTTTGAAAACTCATATAAAGTTAGCATTCCAGACACACCATTGCATACTTGGCTTTGAATATGAACATATCTAGTTGTGATTCCAGCTTTTGCAAATGTTTTTCCAGTAATCTGAAAAATCCTTACTTTGCCCTTTTCCACACAGCAGATTGCAACTCATCCTATAAAAATATAAAAAGCCAGCTCAAATACCATCTGTTCTGGAAATCCTTCCCCTAGTCTTACAGGCATAATTAGTTATTCCTTTCACTGTAAGTGGAGGAGATCATGTTATAAACCAGGGAGTTAGTGGACACGTGAAGCAGAAATCCAACAGAGCAGCAGGCCTTTGTCTAGCAGTGATGTCTTCCACATATAGCAAGCCAAGATAACAGAGACTCCTCCCAGCATTGGGAGGAATAAAAAGCAGAAACCCAGCACTCCTGGGCTTCATCCCAACATAATAGAATAAGCTCGTATAGTAGCTGTTCTTCCCTGAGTGAAAATGTTCAACAAGGAAATACTTTCCAGAATGTGTTACCAGATAAAACCACCTGGCAGTCTCTGCAGTGGTTTGTAAGTTAGTAGACAGTGCCCTCTCAGAATACTATAGAGAAATGCCACTTTGTGAAATAGACGTTTGACAAGAAAGAGGAAGGAAAAGAATGAAATTTAGGGGAGTTTTCCTATCACAATAAAGCTTACAGAAGAGGTTCAAAGTTTTCTGTCCTCCATGATGACCGTTAAGGCCATCACTCCACTCTTGTGAATGGGGATTTCTGATTCAGATCAAGGGCAAACTACTGGGCAATGGCCCTGGATGATGCAATCTTCACTGGCAAAAGTAAAATGGTAACTTTTTTCACGAGGAGAACCCTTATGTCACGATCTTTTGTTGCTTCTGTTTTGTATCATCTCTTTGGTTGGCTTTGCTTTCTTCTCTCTTTGGTCTTATTCAGTCATGTAGTAAAGAGAAGAGATTTCTTTCTATCTTTTTCTAACTGGGAAGAGGTTTCTATTTGTTGGGGAAAACAGTTTCCTGTTCCTCCAGCCCCTTTCTCCATATGCTAAGGTCAAAATGAATCCAAGACGGAGACCCAGGAAATAATAAGCATGGGAGAGAGATCTTAACATCTTTTTCTAGTGAGTATAAAAGGACTTCTCATAAATAACATGAATAGCAGGAGAATTTGCCAGCTAGGAGATCACAGATCTGAGTTCAAAATAAGAAGACTTCCATCGCCTGGAGTGTCTCTTCCAGCCCTTAAGTGATAAGCCTGAAGCAGCAATTAATTTCTGATGGAAAATTAGAGTTCATATGTACTCACACTGAAGTTAGATCACTATGGCTAAGAGGGTGTTTGGATAATATAAAAGACAAGATTAACACAAAAAATATACCTATGAAACTATACAGGGCACATCTCTGAATTTGTACTAAATTATTAGTCATTAAGAAAATTATAAAATGAGACAACTATTTGGAAATTTTCAAACATTATTCTATATGAATGGATCAATGAAGAAATCAAAATAAAATTGCATACACCTTGGAAAGCTAGATGTAAACATTTTAAATTTGTATGAAACTATAACAGTTGCAATTCCTTAGCTTTGCAGATGTACACAACGTTTGCACATCCACATCCACATTCATATGAGAATGAGTGGACGAATAAGACATCAACTCAAAAAGTTAGCAAAGAAACTGCAAAATAAAATTAGGAAAGTAACTGAAGGGCATAAGTATAATTGTGAGAATAACAGTTTTGAAGATTTAGTGGAGGTGATGGTAGAGGAAAATCTACAAGTCTAATGAAGTAAAAGATAAAGTGGTTAATTTAGGAACAACAAATGAGATATGATTACACATGAAGAAGCAGATGATGCATTAGATGAAAATAAGTTGAAGAATCTATAGTAAAACAAATTCAAATGTATCAATGAATTGGAAAAGTTTATGTTAATATCTAACTAAACTAATCTAAGAAGGAGAAAGTATATACAAACAAATATATATGAAACAAAAAGCAAATGTTATCAAAGAAATACCTCCACCAAAGCCATTGTGTGTCAATCATCTTACAAGGGATTTCTTAAAAATTCCCCAGTGATGGGTAATTCCTCTTCTAGGGAAATAGGCTAAGGAAGGGAGACATATCTAAGATTTGTAGACAATTATGCACAAGACTTCCATTGAGATGTTATTTATTACAGATAAGTTATAAATCTAATTGTGTACTACAAATCGAAGCCAAGCAAGGGCTGGGGATCAGTCTTAACCGTTTGTCTCACATCTGACATACAATCCATCAGGAAATCACACTGGCTCTACCTTCCAAATATAGCCCAAGTAATCAGACCATCTATATCTTACCACTTAAACCACTACCACTCTGCTGTGTGCCACCATCTTCTCTTGCTGAACCCTGCAATAGCCTTTAACTGGTCTCCCTGCTTATACATTTGATCCAACCAGCCCAGATAGTCTCCAGAGAGAAACTAGAGAAATCCTGTTAAAAGACATATTTGATCATATCATCTTTATGCTCAAAATAATTCAATCGCTTCCCTAGATACTCAAAGTAAAATTCAAAAACCACTATGGCTTATAGGATTTGGGTCACTGCTGCCTCCTTTATCTGATCTCTAACACTTGCTTCCTTACACTGAGTTCCTCCAGCCATCCTGACCCCTTAGTGCTCCCAGAGCATGCCAGGCACCTGCCTCAGGACTTTACTTTGCACTTGCTGTTCCATCTGTCAGGAACTCTCTTCCTTCAAATAACCAGGCAGGTTGACATCTCATTTCATTCCACCCTCTCCTCAAACATTGTCACCTCATCTAAAATGCATCCCTGACCACCCTTTCTAAAGTACAGAATGACCCATCATTCTCTAACACTTTATTTCTTCATAGTGCTCATATCAGATTATACATTTATTGATTGATTTTCTCCTCCTACCAGAAAAATACTCCATCAGAGCAGAGATTTCATTTTTTTTGCTCTTATATTCAGTGTATAGAAAAGTACCAGCCATATCAAAGGAACCCAATAAATATTAGTGAATTAAACAATGGGTAAAATTAATAGCATCACCAGAAATGTGAAGTAAGTTATGGATTTACCAATATGATTGCATTTTATGTAGTCATTAAAATATATGTTAGGGGCATGGAGTACTTAATATATGAATTTAAATATGAAATTCAAACTACAAATTTGCACACAGAATATTGTGCCAACAATCTACAAATTGCACATGCTTAGAAAAAAGTAGAAGGAAATAACCCAAAAATCGCGATTAAGACTTTCTCAGAGTGGTAAACTTAACAGTATTTGCTATTTGATCATTTACATTTTCTTTCATCTTTAAATTTCAATGTAATTTTTAAATTAGAAAAAATGTTTTAAGAATTGAGCATCTACTGTGCTCAGCCGACTAGGCGGGGACGGATGGTGTGAAGTTAAATAGGTGTTCTAATTTTAATTGGGAGAACACACGAATATAGCAATAATTACAATCTCAGTCAAATATGACAAAAGTCACACAAGCACTGTGGGTGCTCCTTAATTTCTTAAAGCCTTATTTTCCTCACTTGTAAAACAGAAATAATAATATATCTTCTTCACAATTCCATGGTAATATTACATGACTTAATGTGAGTAAAAGACAACACAACAACTCACTAACAGTAAACTCAGTCATTTTTACTGTTTTTCTTGTCAATGTAGTATAGAGAAAAGAGTGATTATTTTTTGAGCAACCGTCAAAGAAGGCATCATGAAGTAGTGGGCATTGGACTGAGCTTAAAAAGTAATATATTTGGGGCTGGCCCCGTGGTTGAGTGGTTAAGTTCGTGCGCTCCGCTGCAGGCGGCCCAGTGTTTCGTTTGTTCGAATCCTGGGCGCGGACCTGGCACTGCTCATCAAACCATGCTGAGGCGGCATCCCATGTGCCACAACTAGAAGGACCCACAACGAAGAATATACCTATGTACCAGGGGGCTTTGGGGAGAAAAAGGAAAAGAATAAAAAATCTTTAAAAAAAAAAGTAATAATATTTGACAGTATAACCAATAGTATAGACTAAGATATGCTATGATAATAAAAACTCCCCCAAATCTCAGTGGCACAAGGTAACAAAACTTCATCTCTTATACAGCCCGCATTTCCAATTCAGGTCAGCAGTGAGGATGGCTTGTCTGTGGTCATCATAATCCCCTAGGGATTGAGACAGACAAAGGCTTTATCTTGACTTGTGCTTGACCTGTGTGTCCAGCAGCAAGAGTGGTATGCATTGACTCACTCACTGTATCTGAAATTTCCTGGGCAGAAGTGACACATTTCACTTTCACTCACATTTCAACAGCTAAATAAAGCTACATTGCTAACTCTAACTTCAAATTGGTGGAAAGCAATCCTACCTTGTGCATGAAAGTTAAGGAGCTGGAAATATTTGGTGAAAGCACTAATGATCTCCACAATTGACAAGGAGAGTTGGTGGATTTGTTCCATCATTAGGAAAATTTGGACAACGATACAGTGTTAGGCCCTGACTTTTTCCTCTGTTGCTGGACAAAAATAATGTGAGAAGATATCATCTCCAGCAATATGGCAGAATAGTTACTCCGAATCATCCTACTCCCCAAATGCTGGAAAAGGTTGAATATAATTTTAAAAAGAATAGTTTTAAAATGCACGTCTGAGCTAGCAATAAAGTAAGAGTAATCCTCGGAGACAGAAAGCAAATAGAAAGCATAAATCCACAGTAATAAGTGAAATAAAGTCCATGGCCTCCCTGGGAAAACTTGCACATCCCTTAATATAGAGCTTTGATTTTAATAACACATGTGCGCCCAGAGCCCACACAAAGTGAAAGATCAGAGCAGGGATGACACATAAAGCTGGGATTCAAGGGGAACAATATAAGTGAAACAGTGAACCTGTAAAAATAAATACATTGGAAAAATTATCCTTTGCAAAGATGGAATGTTCAAAATCTTGTCTATCTTAGTTTGGATCTCAGCAGTCTTAACCACAAGCTGGTGCTCCTGTGGTTTTGTGGTCTAATTTCACATTACCTATGTGGTCTGACAACCTCAAAAGAAAAAATAAAGTACAAAGTCATCCCATGATGCGATCATGTGTTGTCACTGTTCTAGGTGCCAAGCAGAAACAAATGCACTTACTCTCTTGAAGAAACAAAATTCCAGTCTTGGTCACAAGGATTTCCCACAGATACAGTTGTTTTCAAACATGAACGCCCAATAAAAATAATCACAAAGCAAACAAGGAAGTAAGGCAATATAAATGATAATCAGTTGATATAATATGTAGCCAGATCAAATAAAAAAGGATTTTAGATATTGGAATTATCATCTATAAAATGGAAAATATGTGTATTTAATGTACTAGAAATAAAAGAAGGAATCTAAAAGGGGGAAAGGAAAAAGAGAGCATTAAAATTGGTTATTCATAGTTAAAAAATGCAAGTATAAATTTTAGAAATAAAAGTAATATAATTATTAGAATTTAAAGCTCTAAGGCGTTTTTTTTAATTATGAAAAAATGCACTCAACATAAAGTTTACCTTTTGAACCAATTTAAAGTGTACCATTCAGTGGCATTAAGTACATTTGCAATGTTGTTCAACCATCACCACTACGGAGTTCCAGGTATCTTGTTCATCACCCGAAAAGGAAATCCTGTACCCATTAATCAAGGAAGTGTTTCCTCATATTTTATTTTTACCTTTTTTAAAGAATTGAGAAGGATTTGTGTTAATTCTTAGTGCTTAGTAGAATTGACTAATGAAGTCATGGATTAGTTACTGATTCTGTGCCGTTCCTTGTTATGATTCTATTCAGGTTTTTTATTTCATCTCGAGTTAGCTTGGTGAGTTTGTGTGCTTCTCAAATTTGTGCATTTCATTCAGTTTATCCAATTTATTGGCATCTAATTGTTCATTTCTCTTATAATCTTTGATACCTTGTATGGGTTTTAGTAATGTTTCAACTTTCATTTCTGATTAAGTAATTTCAATATCCTTTTTTTTTTCTTAGTCAATTTGGATGAAGGTTTGTCAATTTTGGTAATTTTTCAAAGAACCAATTTTTGTTTTTATTGATTTTTCCTGATTGTTTTTCTGTTCTCTATTTCATTTATCATCACACTAATTCTTATTATTTCTTTCCTCCTTTGGCTTTGCACTTAACTCACATTTCTTTTTCATATGCCTCAAGTTATTTTCTAATTTCCATTGAGATTTATTTTTGACCTCCTGGTTGTTTAAGAGCATGTTGTTTAATTTCCACATATTTGTGGATTTTCCAATTTTCCTCTGCTATTGATTTCTAGTTTCATTCCATTGTCATCAGAGAAGATATTTTATATGATTTCAGTCTTCTTAACTTTACTGAGACTTATTTTGTGGCTTACATGTAGCCTATCCTGGAGGATGGTCCATGTGCACTTAAGAAAACTGTGTATTCTGCTTGTTGTTGGGTGGAGTGTTCTGCGTATGCCTGTTAGGCCCAGGTGCTCTACAGTATTGTTCAAGTCCTCTGTTTCCTTATCAATTTGCCGTCTGCTTGTTCTGTCTATTATTGAAAGTAGAGAATTGAAGTCTCTTACTGTCTATTTCTCCCTTCAATTCTGTACATATTTACTACATATGTTTGTGAGCTCTGAATATATATATATATATATATATATAAAACAATTGTTACATTTTTCTGTGAATTGGCTCTATCATCATATGATGTCCTTTTTTGTCTCTTGTGCTGATTTTTGTCTTAAAATCTATTTTTTCTGATGCAAGTATGGCCACCCCTGCTTTCTTTCTGTTGCTATTTGAGTGGGATATCTTTTGCCAACCTTTCACTTTCAAACTATGTGTGTCTTTGGCTCTAAAGTGAGTCTTGTAAACAGCACATAGTTGAATCATGGTTTTTTTTTTTTAATACATTCTGCTAATATCTCTCTCTTAAATTAGAGAGTTTAATCAATTTCTCCCCAAAATAAATTGCAGATATAAAGAACTTACTTCTGCCATTCTACTGTGTTTTCTGTCTTATATCTTTTGTTCCTCCATTCTCCAAAACTAGCTTGAGTATTTGTTTAATTGATTTTTTGTAATGTGCCATTTTGCTTCCCTTCTCATTTCCTTTTATGAATCTTTTTAAGTTACTTTATTAGTGGCTATCCTGGGGATTACATTTAACATCTTAAGTTCATGACAATATAGTTGAATTAACACCAATTTAACTTCAATAGTATACAAAAACTCTGGCCCATACAGGTCTTTCCCTTTCTCTTTATGTTGTTATTTTTGTTACACATTGTGTACCCATTAATGTAGACTTATATGTTTATGCATTTGTCTTTTAAAACATACAGGGAAAGAAGAGGAAATAAAATACAAAAAATACAAAAACTAAATACAAAAATATTGGCTTTAACATTTATCTATGTAGTCACATTTACTAGAATTGTTTATTTCATCATATGGTTTCAAGTAAGTGTCTGGTATCCTTTTATTTCAGCCTGAAGGGTTTCCTTTAATATTTGTTGTGGAGCAAGTCTACTAGTGACAGAATTCCTCAGCTTTTGCATATCTGAGAATATCTTAGTTTTTTCTTATTCTTGGTAGATAGTTTTCCTGAATATAGAATTGCCAGTTGACAGCTTTTGTTTCTTTCAGCACTTTAGATATGTCATCCCGCTTCCTTCTGGTCTCCATGGTTTCTGACGAGAAATCAGCTTTGAGATGTACAGCATGTTGATTTAATATATTTATATATTGCAGTATGATTACTATTGCAGCATTAGATAACACCTCTTTCACATCATGTAATTATCATCTCTGTTTTGTGGTGGAAATAATTAAGATCTAGTCTCTTAGCAAGTCCGATGTTTATAATACTATATTGTTGTCTATAATTACTATACTGTGCATTAGATCTCTAGGATTTATTTATCTACTAGTTACAAGTTTGTACTCTTAAACAACATCTCTTCTATTCCCCCACTCCCTACCCACTGGTAACTCCCATTTTACTCCCTGTTTTTATAAGTTCAGCTTTTTTAGATTCCACATATAAGTGATATCATACAGTATCTGTCTTTCTCTATCTGATTTATCTCACTTAGCATAGTGTTCTCCAGGTCCATCTACATTGTCACAAATAACATGATATCCTTCTTTCTCATGGCTGAATAATATTCCATTTATATATATATCATACCTTCTTTATCCATTCATCCGTTGACCAGCATTTATGTTGTTTCCATATCTTGACTATTGTGACTACTGCTTCAATAAAAATAAAAATGGAAGTACATTTGTATATTTTATCCTGTTTTTGTTTCCTTTAGATACATACTCAGAAGTGGAATTGCTGGATCATATAGTACTTCTATTCTTTAGTTTTGAGGAAACTCCATCCTGTTTCCCACAGTGGTTGAGCTAATCTACATTCCCACCAACAGGATACAAGGAAGGGTTCTCTTTTCTCCACATCCTTGCCAACCCTTGTTATGTCTTGTATTCTTGATGATAGCCATTCAAACAGATGTAAAGTGATATCTCATTGTGATTTTGATTTGCATTTCTGTGATGATTAGTGATGTTGAAGATTCTTTTATGTACTTGTTGACTATTTGGATGACATGTTCTAATATCTGGAAAAACCTAAAGATGCCACAAAAAAACCTCTTAGAACTAATAAACAAATTCAGTAAAGTTGCAGGATGCAAAATCAACATAAAAAAAAAAAACAATTGCATTTCTATGCTCCAATAGCAAACAATCTGAAAAGAACATTAAAAAACAATTCCATTATAATACCATTAAAAAGAATAAAATACTTGGGAATAAAATTAAAGAGGTGAAAGACTTGTACACTGAAAACTACAAAACATTGCTAAAAGTAATTAAAGACACAAATAACTGGAAAGATAACTCATGGAATGGAATGGAAGACTTTATGTTTTTAAGATGTCAACACTATTCAAAGAAATTTACAGAGTCAATGCAATTCGTATAAAAATCTCAATGACATTTTTTCCAGAAATAAAAAAGGCAATCCCAAAATTCATATAGAATCTCAAGGGATTGTGAATAGTGAAAACAATCTTTAAAAAGAAGAACAAAATTGGAGAACTCACCCTTCCTTATTTCATAACATATTAAAAAGCTACAATGATCAAAAGAATGTGGCACTGGCATAAAGACAGATGTATAAACCAAAGGAATAGTGTAGAGAGCCCAGAAATACACCCTCCATATCATCTAATAATTTACAAGAATGCCAGGATCACTTAACGGAGAAAGAATTATTTCTTCAACAAATGATGCTGGGAAAACCAGAACAACAACAAAAAGAGTGAAATTGGACCCTTATCTTACATCCGATACAAAAATTAACTCAAATGAATTGAAGACTTAAATTTTAGACCTAAAATTATAAAACTCCTAGAAGAAAACGTAGAGGCAATCTTCATGACATTGGATTTGCAAATGAACTTTTGGATAGGACACCAAAAGCACACGCAACAAAAACAAAAATAGACAAATGAGACTACGTCAAACTTTCAGACTTCATCAAAGGACAAAATCAGCAGACTGAAAAGGCAACCTATGGAATGGGAGAAAATATTTGAAAATCATATATTGGCTAAGGAGTTAATATCCAGAATATACAAAAACTTCCACAACCCAACAACAAAACAAATAACTTGATTAAAAACTTGGCAAAGGACTTGAATAAAGATTTCTCCAAAGATGATATACAAATGGCCCATAAGCACGTAAAAAGATGCTCATATCACGGATAGTTTAAGAAGTGCAAATCAAAACCACAGTGAAACATCACCTCAAGCCCATTAAGATGGTTATTATCAGAAAAAAAACCAACAGAAAATAACAAGTGTCACTTAGAATGTGGAGAAATTCCAACTCCTGTGCACTTTTGGTGGGAATGTAAAATAGTGCAACTGCCATAAAAAACAGTGTGATGCTTCCTCAAAGAATTAAAAATAAGGTTACCACATAGTTCAACAATTGCACCTCTGGATATACCTTCAAAAGAATTGAAAGCAAGACCTCAAAGAGATATTTGTACATTCATATTTATGGCAGTATTATTCACAATATCCAAGAGGTAGAAGCAGCCAAATGTCATCATTAGATGGAGAAACAAAATGTAGCATATACATACAATGGAATGTTGCTCAGTCTTGAATAGGAAGGAAATTTTGACATATGCTACAACACGGATGAATATTGAGGATATTTTGGTAAATGAAATAAGCTGGTCCCAAAACACAAATACTGTATGATTCTGCTTATATGAGGTATCTGAAGTAGTCAGTTTCACAAAAACAGAATATGAAATGGTAGTTACCAGAGACTGTGAGGAAGGAGAAATGGCGAATTATTGTTTAACGGATATAGTTTCAGCTTTGAAAGTGAACAGAGTTCTGGAGACTGGTCGCACAGCAATGTGAATGCACTTAACAATGGTAAACTGTACACTTAAAAATGGTAAAGATGGTAAAAAAAAAAAAAAACTCAACCATAGATGAATGCTTAGTCTTCTCAAGTCTCTTCTGAGCATGTGTCCTGCCTATATTCCCAAGCATACGTGGGAGCATTTCAAAGCACTTATTCCCTAAAGTATCGCACTCCCAGCCTCCTAGACCTTCAATATCTATATGGTTTAACTCACTTGTTATCTTTTGCCACAGGTGGCAATGGCTTGTTCATTTGACTTTCAATGTTTTTATGGAATGTCCCCAGAATGGCTGATTTTTCACCCTGATAGAGTACAGAGGTAGTCAAAATAAAGGCAAGTTCTTTGTGTTAGTCCTTCAGGGAGCCCCACACTAGTCAAAAAAGACAACCACAGTTCCTTTACAACAAAGTCTGCTCTGCCACCTCTGGAACCAGGAACCCACAGAAGACCATCAATGAACAGATTAGGGTGGATGAGAGGAGGGTAAGTTAAAAAGCCACACATCTCTCCTACTATGTTTCAGTTACATTTTTACTGATTAAAAGTTCACTTAGTTGCTTTCAACCTTTGAATTCTGACAAAAACTGACGATTTTTGCCAGTTTTTCATTGTTTCTGTGAAAGTATAGGCCCTTGAAGTTCCCTACTGTGCCATTTCCTGGAAATGTATGGGTATTTTTAAAAGATGTTTGGAAATAGCTGAAGAAAAAAATAGTGAAATGGAAAGTAGTTATGAAGAAATTTCAGTAGAGGGGAACAAAGAGATGGAAAATACAAAAGAAAGGTGAGAGTCATGGGGGATGGAATGAGAACATCTATCATAAATGGAAGCTGGGTTCCAGAAAGAAATAGAGAAATAATAAACTAAGAGCAATGTTTATAGATGCAATAGCTGGTATATTCCCCAGAATTTATAAGAGATGTAAAGCTTAATATTAAAGAAGTCCAATTAATCATAAATAAATTCACACCTGGAAAATGTAGAGAATCCTACCAAGATAAAAGACAATTAAGAAAATATTTTTAAATTAATTATTAGAATTAATAATTATTAATAAATAATATATTAATTATTATAATTATATATCATATATTATATATTATAGAATTATATATAATATAATATATATTATATATTATTATACCAGTCATAATATTATATAATTATATATTATAATTAATAATTATATATAAATAATATATAATTCCAGAACATTAAATATACCAATATTGGAGGTCCTTTGCCTGTCTTCCCATGTCTATTTTCTCTCATCCAATTTTTAGATCTTTTCTTAACTTCTGTTGACTTTCCTATATTTTTTTCTTATCTATTGTCTTTTTCTCTTATTGTACTTTTGATCATATACATCTTAAAATTTGCTTCATTTATAAAATAACTTTTGTTATTTTTTTCTAATTTATTTTCTACCTTTCCATTTCAAGTCTCCCTGTTGGTTTATAATCCCTTCTCTGAGTTTTTGCCTTTCTTTTTCATGGTGCTTACATTAGTTATTTATTGCCACAATAATACAGTATAACAAACTGTTCCAAAACTTAGCAGTTTAAAACAAATCTCTGGGTCAGCAGCTCAGTTCTGCTGTTTGGGTCACGTGGAGATCATCTTAATTGAGCCCACTTTTGTATCTTTGTTTACAGGTCTATTATGGGTCAACTAAGATGTCTTAATATCTGCCCATGTGGTCTCTCACTGTTCAGTGGGCTATCATATGCTTGTTCTTGTAGTGGAGGCAAAAAACAACAGAGCAATCAGAAGTGCACACAGGAGTTTTAAATCCTCTGCTGATTCATATTTTTAACATCTCATTGGTTGAAGAAAGTCACATGGCAAGGCTCAGAGCCAGAATGGGAGGGGGCTACAAAGGTGTAGGGCAAAGGTCATAGAAAGAGAGAGGTCATTGTTTAGGGATATTAATACAATAAATATACCATGCTGTAAAACAATGCTTTGCTATATTCCTTCTGCTTTGAGGTTATATTGTCTCCCAAATATTCCATTTCTCATTTTTAAATTTTTAAGTCTTTTTCCTTATATTGTGTTAAGAAGGTTGTAGCTGTATTTCTCTTGTTCACATTTGAATATCTCCTAACCAACTATTAACATAAGAATCCTATAGGTGTGGTTGTTTGGGTGGCATTTTCAGTTTCTTAATTTCTTCCACTATTGATACAATGAGAAGCAGTTTTTGAAATATAAATCCCTCATATGTAGACTAGGGAGAATGGCTTCCATTTTCCTAACCAAATTCAGATAGAACAACTTTGAAAAATATTTTGCAGTATTCAGTAAAAGTGAAAATGAACGTACCTATGATATTGTCATTCTATTCCTGTGTGTATAGTCCATTAAAATTCATGCTTATCTGCACCATGACACATGTTCAAGAATGTCCATAGCAGCAATGTTTATAATGGCCAAAATATGAAGACAGCCCAAATGATTATTAAAATACAATGGATAAACAAATCATGAGATAGTCTTGCTGTGAAATACTATTCCACAATGAATAAAACATAGTGAAAAGTAACATCAACAAATCTTGAAGATGTAATTTTGAACAAATGGAGCAAGACATAGACGAATACATCATGTATAATTTTAATTATATACAGTTCAAAAATAGTAATATTAGGTTGTATTGTTTAGATGTACATAATTTAAAAAGCAAAGGTATGAATCCCATTAAAATAAGGATAATAGTTTCTACTGGGGGAAGGAGGGAATAACAATTGGATATGTGAGAGACAGTTGGGGTGCTTGTTATGTTCTATGTTATTATCATGGTTTGGGATTATATGGGAGTTCATTTTACAAGACTGTTTGCAATGTTTGAAAGGTTTGTTATATATCAAAGTACAAATATTAAAAATATATTTAGATATATGAGTCTGGAATTGAGAAAAGAACTCTAGCCTGGGGTATAAATTAGGGAGTCTTTAATGTGTAGACATGATATAAAATGCAAATCTAGATGAGATATACAACAATGTGTGTTTAGGATGTGGTTTCTCTTGGGTTGGATTATGTCCCCTCAAAGTTTATATGTTGAAGTACTAACTCCTAGTATCTCAGAATGTGACCTTTTTTGGAAATAGGGTTAGTGTGGATGTAATTAACCAAGATAAGGTCATACTAGAGTATCAGGGTGGGCTGCTAACCCAATATGACCTGTGTCCTAAAAAGGGGACATTTGGGCACAGACATGACGCAGGAAGAATGCCATGTGAACATGAAGGCAAAGACGAGGTGATGTGTCTACAAGCCAAGGAGCACCGGGTTGCCAGCAAACCACCAGAAACTAGGACAGAGGCATGGGACAGATTCTCCTTCATAGCCCTCCAAAGGAACCACCCTACTGACAACTTGATCTCAGACTTCTAGCCTCCTGCACTGTTAGAAAATAAATTTCTGTTATTTATGCCACCCAGTTTGTGTGACTTTGTTACAGCCACCCTAGTAAACTAATACATGGTCCAAGGCCAAGGCCCAACATTAAGAGGTTGAAACAACGAGAATAAACCAAAGAGGGAGATCAATGTGATAGGATGGAATGCTATAGAAGATGAAGCCCTGGAATCCAAGTGATGAGTGTAGAAGGAAGGGCTGGTCAAGTGTATCACGGTTGTATGGGAACTGAGAATTAATCCTCAGATTTAATAAAGTTAAGGCATCAGTGACATGAGAAGATAAGTTTTGATGGAATGGCTGAAGGCAAACGCTCATTGAAGGAAATTTAAGATAGAATAGGAAGAGTGGACCTGAAGGTAACTAGCATTGCCAATTCTCGTGAGGAGGTTATGGAGGAGCAGAGAAACGGTGTGGTAACTGCAGACTGAATTGGGATTAGAAGTGTTTTCTTAACATGGAAGAAAAAAAGAGCATGTTTGCATACTCATATCAATGATCCAATATGGAAGGATAAATTGATTTTTTTAGAGAGTTACTGGACTCTAGTCACTGAAAAGGCCAAAAGAGATAGTATTTGATTGATGCAGCTGTCCTTGGGAATATGGACAATTTTTATTCATAAAAGGAAAAGGGACAGCAGAAAGAAAGCATTCAAAGCATGTAGGAGTATAGATATGGTGGGACTTGGTGGAAATTCTCTTCAGATTTAAAAAAAAAATTAAGTTAAATAGCACCTAAGCTTCTAGAAGGAATGAGATTGTTTCACAATTTCAAGAGAGACGAAGGGATGTGAAAAGCCAATGAAGAAAGTAAATAGATTAGAGAAATGTAAAATGAAACTTTGGCAACACCAAGAACCCATTTTAGACTAGTGGTCACGAATGTATTGTGAGGGACATTTAGTATAATTAGTTTTCCCACCGGTCACAGTCAGCTGGTTTATTCAGCCGGCCCTTCCATGAGAGCCAGGTGGAGAGAATAAGAGACCAGAGGAGTAGCCCTTGGCATCTTGTAGTGGCTGTGGTGAGATGAGAACAGCTGGGAAACCAATTTAGACTACATTTTCAGAAACCTCTCATTTGCCAACAGTGGTATTAGTAGAATTCCTTAATAAGAGTCTTTCCAGAAAGAATACTAAATAAATCTTCTTCATTTTTCTTTTAATTATGGCTGATTTATTGTGAAGAAATCACCACATAATAAGGCACATCTGTTTAAATAATGATTAAAATGTTAGAAAGATATTATAAATCCACATTATAGTAGTAACAAAAACAGTAACTATCAATCGTACTGCAAATTACTGTTAGCAGTGTGATTTGCAAGTACATTGTTTCATTTATTCCTTAGACATTCTCTATGAGGTATTATTATCTTTGTGTTACTTATAAGGAAACTGAGTTTCAGAAAAATTACTTTGAATGATTTGTGACAATCACTGCATATCTCTTAAATGCTGCCTGATCATTCATTTTTAAAGTGTTTACAGTAGTTGCTCAAAAATAGTGTGTTTCTTGCTTGATTACTTGCCTCAATGGCATTTCATTTAACCCCACAAAAATGTGGAGTTAGCAAATTATATATATATGTATCTAAATTGATTAGTTTAGATACATTGATAACTGATCAATTTACATATGTGTATATATATATGAATGTATGCAAAGAAGGGAAAAAATTGTTTGGAGATATTTCCCTCAAGGGGGTGATAAAGATTTGGTACATGATACACTTGTGAGGATCAGATCAGAACCAAGTATCACAACTGTTAGGCCAAATTTTATTTTTTTCTTTCTTGGTTAAAATTGATTAGAGTTCACTTTTTAACTTCCATATTACTATAAGTTAGAGTTTCGTCAGGAATCTAGATATTTTGGTAGATGGGATTTAACACAGGGAATTAGATTCTTACACAACCACGGGAAGGACTGGGTGAGTGAATGTCAGAAAGAACCGCTGCTGGCTTTGAGGAAACCAGGAGGCACAAGCTGCCCATGAACTCAGCCGTTGGCTGAACTGAGGAAAGTGATTGGATGATAGTCAGGCTGTCTCTGAAAGTTACATCTACTGCCTGGTTACATACGTGTCAGCCACTTCTGGGAGAGAAAATTGACTTCAGCTTCTACCAACCTAATTTCATACAAATGCCTACTATCAGAATCTAAGCTGGAATTCTGCTGACAGGAACCTTGAAAGTGTAGTGTTTAGGTTCTAAAGCCTGCATTAAAGAAGGGAGAGTTTAGAGTAAAGGGGATAAATATCAACAAACAATACAGGATTCAGTTCTCCCCCTTGGACTCCTGATATCTAAGAAATACTTCTATTTACATTTAAACTGTTAAAAAATAATAAAAGCAATAGCATGTATCCCTCTAACATGATGACAGATGTTTTATGTTCTTTCTTCCCTGGTCTGACAGCCTTATACAAATGAAACTGTATGTTCCTCACTCCTAAAAAAGGAGCAGCATAGTCCCATGAGTTACTGTATCCATCTCCGTGTAATGATTGTTGCATTTCTTGTTCAGACACAAGCTGCCTTTACATTCTACAACTTAAAAGAAAAAATTAGAAATGTAGATATAAATGCTATGCAGAATACCTCATATAAAATAATGTGAGAAGAGAAGGATAAACTGTAAAATTAGTTAATATGCACAAATACAAGAGCAATCTAGCAGTTGGTTTTCAAGGTGAAAATAGCTATTTGTGGATGAGAGCGTTGTTTTGCTTCGAATGCATGGTGACTCCATATTGCATCCTGATTGGTGATAGACACTTTGAGCATCTTCTCATCTTCTGCTTCACAAGGTGCAACTGGCTAAACATCTTGTGCTCAAGTCTCTACTACCCGCAGAGCATTTGACTACTCTGAGCCTCACTCAAATTCTGTGGCTTTGGGCTACTTGGTAAATGGTTAGGAGCAGCATGCTCAAATATGGTACCTGTTTGCAGAATCCCAAAATGTCCAACAAGTCTTTTTTTTTTAGTAGTATGGGGAGTAAAGTACTGTAATTTGTCTTTCATTTTGGAAGGACATTTTGACAAGCCTTAGATGAGTAAAACATTTATCAAGGTGGCGTGTCTTTGAATATTTTGAGGACAAGCATGTTTCTTACCAAGTCAATTAAGGTATCTGCTACTTCTCCTTCCCTGATCCAATTAGCGTGATCAACTTTTATATGGTGGACTGGAGACATATCTTGTTTATCGACATCCCTGCATTTTATTATATTTCTTCTTCTTTGCTATACACCTTCAAAATCCATTCTTATACACATTCTCCAATTTTCTTTTGATATAAATTGACAAAGTGATTCCGATTATTTTGGTTTGTATGTTCTCTCCTTCCAGAGTAATCTGGAGGGAAACTTACTTCTTTAGAATGATCTGGGATTTGACTTTCGTTGTGAGCCTGTAGGCACTGAAATTTGGTAGGGATGGGTCTTGAGAATCAGCAACCCTTTGAAATAAGTTAATTGCCTCATTATAGGGTCTTCCACAAAGAAAAGGCTGAATTCAGACAGATGAAAAGGAGCTGATTCCGGCAGGAAAGACAGTAAAACTTTGAGGTCCAAAGTACTCATAATCACCAGCATTCATCAAATATTACCATTCCAAACTTCTGTGTCCCATTTTTTGCCCCATTCAATGCTTTGAGTTTCACATAAGAACCCTATAGAGTCTGGGAGTGACTCTGTGAATGACTCTGTGAATATGAACTAATTGCAATTTTGGATCTCGAATGGTTAAAACCTTGGTCTTATTTTTAACATTGACCCTGAGGTTCTAGGGGATTAGAGATTCTTTAACATCCGTAATAGAATCTTGTTCGCTTTTTGGTCTTGCCTTGAGCCAAATATCTAAAACCCTGAATTTGTAATTTTTCGTAAGCTCCCCTACAGTCAGAATTCACCATCTCACGGTACTTCTAGGCCTTGTTTCCACTATTAAGTTCTGTTTCAGTAATTATTGTGGTCTCTCAAAGCCATATTTTGAAGAAATACTTCTTTCCAGGCAAGTACAGGCACGCTGGAGTCTACTAGTATTCCATTTATCTTAGCAGTGGTGTCATTATTGTTTTCAAGTAAAACAGAGTGAGACAATCAATTCGAGTTTTCCACCTTGAACCATTTACGTGACAAAATTCTGCCTCGGTCAAGGGTGCAGTTAGAAAAAACAGAAATTGCTCTAGGTATCTCAGAGGGAACAGTTTTAATACAGGGAATTAGATGCTAATATCTGAAGACTAGGAGAACATAGGCCAGGGAGAAGCACGGCTAGATGTAATGCAAGTAGGAAGTGCAAGCCCTGCAGGAAATCACTGTTATGATCTCAGACTCCCAGAGCACCAAAGCTCCATAATCAAAGGAGTTTTCAAGGAAACTAATGAGAGCTTCATATGTGTAGTCTGTTCACCCACTTCCTTGAAGCCTCTAAAAGAAGGAAATATATATTTTTCTCTTTTGATTTTTGAATCTGAAAACATTGCTTCACTGTTGCAATATAAAATAGGACCCCGCTGGCAAAGGATTCTGGGGAATACAGTTTTTAGATTTCCAGATTCCGTGACACAGGGGGATAGTTTAGGTGGCTGAGAATGACAATGCATATATAAAACCTATATAACTACTTTTAACAAAAGTTTGCACCAATGTCATTTACATCGTTTTTCATACATCATCTGACAACTACTCAGTGAGTTTGACATGACAATCCTGTCAAGTAATCATCCTAAAGTCTCTCTTGTATTGATCCACTTTTCTCCATCCCACTCAGTGATTCTAAATTTGTCCATCATCATCTTTCCTTTGGTTTGCTACAATAGCCTCCTAATTGTCATCCCTACCTCAAGTATCAGCCCTCGATCTATTCTCACTGAAGTCAGAACAATATTTTAAATCATAAATTTGACTATGCCACTTTCTTGCTCAAAATGTTCAATTTCTCTCCACTGTTCTTAGGTTAGAGTAAAAACTTGTAAATATCGTCCACTAAATTTCATTATTTGGACTTTGCTACCTTTCCTAGACTTATCATTGCCACAATTTATACATAATGCTCTTCATACTTCATAATTTGCCAATCATAACTACATGTAAAATTCAGATTCTTTGATCCACTTTCCTTTTCTCTAATATCATGTTCATTTAGTTTGCATTTACTCCCCGCTGATTACTTTTCCATATCCGGTCAACCCTTTAACTACATGCTTAAATTCTCATCCGAATACTTTTTTCAAAACTTGGCCTCAGCGCCAATCTGAGTCTCCCCTCTGCCTGCCAGTTTCTCCTGCAGATGATATCCTTCATTCATTCCCACTCCATTTATCATGCTGTCATAGATGGAATCTACACTTTCTTGATTCTCACTGCCACTTCCCTAGTTTAGCTCACACGAAAATTTTCCTGTCTTTGCAGTTTTGCCTGTATTTGTCATCCTTTGATACTGTCATCTGCTGAGGCCCTTGGGGACATGGATCACAGTATTCCTTTTCATTTCAAATCCCACAGCCTCCATAACGGTTTCAAAGAATCTGTAGTTAGCCTACTGGACAGCTTGTTCTCATAGATGTTTGGCTTCCTGAATTCCGATTCTCTCAACTTCCACCCTACTTTGGAAGGCCACATTCCCATGACCACAGCTGGATTTTATCATCACTTATAATTTTGTTACCTCCAATATAATAAACTCCAAAATACTAATCTCTGATCACAGCTTCCGTTCATTTCAGCTTCTCACTTCATTACTTTCACTATATAGCATTTTATCTTTATCGTGTCTTTAGATTTTCAAATTCTCCTTCATTTTTCTCCCATTCCTATTGCTTCAGTTTCTTTCTGATGAATCCCAGCCTCAGTGGTGAAGCACATCAACATTTTATTTGCAGCCTGCTATTTTGAATTGGTTGTTTAAATTGTTTTTCTGACTTGTTTATATGACTTTTGGCACAAGCACCACAAAATCCTTACAGTTTGCTCAATGAGGCCATCTACCTCCTCTCTCAGGATGCTGAGAGTTGCTGGAGAAAATCCTTCATCTTTGCAGATTGACACATTTATTTTCTTCATACTCACTGGACACTCAGTTCTGTTAGCAATCATTTTACTTGTTCTTGTTTATCTTCTTGTCATTTTTCATAATATCTCTTCCAAATAGCCATTATCATACTCGAGTGTCTTCATAATATCTCTTCCAAATAGTCATTATCATACTCGAATGTCTTACCTAATCCCTTATCTTTTCTCAGTTATCAAAATATCTTGCCTCCTTTCTACAGAAAACTTTTAGGTTATCAGGCATGAAAACACATGGGTGCCCCACATCCTGTACTTCACAAATGTAAGTGTTTCAGTGTATATCTATAGTTATTTTTTAACCCCTTTATGAGTGGAAAAGATAGTTCCTTTGCCTTTAAAAGTTAATTCCCAGCCATGGTTCTGAATACCATTTTATGCATCTTTCCTAAGTAATTTTCTCCAAAAAGTATCTCTTTCTTTTGTGAATCTATTCTCTGAAATTCTTCACTAGAGCTCACATAGCCTTCTCATTCCTAAACTCTTTTTTCTTCATTCCATTGGCTGGCTTATTGAGAAAAAGAAGAAAAAACTCATTTAACTTTCATAATGTCTTTACCTCCTATTCACTCTTTGAACAGAAACTTAGATTCCGTCATCTCCATTAGACTGTTTTATATCCCAATTTAATAAGCACTATTTAAAATTGTTAAATAAAGTGGCTGGTTTTCTACTCTATCTAATTTAAGCTCTTGTAACATTGACTCTGGTGACAACGCACTACATGGAATTTTCTTCTGCTTGGCTCTCTGGACAACTTTCTCTAGTTTTCTGTTTTCCTTCTCTTAGGATTCTTTCTCAGCCTCCTCTGTGGATTCATCTTTTTCCAGCCTCTAAAATATCAGAGTTCCCCAATGTTTCACCATCAAAGTGCTTCTTACCCCCTGTATAGTATACTCTTCCTGAATGATCTTATCTTTTCCCATGATTTCAGTTAGTACCTAGAGGCTGATGACTTTCAAATATGTATCTTCAGTGCAGACTTCTTTTCTGAGCTTCAGGTTTACACATTCAACTGCGTACTGAGTAACTACACTTGAATGCCCCACATAGGCTTCAAATTAATATGTCCTTAGCTGAAATTATTGTTTCACCTTAGCCAAACTTGTAATTTCTCTGGTGTCTCCATCTTTCTGAATAGTGCAACTATCCATGAAATGGCCAGACCCTGTATCCTATATGTCATTTTTGATTCTTTCATTTCCTTTACTATTGATTCTACTTTCTTCTATTTCTTGATATTATTTTCTTCCCCAACACCTGTGTTACTCCCTTATTCAAGATCTTATCACTTTTTGTGAATTTCTGAAACACTCTTCCTCCTGCTCTCCATTTCTTTAAGCTTGCCTAATGCTTATCCATTTTCTACAGTTACTGGAATTTATTTTCTCACATGCAAATCTCATGGTGTCATTTTCCTGCTTCATTTCCCTTTACTGGCTCTCAAGGCCTACAGATCAATGTCTATGTTTCCTGGCCTGAAATAAACAGCTCTCCAGGAACTAAACCCTTTCTATTTCCCTAGTCTCATCTTTTGCCACATCTCCTACTCTCACTTTACCAGTAATTGCCTTGGAATTGCACGCTCTTCTGTGACTCAGGGATTTTTCCACACATGGAGTCACATGTCTGGAAAATCCTAACTGCTTCAGTAGTAACTTGTGTTTCTATCTCTCACGGCATATTTTAGTATAATCATCTATTTATTTGCATGTGTTTTTTTCCATCAGAGTCTAAACCTTTTGAGGAAAAGAACTTCTTTTTTCAAGAAATTTGTATAGGATTTAGTGCAGAGTAGTATTCTACTAAACATTAATTTATTGACTAAATTACTTTAATGAAAAAATAAATGAACAAACCCAAGATACAAGATTTTACTCCAGTCTTGTAAATAAGAGCCCCCCCACCCACCCAATTCTTTGGTTTTCGGTACCATGATACTTCTACTGAAATGCTTCTACTACTGTGGCATCGCTTTGTGTTCAACCATGTTTTATTCTGGCAGACAATTAGTTCTACCAAAATATAAGTTGAATGTTCAATAGCATAAATGAGCTCCGCTGTATTAACTTGCACCTATTACATAATTTACACTCCTTGATATAGATGAATTAATAAAATTGAATTATTCAAGGAGTTCTAGCTGATCCTGTGCTCAACTTACAGTATATAATTAGATGGTAGTGAGTTTTTGGAAGAAAGTGGGATTTTACCAGTTTATATAATATTATCTACTCACAGTAAGATTAAAAGTGATTATATATAAAAACCCATTTGAACTCTGTGATATTAAGGATGAAAAACAGGCTATAGTAGAAAAATAAAGTGTTTCCTATGGTTCTCATCCTCTTTTGTCTGGTGATTTATGAATGACCAGGAAGCATGATATATTTCCTCTCAATGGCTCTGGAACTGTACCCTAGAGGGTTTATTATGGTTTAAGATGCTGATTGCTTAACATTTCTCTTTCACTATAGAATCGAATTAATTATATTGACTTAATTTGCATTATTTGGGAATCTAGCCCCTGTCTCTGTGACATAAGGAATATCATGTACTTACCTGCTTTTGTTGGAGCTATAGATTTACTTTTCCAAGTTCTAATGCACATGAACTGCTCTATGCTAGTTTTTATGCCCTAAGTCAACTGTATGTGTGTTTGTTTATAAGATTTCATACACGATTACATCATATTAAGTATTTTAGAGAAAATTGCCCTAAAAAGGGAAGGAAGGCTGAAGAACCCTGCAAAAGCTCAGCTATTCTATTTTCTCTCCCCAAGAACTGCAGACACGTTTAATCTTGGAAACTCTAAATGCATTCACTGATAGCATACCATTTATCACACCTAAACAAAGTCCTGGGTCTCACAGTTTAACCGGATCCCATTTTAATAACAACAGAGAGAAGTTTTCTCCTTTAGTACACACACCAAAATTGCTATTGATTTTTTTCTGCTGATCCTGCAGGCACTGTTCCCACTATGAGTCTCCCTCTGTTTCTCCAGCCGTCTACAAGCCACATGGGTGATGCGTTCACAATAGAGATTAGGTCATTCTCGTGTTCAGTTGTTCTTACTTTTGGCTACTGGCATATTTTTGCACTTTACATATTCAGCAGCTTTTATGCTTAGGTCAAACAGACAGAAATACAATCTTCCTTACTTGCCTCAGTGTTAACGCCCTGTGACTCAAACTACATTTCCCATTCCAGGTGCTTCTGCTTATGTAGTGAACTTTGAAGTGTTTTCGTTGCTTTTTTTTAACCTTATCTCTTTAGAGAAATTTAATAATTCTCATTTTAAATGGTCTTATTTTCATTAAATAGAAAGAAAAACTGCTTTAATAACATATGGACTCAAAAGATATTTCATTCACAAGGTTCTTAAAGATGTCTTTCTATATTGACTTCATCATGTTGTCCAATTCACGATTAAAAGACTATCATGATAAGGAGCCAGAAAACTCCTAAAATAGCTTTTATTTTCCATATTCAGACAGAAACAACTGTGGACAACCCCCCCTTTTTTTTTTTATAGTCAATTGAGTTCTTCCCCTCTTATGGCTGGGAAGTATGTAGTTCTAAAAATCTGCAATAGTTTTGGTCAATTTTTAGCACTGAGATTATGTGTGTGTCAAAGCTTCATACAACTCTGACAGTTGGGTTCTCCAATGCATATGGCATTATAGAATGCACTGTGACTAAGAGTTTGCATTACCTCCTCATAAAAATGGACAAGCCCTAGCAGTGCCAGTAGTAAAGAAAACACCATTGCAGGGCCAGGAGGATTGAAAATCCCATCTCTAGCAGAGCTCCAATTCTGGGGTAACTTGACTTCACATTACAAGAAAGAAGGTCAGGATTTATAGTCAAATGCTTTGAAGAAAAATGTAATAGGTGAAGCAGGGAGAAGACTCTGTAGAAAGCATCTCAATTGCATATTCTCTTTTCCCTGTGTAGAATTTCTTAGACTGGATAACCTATGATCCAGAAAGTACTACCATAGTCACCTGTACTCCTTGAGTGGTTATTATTGATTCTCTCTTCACTTAACAGAGACCCAAAAAGTTGCTTCTAGAAAAGTATTGAAGCTCCTCCTCCATCACCTCACCATTTGTCCTCAATTTGTGCATTCAGACAGGCAATACCACAGCTGTCTAGAATAGAGAGGACCTGGTAGAAGTGACCTGAATATCATGCAGGCAGAATCCACAGTTTTTATACTATTAGATATTGTTGCCACTGTCAGTGCGAAAATGAATAAAATATAATGCCAATCCAAGATGCATTCAAAAACCATAAGCTGTGCCATTTGGGGAGAGGTCACTCCAGGTCTAGTTTGAGTGTATTTTGCATAAAAGACAGTGTAGACAAATGATGAAGCTGTTGTCACTTTTAATAGCTTTTAGTGTCATATAGTTATCCAGACATGTACTTTCCGAGTTTATTCTCTGTTCTCTTGTATTTATGTTTCTGTCAATCACTTTTTTTCATTTTCTTTGTGTTCATTTTCTGAGAAAGACTGTCACATGCATTATGCCCATTAAATCTTAGTGCTAGCAAGTTTCAGGTAAGAATAATTTTCTTACAAAATTGAAGAAAGTGAAGGCATAATAGACTAAATCCCTTGAAAAATTCTGAGTTTTTCTGAGTTATATTTCACACTTTCAAACAGTTGCTTTTTCTAAGACCCTCAACTTAAGAAGTAGATAAAGAAATAGAAATTCTTCCTGAAAAATTATTTTAAACTGAAAGAAAACCAAGTTATTCATAAGATTTATGATAGAAAATCTATCAAAGCACTAGAAAATAAAAACCTTTATTTTTTTCATTCATCTCTATAGCAAATATTTATTGATCATTTATCGCATGCTATTTACATGCTAAATGATAGCGATGTGACATTTTAAAAGGATATGTTAGCTGACTTCATGGAGCTTCATTTCTAGTTAGAGAAACGCATACATTAATAACAATCATAAATATAAATATGTCAAAGGAACTCATTGGGATTATAAAAAGAAGTGTACGTTTGTTTTCAAAAGGATATAAAGGGGATCAAACTAACTCTGAAAGCTCGAAGTATGGTTTCCCTCAGGAAGTGAAATCCAATTTATTGTTTGAAGTTAAAATAGAGCTGTGACATGGGAAATGCTACATAGAGAGAATAACATGTCCAGAGTCTCTAATGTGAAGGAGCATGGAACAGAAAGGAGGGAAGTGTGGCTGAAGTGCAAAGACGGACAGAGACAGCATTATACAATGTGGTCAGGGCACTGTAAGGCACCAGACCAAGTAAAAATTTGATGGCTATGCTGTGGATTTCTATCACAGGAGTTATTTAAAGCTATTGAAAGGGGTTTAATGGGAGAAATGTCTTCCTTATATTTATGCTTTGAAATAATCATCCTGGTTATAGAATGGGGAACAAATTGGAGTATGGCAAAAGTGAAAGAGGGAAATCCATGTTGAGGCTCTTTCTTTCCAGACAGGAAAAAAAAAAAATCATAGCTTGATCTAGGGTCACGTGATTTGAGATGGCGATAAGTGGATAAATTTGAGAATTAGAAAGTAAATTTATAGGATTTTGTGATAGAGTGGAAGAGAGGCTTGGAAGGTGAGGTGACTTCTAGATTTCTGGCTTGCAAAATGGATGGATAAAGATGCCATTCACTGAAGTGGGGGACAATGAAGATCAGTGACAGCATGGTACCAAGAGTTAAGGATTAAAGACATAAATTTGGAGTTATGTTGTATCAATGATAATGGAAGCCCTGGGGAAGAAATATTCCTAGGAAGAGATTATATTAAAAAAAATACAAATCCCAGGATGGGATACTAATCTACTGCCGTATTTGGTATTGTTTGTTTTAAGGCAGGAGACTTAAGCATATTTAAATGTTAATGTGAAGAATGCAGTTAAGAGAAAATTTTTATATGGAAGAAACAAAAAATGATTTAAAAAATCCTTTAGAAGTTGAAAGGAGTTAGGATGCAAACCATAAACAGAGGATCAATAAATATTGTATCTGCCAATATATAAACACATTAATTAGTGATTTATCTGAAGCATAAAAATGGTTTGTGTTTTTCCCACTTTTTATTTTTGTGACATTTGGCAAATTACCTAAATTTGCCATGCAACTTCTTTTCACAGTGACGGTACACAGTATACAGGATTAAATGAGTTACTACATGAAGAATCCTCAGAACAGTTCCAAGCACAGAGTAAGAATCCAATAAAAATCAGCTGTTTTTGTAGCAGTTTTAACATTGCATGGAAGTGTTCTGCATAATTGTTTTGTGTAGGGTACAGATGGCTCTAGGAGAAAAAACAAATTGACTCATGTACGTATGGAACCCAGCTCAGTGCTTGGAACAGAGTCCTCGATTTATGACTGATCAGAATTTAAATGAATTTTTCAATCTGCAGGTAAGAAGTTTGGTTTTCAGACATTAGTGGAAGGGATGTAGAGAGCAAATGAATACCCAGTTCTAGGCAACGGAATACCATACGCTAAAATAGAGGAGGGAAATATGCCTAATTAAGAGCTGGGGAGGATACAATCAAACATCTTTGTTACATTGGTTTTCAATGCTGAGAGTAAAAATTAAGAGTATCATCATGGGGCCAGCTGGTGGTATAGCAGTTAAATTTGCATGCTCTGCTTCAGTGGCCCAGGGTTCGCCGGTTCAGATCCCAGGTGCGGACCTACACACTACTTATCAAGCCATGCTGTGGCAGATGTCTCACATATAAAATAGAGGAACATGAGCACAGATGTTAGCTCATGGCCAATCTTCCTCAGCGAAAAAAGAAGGATTGGTGGTGGATGTTAGCTCAGGGCTAATCTTCCTTAAAAAAAAAACCCAAAAACAAAAAAAGAGTATCATCATGCACTCAACAGGATTATGTGGATTATTTCCCAACTGATGCATGCAAAACACTCTTAAACAAATAAAGAGGAGTTTTTCTGGAGTCTTTTTAATCAAGTGTTATGACTGAATCATACTGGAAGCAGGGCTTCAATTGACTGTTTAATTGATTAGAGGCCAAAAAGGTGCGTGCAATCTCTAGCCAAGGGAAGGTTTATTGGGTACAATAGAGATATGAATATGATTAGGTTTGATTAAGTTAAATTAAATTAAATTGAATTAAATTGTCACCTTGCTCTTCTAAGCTTGTTTGTCTCATGTGGACTTGCTTGTTTATGTTATGTTTCCTCTCTGGGTTCCTAGGATATTCTGAGGAAGTTATTCATAGAAAGCAGCCAACCATATTATCAGAAAGTAAGACCTGTTTCCACATGGGACAATATCATTCAGATATTTTGACTTATTTTTAATATGGCTAATTAATCTGAATGTTATGGTCAGTGAGATTTTCAGTCTAATCTTCTTTTGTTTTGGGGAATGCATTTGAGAGACTCTATTCTATTCTAAAATATCCCCATTTTCCCACAATTACCAAGGAAATGGGAGAATATGCAGAGGCAGTAATCTGCTAGGAATCTTACTGGACATTACATGTGGTAAAAGCCTTACTGGATGAATATATATACATATGTTCATCAGCAGATCCATTTATGCAGAATAGATGAAAGCATTAATATTAGGATAAATACAGTATTTACAACCTTCCCTACAAATGGGAGTTCTCTGAAATCTACCAGGGACTATAATTTAGTGTTACATTGGATGAGTTCTACCTACAATTATACAGTTATAAAATGAGATTTTTCAGAAGAGCTTAGAGATCTAGAATTAACAGGTCAAATTAGAGCTCTTCTACCCTTGAAGTTTTCCTCTGTCTCTGTCCAGCTGCATCTGAATGCCAAAAGTTAATACGAAAGTGAGTTTGCTGTCTACTCACAGGACAGTACATCTGTTTCTCTTTGGGGGATATTAGGTTATACACTAAGGGTGAATAAATGAAAGGAGTGTCATTAACATAACTCTCAGCAAATTGGAATTGTTGATTTTACATTACATGTTGTTCAGAAACATAGTGGAGGCAAAAATAAATTCTTTTTAATTAGTTAATTCTTAGTCATCTTTTAATCTCAATTTAGATATTACTTCCTCAATTAATTCAATTCCAAAGGTTGGGTCAGATCTATCTGACATATGAACCTGACATAAGTGTTCATAGTATTTGTTCCACGTATCACATGTATAACTAAATATATTTTTGTAATTAGTTATTATATGTTTAGATTATTTACTAGAATGTTAGACTATAAGGTAATCTTTGAATTTGAGACTCTATACATATTTATGACATACAGTGTTAGACATGCAGAATAAATACTAAGGCATCTCTTACTTAAAGACAAATTCTGTAATATGCATACCCTAGAAATTTAACAAATTGTATTAACTTAATAAATGAATGTATCTGCTGCATTTTCAATAGGGAATTTCTGCTATTTCCAATAAATTACAAATGATAAACTGGGTGGGTTGAATAGTGTCCCCGCAAAATTCATGTCTACCTGGAACCTCAGAATATGACTTTATTTGGCAATAGAGTCTTTGCAGATGAGTCAGTAAGGACTTTGAGATAATATATTGAATTTAGAGTAGACTATAAATGTGGTGACTAATGTCCTTGTGAGAAGCAGAGAAGACAGAGACGGAGAAGACCATGTGAAGACAGAGGCAGGGATTGGAGTTAAATTGCCACAAGCCAAGGAACACTTGGGGCAACCAGAAGTTAGAAGCAAGTGAAGATTGTTCATTAGAGCCCTGGGAGGGAGCGTAGCCCTGCAGATGCCTTGATTTCAGACTTCTAGCATTCAGAACTTGCTGAGAATACATGTCTGTTGTTTAAAGAAAAATTAAAGAAATAAAGCTCATTTGTTTTTCTCTCTTGAAATCAATATGCAGTTGAACAACAAATGGCAGAAGGGTGGATATTGTTCATTAAACAAATCAATCATTGCTCTTTTCTCTCTGTATCAAAATATGCTTCCTTTTTCCGTAGTAGCATGTTGTACCAATTAAGAACTTGAGCTTAAAGTTGAGAACTTAACAGAGGTTCAAATCCTGACTTTGAGAACTGTTTTCATTAAATAATACGTCTTACAAGTTTTTCATGCAATTCTTTTTGTATGATATTGTTTCAATAAATTCTAATAATACTGTGAATTTCTTGAGGCAAAGATTCTGCTTCATTTATGTCTGCATCGCTAGTACAGTAGCGACACATTATAAGTGTTGAGTAAATGTTTATGAATGAGTGAATGACTAAAAATAAAAGAATCTGTCAAAGCAGTGTGATAATCATCTAATTTTTTAATCAATTTGAACACTGTAATCAGGTTGTCCAGATACTTCCATGTAAGAAGAATATGCAAAATAATGGCTACCACTTATTGCACACTTATTGTGTGCTAGGAACCGTCAGACGCTTTGGACACACTATCTTATCTGATCATCCTAAGAAATCTATGAAATCTATGAGATATATTTTTCTATGTTCTTTGTTTTAAAGAAAGAAAAACAGAGCTTAAGAGAGTTTAAATGGTTTGCTCTCAATTAAACAGCTAAGTATGGCAGAACTGGTATTTGAAGTCAAGTGCACGTGATGGAAACAGCACACTTTTCCTCATATACTATATAAATGAAAACCACTTAAATGTTTTAAATGTTCTGTCCCCATGGTAACCAGATTTGGGGGGAAAATAATTGGTCTAATAAGCCATGACTATACAGATGAATGTATGAAAGAATCTTGATGTCTCTGGCCCCCATAGAGAGAATCTTAGTTTTCCTGAAAAGAAAATAAAAATAAAACCAAAATTTTTAAAAAAACCCATGTTTTTGAGAGTTAGGAAATCTTGACTGATTCTGGTTCCTGTGCTAATACTAGCCTTTTGTTTGGCCTCGTGCTAATCTTGAGATATTTAATTATTGTTCAAATTAATAATGGTTATCATCTGAAATTCCTCTTGGAATAATTTCATGATTATTCTAAATTGAAGATGGATTTGCTCTCACAAACTGTTGATCACCTAGAATAATATTAAAGTCAAGAATATTTGAAATACTATGGCAAAATAGAAATCTCTGAATGATATTTAAAGTAGAGTAATTAGCTTTGTATTTGGTTAAGAATTAAATATCCCAAAGTGGCAAAGTATTAATGTTTCCCAAGAGAAGCTTTCCCTCTTAGAAAACCTGCAAACATTCATGCTTCATGTTTATATTACTGTCAAATCAACAATTTTATGGATATTTTATTTTCAGATGGCATTAATGATTCACAGACACATTTAATTACATAGAAAAACATTGCAAAAATCATTGTTGGTTAAACGATGAAGAAAAACAGAACAATCATTTTGTGGTCCAGTGATTTAATTGGAACAGCATTTTGATGCATCAGGGTATATGTGTTGACTTAATAAATACTATCAAGGGACTTACAATAAATAATAATAAAGTGACCTTATTTTTTATTTCAAAAAGATTTCATTAAAGATTTTAATGAAAAAGTTAGTTCAAGAGTCTTTATCTCAAGTCTAGTGTAAGCAAAGAAAAAAATAAGCAATATGATTCCAAAGTTCTTTCCTTTGGCAGTTTTAATATAACTATTACATACACAGACATAAACTATGAACATTTGTATAGAATATTTTGCCAGAGATGGCAATTAAAGTTTAATGAAAAAAATCAATTTTTAAACTTGTATTCAAGTTATTTCGAAAAAGAAAAAAAATGTGGTAGATGTTTCAGTCTTGTCTAAGATTGCATGGCTCTGGCAGATTCCACCTCACCTGGGTCTCTCTGGGGTCATAGTACTATAAAAAGTTGAGAAAAATATTTGTAGGATGTGTCAGTGAAGAGAAGAGATTAAAGATGTACATAATATAAGGGTGTCTTGATTTGGGTCCTCGATCTAAACCTATTGACTCAATAACCTTCATCTATGTGATAGCTTTTCACTACAGAGTTTTCAAATGCCAAATAAAGATAATAGTAGACTACTTCACAGGGATAATGGGAGGAGCAAAAGAGAACACAAATAACGGAGACTTTTAGTAAAGTGAATGCTATACAAATGCTGATGGTTTGGGGGGTTACAGGTCAATGTCCATTGCTAAGAGTTTTGCTTTCTTTTTGGTTGGTTTGTTTGTTCCTTATATAACAGACTGTGACAATGAGAAAGAGAGGGAGAAACCTCATCCCATGACCTGAAAATTGGCCACTGATGGAACAACCGGCTATGAGAAAACATTCTGTTTCCTAGTGAGGAAGAAGAGAATAATGACCCAGCTGTGCTCGTAGTGGTTGCACCCAGTCACTCATCAAGACCTTTCAGAGCAAGATGGGAAATGCACATGAAGCGCACACCGGAGGAGGCTGTGTCCACCAACATTTGTGCAGCCCAGTGCTCCTCCTGCAGACCACCAGGCGTATTGCAAATAATGCCACTGTTCTGTAGGCTAAAATCCAATTTAAAGTCATTTAAATCAATCTTTTCATAGATAAACCACTTTCACTAAGCTTTATGGATATTAAATACATGCTTTACTTGGAATGAAAGGTGCCAAAGTGTTTTATATGCTAAAATATAAAGGAAACAGAAACAAAAACCCATTTTTCATCTCTGAGTACATTTGCCACGTGGCATTTTCTGGGATCTCACAGTTCTACATGATATCATTTTGTCCATTACTTTAATAAAAAGATTCCTTAAAACAGCTACAATTGCTCTTTTCAAATCTAATGCTTTCTCTTTGCACATCTCCCTTATGAGGCTGTGCTTACCTTGACAGCTTCTATCCCATTACTGAAATACTACAGCAATAATTCAGAAACACCACAGTGTATATGCAGCATATAAAGTCAAATTTAGGTGTCTAGAGATTTGAATGTTGAGACATTTTACCTTGTCTTTCTTTATGGTTTTTGATGAATCTCAGTTCTAATGATCAGTGGGATCAAAATGTAAAGCAAACAGGTTAACAAACAAAAAGCAGATATTAGCCAAAAGCAGAATCTGATTTTTCCTGGAGCAGAGAAAGCTCTTTATTTCTGTGGAGTGAGTGTGTGTAGATGCGGAGAACACACAACAGAAAACCAAACTTGGTTTCAATTTAAAGTCACTCAATAAAATAAAAATAAGATTATATTCATACTAAACTCACCTGGCATTTACTGGGGCTGTTTTCAGCCAATGCTCTTCCTCTTGTTTTTCATGAGATAGGGAAAGGTGTAGAAAGCTTAGGATTATCTACAGACCCCGGTTGGAACTGAGGAAACCTATTAAGGGGTTGTGCTCCTAAGCCTCCCGATTATTCTTCTTTTGGTAGATGATGGACGGAGAGGAGCTGGCTGTTTTTACAGACATCAGCCATTGAACTACTTTTAGTTTTCATATTATGCTTGCAGAGGGGAAGCAAGTTTTTAGGTGTTATGCAACTCACAATAATCTCTCTCTTTATGAATGTCTCATTCAATCTTATTTCCAGGATGGGTTTCACATTTCTCATGACTCTGTATGACCTCTGGAAAATTAAACTAGTCCTTAAGTACCCCTCAGTACTGCTTAATGATACCTAATAGGAACCTAATGGAACTCCATCTCACATTTATGATAATTCAGTTATAGTCTTTCTTTTGTTTCTCCTGCCCATTCTGTTCTTTTTGTCTTTGTTTTTGTCCAAATCTTTAATTCTAAAAGATATGTCTCTCCAACTCACCACCATTAGAATGTAGAATGTAGAACCTACGAGGCAAGGAGTTTTGTCTATTTTTCTCATTGCAATATTCCCTATGACTGCCTGCTACTAATACTAAGTGCGTAATAAATATTTGTAGAATGCAAAAATAGGTCTTTCTGCATGCCAATGGAAGACACTATTTTGCAATGTTTTATTTTTTTCTTTCACAGTACCTCGAACATGACAGACACTAAATATGCGTTTACTGAATAATATGCACATTTACTGAATAATACACACATAAACAAAAGCAGTGAATTTTATACCCTTTCTTGGCTCTGGATGCTATAGGTATTCCATAACCGTCTACCTAATTATTGCTCATATTGATTTATGGCCTCATCAAAGTTTCTTTGCCTAAATCCAACCTTCTATGTGTTCCTATGCTGTAAGGATGTCAAGGTCTTAACCACTTTCTCTTCTCACCCATCAGAAATCCTGGTATGCTTTTTTCCTCTTACGATATTTAGGGATGAAGATATCAGGAGGTGAGATAATGCTTCACACTTCGTTCCTCATTGCACGCATCAAGCAATTGGTTATTTATTTATTTGACCATCTCTATTCAAAAAAGCAATAATCTCTTTTTACTTTTATCTACCCATTCATTCATTTTAACAATCATTTATTAAGTAATTAATAACATTTATTAGCAATGTATCTGATTTAAAGTGCTGATTATTTATCATCATTATGAATCAGTTTTCAAAATGTATTATTTCTTGAATCTTTAAAAATTTTGTCACTCTTCTTATCCTGCTGGATACCCATCTTGTTTCTCCTGCAGAATTTGAAAAAGATACACTTTCCTTTTCATTCTAGCCCAAACCATCAGTTCGTTGTAATGTGGAAAGAAACAGGTAGACATCATTGCATACCCTCAATTCACAACATCCTAGATTGGTCCATAAACAACACAGAAGTTCAAGAACTTTAATTTTAAAAAGTTTGTATGATTGAGTCAGGTCATATATCTTTCCTATTTGTTTTATTATCCCTAGAATGTAACGATTCTGGGGCATGACACGTACTCAATAATTGTTGGTTGAATAAATATGTGGATCAATGTATGAATATATTGACTAAATGGATCAGGATTCTTTGTATTTTATATAGCCATATATATTTTTATATATATATAAATATATATATATAATGGAATATTATTCAGGCATAGAAGAGAATGAAATTTTGCCATTTGCAACAACATGGATGGATCTCGAGGGCATTATGCTAATTGAAATAAGTCAGACAGAGAAAGACAAATGCTATATTATCTCTCTTATATGTGGAATAGATGCAGATAACAGAGGAGTGGGGTGGGAGATGGCAGAAATGGGTGAATTTTTTTCTCTAGTTTAAATAAATTGAACTTAAAAATAATAAATATAATCTATATGATCTACATATAAATCTGTATCATATATATTGCTCTATAAAATCCTGTGTAGTCAAAATTAAAGAAAGAAAATTTCTCCATGGTGGATATTACAGGTAAAATTTCTTCATGAGATCTCATAAGCCAAGAAGATTTTGTGATAGCGTGTATAATATGGAAACCAACAAACCAAATCAAAACAATAAATCCCTTTATTAAGAAGATTCCATGAACATCATGATAGAGAAATTACAATGTACTTAGACAAAGTTCAACAGAAGCAGAACTGGGTCCCGGTAATCTTTATGTAATTGAGAGTGGCATCTGGAATAGAGTCTCTTACATCAATATATTTTTCCTGTAAACATATATGGAGGCAGATACAGAGAGGTGTCTCCCCATTTTCAACTGGAGAGAAGTTTGGGGAATTAGATATCATGAACATCAGGGAAAATTCCTCAAATTAGTAATATTTCTGTCCTACTGTTGATGGGATGAAAAATTCCAACTATTATCTATTCCTACTTCCTAAATTTGGACTGAGATTCTGATTGGTCTAGCTTAAGTCTCTTGCCTTCCCCTAGGTCACTGCAAGGCAGGGAACATAATTAACAGTCCCATCAGACTACATCCGAAGGTAAATGGATGATTTCCCAAGAGGAAATTTAAATATTAGGAAAGTTTATGGATTCTCTATAATCAAAAAACAACAAATGTCCATTATATTGGCTAAATGCCAAGGTAAAGAAATCAGCATTCTCTGTGTCATGTCATCTTTATTTCATAATCAACATTTTTTTTTTTTTGCAGAAAGTACTGATTTATTGTTGACATTCATGATTCTGTGGATAGCCTGGGTTTCTAATCATGCCACTGTTGCAAGAAAAAGCCTGGGTATAGAGTATAAACAAATGAATGGAAATCCACGCACTTTTAGAGAACCCTAATTGCCTGTCTTAATGATGAGGAGTTATCAGTATCACTTTATATATTAAGAATGACACCAAACTTCATAGTATAGTAAAACTCAGTTATAAACATGAATTCAGGTGACATGTGATTTGTTTCTTTCTATTCTCTCCCATTCTCTGCTCAGTTCAGCTGCTGGATGTAGAGAAAAGGGTAAAGCCAGATAGAGAGAGAATAGATAAATATATTGCAAAGCAGAGAATCCACAAAACTCCAGAATTATTCTAGCCCAATACCCCTCTATTCCTCAAAAAATTAGAGATAGAATTACTATATAGGATCTAGCAATTCTGCTTCCGGGTATATACCCAAAATAATTGAAAGCAAGTTCTCGAAGATATATTTGCTGACCCATGTTCATAGCAGCATTATTTACAATAGCCAAAAGGTGAAAGTAACCAAAACGTTTGTTGACAGATGAATGGATAAATAAAATGTGGTATATCCATCCAATGGAATATTACTGGACCTTAAAAAGGAAGGAAATTCTGTTGCATATCATAACGTGGATAACACTTGATGACATTCTGCTAAGTCAAATAAGCCTGTCACAAAAGGACAAATACCGTATGATTCCACCTCTATGAGGCACTTAGGGTAGTCAAAATCATAGAGACAGAAAGTGGAATGGTGGTTTCCAAGAGGTGGGGGAAGAGAGGAATAGGGAGTTTTTCTTTAATGAGTACAGAGTTTCAGTTTTGCAAGAAGAAAAGAGTCTTGTAGTCTGGCTATACAATCACGTGAATGTACTTAACACTGCTGAACTGTGCACTTAATAACAGTTTAGATGGCAAATTTCATGGTATGGGTATTTTGCCACAATTAGAAATTTATGTATATATATATATATATATATATACCTCTATTGAACCTAGGAAATAAATGACAATGAAATGGAAATTCTTTGAATTCTTTCCATGTTCTAGAAATCCTTTGAAACCAGAATATTATTCTTTGATATATAAGCCATAATGAATAATTATCACCTGGAGGCCCCATATTGTAGCTGGGATTAGTTCCCTAAACTCACAATAATGTGACCACAGATTTGGTCAAACTTTTTGATTTTATTTATCATGTTATGAAGAGAGGATTCTCTGTAATCCAATTGGAAACACATATACTTGACATATTGATATTCATTATAAATTAACCTTTTTCGTTTGGAATCAAATTGGCGAGTTCTCCACCTCATTAACTCTGTCCCTGATTGTTGTTCCTTGGGACTTTTAAGGATATCCATTCTGAAAGGGAATCAAGAATTCTTTCCTTTGACTTCTGACTGTCAATTTCATTTCCAAGACCTATTGTTGTGTTCAGCTTGCTCCTTGGTGCTTGCACAAACTCTGTTTTTCCTGATTAGAAAAAATAACATTGAAACTCTTGAGATAGCCATTGCCAGCAGTGGTCAAACATTTATAACCGGAGATTACACTTGTTGAACTATTTTTGAAACCATTTGAAATATTCTTTTTCTTGCATCTTCATTTGTGTTTTTTAATAGTCTTTTTACATTTATTATTCTTTGATGGACTTTAGAGATATTGTCTAAAATTTTCATTTTCTATACTCTCCTGACTTCTTTTGACCCACAGATATTACATTTGCCTACCTAAATTATGGGATATCAAGGCTCAAGTACATTTAAGGGCAAAGCTATTATTTGTGTCATCACAATTGTAAACAAATATTTTAAAGGACAGATAGATGGTCCCTATGGAATAAGTCATATATCAACATTTCCATTTTAAAATTGGCTAAGGACAAACAGATGTTTGTTGTGTCAAACCATGACAATTGTGTAAAATTCCAGAAATCATTATTGTGAGAGATTTCAAAACAATTTCAAATTTTAACATCTGTATCTTGCTGGCAAGGGCTAATCAGTAGCTGCAGATAATTGTGGGATATCTATATATATTGGATGCTAGACTGTATTGGAATCTATGGGTATGGTTTGGAATACATATCTCTGTATTTTTCTGTGTGTGTGTGTGTCTGTACAAATGGGTGTATAAGAACACGTGAGATGAACATAAGGCATTGAGTGCAGGGATTATGGGGTATTTATGATCTGCATAATATTGTGATAAACGTTGTTTCCTTAAACAACATTCAAAATAATTTGAATCTTTAAAAATCAGGAAATAATGTTTTTTGTAACTTTAACAAACCAAAATTAAATTGGTTATTTGCTTCGGGTAGAGAAAACATTGAACTTCACCGTTTAGTGCAGATAGGAAATGAGCTTCCGGTCTTGCTCTTTCTTGTACACATTCTGCTCTATTTTCATATTCAAGTAAACATAGTTTCTTGTATCAGGAGGAACTATAGAGGCATGGTTTAATTTTTATTTTATACCCATTAATTTTTTGAGGCTTGCAACCTTTTTTCTGATTACTCAACTATCAAATATATACAAGCTCCAAAACTATCTTGAATGTGTATGAGGGAATGTCCGTTCTTTCTAAACATTTCTCTGTTCATAATTCCATGACAGTTTCTTGGAGGCTTGAAATTACTTTAATTACTTTTAAAAGGCAATGTTTTTCTTAATAGTTGAAAATATTATTATTTTAATACTGCTTTCATCCCACAAAGCTTACTGCATAAGGTGTTTCCTAGAAGTACTGGGACCTGCAGATTCTTACCATAATTGATCTCTTCAGATGAAGATAGATTATTTCTACGAGGGGAGTTAAATTATGCATAAAATTAGCTCTATTATTCAGTATTTTTTTCCCTTAAGGACAGTCTACTCTGTAAATGCTTTCACTCTTGGTAAATAGAATGAGAGGCCTCCACATTGCCCTGTCTGCCCTTCAGAAGGGCTAAAAGGTTGGAGCTACTGCCTTTGAATCCTGGATGCTCTAGTTATTGGTCTGGCAAATTCCGTATGCTTGCATGCTTTTAGATGAAAGAGCACTTCAGATCTTGCAAACAATTAAGCTTTTCTTTTACCATTTGGTGGCTACAAAGGGTCTTTGAGAATCATTTCTTATAAAGCAGGTAAGAGAGAAGACAGAGTTTTGGAACTGTATTTTACCCAAAATTTCCATATTAAGAAACAAGTGAATACACACACACACACATACACAAACCATCACAGTCCATCATTTACTCAAGAATTAAACTATTGAAATAGGGAAAGTGTGAAGTGGTAATAGGCAGAATTTTATAGTAGAAAAAGACCTTAAAATCCCATCATGGAAAGGACACAATGTCTAAGCCAATAAACATCCAAGGAACACCGAATTCATTCATATAGCAAAGTATATATATTCATATTTTAAGAAAAATCTAAGAATTGTTGTTTTGCAAAGCCACTCCTAAGGAATACACCGTGTCTTCAGAGCGCTTCAGTGCTTACAGCTCAATATGCCAGGCTTGACTGTATAAAGCTGATAAATGTGTTTCAGAAGGGCAGTGAATCAAGGTCATGCTTCCTTAGTTCCATATAGCCCAACCTTCTTCCCCCTTCATTGCCTCCAAAGTAAGAATGAAATAGTGAAAAATTATATTACTGCAATACCTATAAAAACCGTGAATGCAACGAGATTTTGCACGGAGAATATAAAGTACGTCACAACTGCAAGCAGCATTGCCAGGCATGGGAATTCCAGCCATATGGATGGGTGTTGCTGCTTCCGGATTGTTCTTCCACACCTTTTAGGGGTATTTCTGAAGTATCATAAACTTGTCTGAATGAGGAAATACCTACAGGGCAATACTCTTTGACACCTGAAGTCTCTCTGTCTACCATGTGTAAGTAATAAAATCAGGCATTCTAAGAAATGCAGCCATAGTGGGGATACTGCTTATCTTTTAAACTTTGGAAATTCTAAGTAACAAGTTCCACTCTGCTCTACTTCTCATGTTAATATGTTCAGGATATTTTACCCTTGTTATGCTCATTACTGTTTCCAAAGTTTCATGGTGATAGCTTGGCAGATCATCTCCCACAGTCATTTCCTTTTCAATTTAGGTGCTTTTTAAATAAATAATTTCACCCACCATACTGATATCTTTCTTTACTGCAGCCATACAATAGATTAAGTTAAGGCTTTAAGGGATTCTTTTTAAGGAAGTTTCAAATCTCTTTTCATGATCAATATGCTGCCGCACTTCCTTTAGGTAGAAATATTCTGTCAATTCATTTCTGAAAAACATCACAGCACTGCTTTATTGGTATTAAATTGCCTTCAGTTTCAAGCATCCCAGAAGAATGTTAACACTTTTATTTTCAGTCTTGACAGAGAGGTACATAGCACATTAATTCAAATCACAAATGATACTAAATTGGGTGATGATATGGACACCCAGAGAACAGAGATAATAAAAAGAGTTCCAGAATGAAATCACCAAATAATGTTCACATTTCTTAATGCCATTTTGGATACATATGAAGAAACATCTAAACACTGATTTCTAATAACTGGGAAATATTTTCTGCCTGACTACCTTGCAAAGAAACGTGGCTGATAGAAATAGAAATAAAATACGTACAAATTTATAGTAAAGAACAATATCAAGGAAAGTTGAACAAATGTGATTAGTATACACTGAAAATCCTTTCAGAGTCTAAAGAAGTAATTGCACCTTTCAAAATAATTGTCTTTTCTTAACATGGCCAATGTGTTTAATCAAGCTGTTGTATTGATACAGAAAGATCACCATTATGGAGCAATATAGTCACCTGATAAAACAGAAGTTCTAGTGCTGTTATAAGTAGGAGTAGAAGAATGACATGGAAAGAGCGTGATAAAGTTCAAGTTCATGAATGTATGAAACAGAAAGGCAATCCAAGGCAAGGGAGAGAGGCTCATCACAAAAATATTATGAAAGTGGAAATCAGTATGTTATAAAGAGAATCTAATAGAATGTGGTGTAAGAAATATCATCATTGGGAGGTAATAACTTCTATAATGTCATGTGTCACTTAACGATCGGGATATGTTCTGATAAACGTGTCATTTGGCAAATTTGTCATTGCGTAAACATCACAGAGTGTACTTACACAAACCTAGATGGTATAGCCTACACACACCTAGGCTACATGGTATAGCCTATTGGTCCTAGGCTACAAACCTGAACAGTGTGTTACTATACTGAATACTGTAGGCAACTGTAACACAGTGGTAAGTATTTGTGAACCTAGACATAGAAAAGGTACAGTAAAAGTACGATGTAAAAGATAGGAAATGATACACCTTTATAAGGCACTTACTGTGAATGGAACTTATAGGACTGGAAGTTGCTCTAGGTGAGTCCGTGAGTGAGTGGTGAGTGAATGTGAAGACCCAGGGCATTACTGTCCACTACCGCAGACTTTATAAATGCTGTACACTTAGGCTATGATAAATTTATTTAAAAAATATGTTTTCTTCAATAATAAATTAACCTTAGCTAACTGTAACTTTCTTTGCTTATAAACTTTTTAATTTTTTAAGCTTTTTTACTTTTGCCGTAACACTTAGCTTAAAACACAAACACATTATACAGTTGTACAAAAATATTTTCTTTCTTTATATCTTTATTCTCTAAGTTTTTTCTATTTAATTTTTTTTTTTTACTTTTTAAACTTTTTTGTTAGAAAACTAAGACATAAACTCACACATTAGCCTGGGCCTACACAAGGTCAGGATCATAAATATCACTGTCTTCCACCTCCACATCTTGTCCCACTAGAAGGTCTTCAGAGGCAATAACACACATAGAATTGTCATCTCCTATGATAAAAAAAATCCCTTCTTCTGGAATACTCCCTGAAGGAGCTGCCTGAGGCTATTCTTGGGAGGTGTCACTCTTTTCAGAAATATGCCCATGATGATTTGTTTGGTTTGCTTCTTTTTTCATCATAGATTGGCATGTAAGCAGATAATGCACTATGAACATTCCTCTCTATTAATGGAAAACTTTGGGTGTTTGGGTCCATGTTTTTAAACTTTTTAAGGAGCTTATGAGGTCTGGAAAAGCTCCTGCTAAACTCTTCACTGCGAATTTTCTTGGGGGTTCTTCTTCTTCTTTTCCTTCTCCTGCAGTTTCCTTTTTTCTTGCCTCTTCTTCAGCTACGCATTCCTGTTCCAGTTCCAGCAACTCCTCATTAATCAATTTCTCAGGAACCACCTCCAGGAGCTCTTCAATGTCATGTTCCTCCGCAATCCGGTTAACATTGTTTGCCATCTCAACCACAGTCTTGTTGATTTTTGCAACCTCCTCACCCTTGGCAAATCCTTTGAAGTAATGCACAAACCTCTTGAGTGTCTTCTTCCAGAGGCCATTCATACAATCCTTGGTGACATCACCCCTAGCTCAAGCAAGGTTCTTGATGCAGTCATAGATGTAGTAATCCTTCCATAGTTGCATCAGTGTCTTCCTCAGTTGCAGCAATAGCCTGGGCAAAGTTCCTCCTCAGGTTTTAGGCCTTAAAGTTGCTTTAACTCTTTGATCCATTGGTTGGATCAAAGAGGTGATGTTTGGAGGAAGAAATGCCACTTTGATATTTGGATGAAGATCATCAATAAAAGGAGAATGTCAGAGAGCATTATCAACAATAAGCTAAATCTTGAAAGGCATGTTATTCTCCAAATAGTACTTCTCCATTTTTCTGGCATAAAAATTCAGGAGGGTGTCTTGGAAGAGGAGCTGGATCATCACTGATTTCTTCCTGTTGCCCTAGTACACTGGCAGTATGTGCTTCTTGATATGCTTGAAGCCCCTGGGATTCTCACTGTGCCAGATCACACAGCGTTTCAATTTGTAGCCTGCAAAATTGCCACCAAGCAAGACTGTTACCCTGTCCTTAAATGCCTTGAAAGCTGACAATGACTTGGCCTCCGTATGGATGAAAGTCCTTTCAAGCCTCTGTTTCCAGAGTAGGGAGGTTTCATCCCTACTGAATATTTCCTCTGGCAAGTAATTTTCCTCCACAATCAGCTTATCTAGAGTTTCCAAAAATTCTTCAGCTGCCTTCAAATCAGCATTTGCAGACTCACCACTCACTTTCAACTTATGTAATGAATAATAATTCTTGAATTATTTAAACTACCCAGAGCTAGCAGTAAATTCAACATTGTAGTCAGATCTAGCCTTTTCTTTCAACATCACAAACAAACTTTTTGCTTTGGCCATGATGGTCACGGTGCTGAAAGGGATATGCTTCTGTGTGTAGTCTTCAATGCAGGACATTAGAAGTTTCTCCATGTCTGATACAGGCCCTTCTCAAATTTTCATTAGTCTTGTTGCCTTCATGGAAGCAGATTCTTTAACAGCTTTTGTTACTTTGTTCTTGTTCTTCAAGGTTGTTGCTATGGTGGAATGGTACATGACTGCCTGATGAGCAATAGTCAGCACTGATTTTCCATCTTTGTAGTCCTTAATCACTATTAATTTTGTTTCCAGTTCAATCACTTAACATGGCCTCTGACTGGCAACATTAGCAGTAGATTTTGTATGTTTAGGGGCCATAATGAACAAAACAACACAAGATCAACTCAATTAAGCATCAGAAAATAATGCAATCAAGAAATGCGGTAAACTTGAGCTGTATGAGGCTGCTGCAGGTGTATGGCATACTGTTTTACAGTAAAAATTTTTTTAATAAGTAGAAAGAGTGCAGTCGAAAATAATGATAAAAAGTATAGTCATAGTAAATACATAAACCAGTAGCGCAGTTGTTTATTATCATTATCAAGTATTATGTACTATACATAATTGTATGTGCTATACTTTTATATGACTGGCAGCGCAGTAGGTTTGTTTACATCAGCATCACCATGAACATGTGAGTATTGCATTGTGCTACGACATTATGACAACTATGGCATCACTAGGTGATAGGAATTTTTCAGCTCCGTTATAATCTTATAGGACTACCATTGAAAATATGGAGTCCATCGTTGACTGAAATGTTGTTATGCAGCACATGATTATAGTTTAATAGCTAGTTTAAGTGGTAATTTCCATATCTCTGCCATTGATTTCTCTAAATTATATTTCAGTTTTGATACTTTTTATTATCTTATTACATTGCCAATTTATTTTGAAATGAAATTACTATAGACCTCAGTTAGAATTTGTCCATTAATATTATTATAAAATACAAAAGGATACCAAATAATTTCTGTATTGACCATTTCTTCTTGCTTCTGACTTCTTTGTACAATGCAAAAAAAACAAATTATATGTGCATCACCATACTTAGAGTCAGTTTCTAGGAGTTAGACAAAATCTTCTTGTGGATAAGAAAGTGAAGTAAGCTGTAAAAATCAGGAGCTCAGATGAATCGTTCAAATTATTCTCCACAAAGTTTAATGCTCTCCACATTCACTGCAAGTCTGGAAATTCAACCCAAGATTATGAAATGCAAACTTGTCTTCCTAGCTCCAAAAGATACATCAACAAAGAAACAGAATAAACTATACCCTTAAATGTTAGCAAGCCATTTAGCATACCTTATGATAAAGGCGCTAAAAATGGAGTGTGGCTTGTTCTTTAGTTTGGGAGGTGGGACTGAACCTAAAATATAGCTACTCAGGTGTTCCCTTGTAGTTATATTCACACACACGTACTATCAACCAATCAATCAATTAAACACAAGTAAAGTACTCAAAAACGTTGAACCCTCATTCACTTCAAATTTTATTGACTGTTTCCTAATCTGTTCATATTTTGTGATCCTTATTGGTTTTTTCCTTCTCTCTCCCTATCTCTTTTCAGAAGCGAGGGGTTCATTGTGCTGAGGGGGAGTCAAAGGGAGGCTCCCTCAGAACTGAGGAAGTGACCTTGACTTCCCCAAAAGCAGCAAAGACATGGAGGAGTGGCTTGGAGTCACATTCTTTCCCTTTGTTCCCTAGAATTATGTTCAATTACAAATTTCTACCATTCTGAAATTCCTTTATTTAGGGCCAGCTGGTGCTAGCTATTGTTCCTTTAAACCTTAGAACGTACGGCCTCCACCCCCCCTTTTGTTCCTTATGGTTATATAAGATAAACATAATTTTTGGTATTCAAATGACCTTATTTCTGTCTATGTGGGATAATCTGAGTCATGCTTGAGAAATCACGTCTTTGAAAGCACTGAGTTAGCAAAGGTTTTTTTTTTTTTTTCCAGTTCTTATGAATTACAAGATGCCAATGAATTTCCAAAAGAAAAAAAAATTGAAAGGAAAAGAAAAAAGAAATCATTCCTGTATAAAACCCTTTAATACAAATACTTCCAAACTGAGCCTTGGGAAGTTTGGGCAGGCTAGCTCAGCTAACCTCTTCTGATAATGAGTTAGTACACGTAATGGGATGGGAATTGCTATGTGGAAAAGAGGAGTGGAAAGAAAGTGAATTCACTAGGAAGGATTTGTGAAAATATTAAAGTAAATATTTTTATTCTAATATAAAGTTCTGGTTAAAATGAGGCTTATTTATTTTACATTGGTTCAGTGTCATTACATTGTCCCAATCCTATTCATTCCATCTCCAACATGTATCTTGATTGCATTCACTTCTCTCCACTATAAGTTTCTTAAACCATCTTCCCACTTCCACTCTTTTCCATCTTATATCAGTGCCTTAAGTGGCTTTCAGGTCTTCTTAAAAATATAAATTGGATCATATCACTCTGTTCAATATTTTTCAAAGTCCTTCCATCACGTAAGCATAAATCTGAATCCTAACAAGGTTAAAAATATCCTGCCTTGTCTTTCCTCTGCTTCCTCTGCAGCCCCTAGCCCTAGGTCATGATGTATCCCATCTTTACTTGATTCCAACCACACTTGCCTTGAATCAATGTCTCAAGTACCTCAGGGCTTTTGCACATACTTCTGGTAGAATAGTCTTCCATTCTATGCTACTTCTGGCCTCTTCCTTTCAGCTCCTTTCCATTCAGATCCTGCACTAGAATCATTCCATTAAAATGCCTCATTATTCCCTGCATTTTTCCTTGATATCACTTATAGTGGTTGGTAGCTATGCACTGATTGCTGTTGATATCGGCTCAACACAATGTTGACATACGGGAAGCAATATTGTAGAAAAGAAACCATATTGTAACTTTGAATGACCTTGGACTAACCTAGCTAGATATGCACCCTCCAGAAGATCCATCTGCTCTGTAGATTGTATGACCCCTGTTTGTGCATACACCTCTTAGCTGCGATAAGATGATAGATAACTTTGTTCTTCTGAGTTTTAGGAATGTGATGACCTCTAAAGAGAGAGTCTATGCTGAGGGCCATCATCGATGAAAACTGAAGGATTTGATGTGGTGACTCCTGGGTCAACATTCTTAACCACCTCCCTATGACCCACTGGCCTATATTACTGCTTCAAGATTCTGTGCCCCCCTTAAGATGGTTCTTTTGGACACTAGTCAGCCATCTTCCGTCTTGTTGGTAAGTAATAATATGCCCTTTCTCTGCTACCATCTTGCCCCTTGATTGGCTTTCATCTCATGGCAAACACATTATGCCCTTCATGCGGTAACACTGTTACTATTCATATTATATTTGTCACTCCCACTGTTTGAGTTCCATAAGGGCAGAGGCCCCCATTCTCTTTACTACTGTCGTTCCAGTGTCTAAAAACAGTGCTTGATCTATAGTTAGGTGTTCATGACATTGCAGGGCATCATGAATTCAAAACAATATTCTAAGTTTGGGAGGGGGGAGGTAGCAGATTGATATGTATGTCTCCTACTTTGCCCAGAGATAACAGAAGTCCATAGCAGTGAAGTAATGCTGTCCTGGTTGTAATTAAAAATAGCAGATTTTCTTTTTAATGGAAAATAAATCTTTTAGGAACTATAAGTTTTTTACTATTTAAAATCTTTTTAAAAACATTAAAACTGACCAGCACTCCCCAGCTTTGTTCACATCATGGTTCACGTGGAGGATAATAATAACTATGTGGAAGAACAGAGTAAATGGGTAACGCGGCCTGGACGTCCTGAGGACAAAGGGACTTTGGGTACACCTAAAATCCATAAATATAGAAGAATTAGAATCACTAAGTCCTATTAACTCTGTGCCTTAAATATTTATCTCCTCTTTTCCTAGTCCATTACCATTGCCCCAGTTAAGGCTTTTATAATTTCTCACCTGTAATGTTTCAATTATCTTTTTAATAATGTCCCTGCATTTGATATTTCCATATCTCATTCTTTCTCATACTTTCATTGTCATCTTTTTATAGCAAATTTGATTAAGTCACTCTCTGACTCAGAATTAGCCAGCTGCTTCACTTCAGCTCCAGCACAAAATCTAGAACTCCTTCTCTGGCACAGACTATTGTTGATCTGATGGCTGCTTGTGTCTCCACTCCCTGACATCACTATTGCATTCTATAGCACTGCAGTACTAAGCTAGAGTCCTTGAAGCTCCTTAGGATATTTCATAATCTATTCCCTCTGATCAGGTTTTCTCTCATTTTATAAATGCTCACTTAACTTTCCAGTCTCAGAATAAATCCTCTGCTGTCTTCTTAGCAATCTTAGACCCTCTTTCTCCTATGTTCTTACACTATATGTTGTAAATACTTCTGTGAAGCAATTATGCTATTATAATTGTTTGTATCTTGAGCAAATGTATCTTTTTACCTTCGCATCCAAAGTTTATGAGAATGCCTGAACAGAGTAGGTATGTGATATTTATAGAAAACATGAATTTAAGTATTATGCTCTTTAAAAGGTTTTCCTAGTTTTACTCTATTTTCTCCCCAAGGAAGTATTTCTTTAAATGTTTTTTTCTTATAAAATTGAAGAATCTCTAATTTTCTGTTGTTTCTTTTTAATTGTAAGATTAGATTGCTTTCTGTTTTCTAAATTTCCTTCTACAATCTCATTCACTCGCCTTGAGATCCTTCAACTTCTTTTCATTCTTTATGAACTCCAACTTTCCTCTTGTTGGTTTTTGCATCCTCACATCTCGGCTGTGCTATCTCACTTCTGCAACCACTTTCTGCCCCTCCAACTTCCCTTTTCTCCTTGCTCATGAGAAATATTTTGCTTTCTCCTTTCTTCCTTTCATTTTAATTTTAACAAAGTTATCAGAGATACTCTCAGAGAGCAAATTTTTATAGGAGAGAGTTTTATTATTTTTACTTCTGTGCCTTCAACTTCCCACTTCACTTTCTACTTTTGAAAAATAGTTTCTATTGAGAATTCCATAGGAACTGGAATAAGTTCTGTCTTATTCAGTTATTAAAGAATACTGTCTTGCTATTCAGTGTATATAGGTATGTATACCCATGCTAAACAGTTTGAAGATGACAAAATAATCTACTTCACTTGAAAACCCAATGAACGTTTAAGTGTCTTTTTAGGAATTTGGCTAGTTAATGGCTGCCAGACAAAAATAGAAAATATTAAAAGTGACAAATCAATGCACTGAAATCAACAATTGCTCACCTCTTAAAAGCATAAAATCATCTTTTATTTTAGATACAATCAATTACCAAAAATATCAAACATTTCCCTTGAATTTTTTGTTATTTGTATTATCCTGATGTTTGTAATCGTGTACAAAATTCTCCTGATAGTCTATATTTGGTTTTACGTAGGCATAATCTTAAAGTAGCATCCACGATAAGAAAAAATACTTCATAAGGCAATAATTTGGTGGGTAGTGACTTGAGGCTAGCCAATTCATTTGATTAGACTTCAGTACTAATGAGGCCTCAGCAATCAGTTTTGTCCCACTATTGACCCCTTTGATTTAGTTAATTTTAATTAAGATTTCAATTGAACCCCAACCAATTTTCTTGCAAATATAGGCTTTTGGTTACAAAATAGATTGTGCCAAAAGAATGATTAGTTGAACCTCTGTGATTATTAGAAAACATAATGCATTTTGGTGCCAAAGGGTCTCTATATAAATGATAATGCTTTAATAATAGGTCATTTTTCATACCAGTCAACTGTCCCAAAGGAAGTATGATACCTCTAATCATTCAATAATAATTCATTTCATATACTGTAAATAGACCAACAGATGGAACGAATGTTATACCTGGAGGAATACTAATTAAAAACCGAGTTAAATCATAAGGTCATTATTTGGCTTAAATAATAATTAAAGAATAATTTGTTTGCTCTTTAGATTAATATTGTTATATATATCTAATATGTCATCACAGATATCTTTGTTATGTTTATCCATGGTTCTTTTCTGCATTTATATTAGCGACATCAATAGCAGAAACTGAATAAGTGCCCACTGCATGTGTTGGTCCCTAGGCCACTGGCTTACCATAGTAATAATCTCATACATCCTTGAAGGTTAAACTTTATAAAGTATGAAATGATGATCAGACATGAGTAAGTACAATGCACTTCAATGCACTTTTTAAACTTCATGAAGCAATAATAATACCATGTAGTTTGTACCAGGAAACCATGAAAAATATTATTTTGTCCAATTGAAGACTAGGAAATTGATGAAATACGATGGCCTGTGGTCTGTTGAAGACCACACAGAGGGGTTGGTAACTGGTAATTTAACCCTGACCATTTAAAATTTTTTAAGCCTATGCCATAGGCCCTATCCTGGGTACTCCATGAGTCATAAATGGAGAAAAGTACAAGACATTATATGTTCTGAGTTTTAAACAAGAGGTACAAAAAGTGTCTTTGTTTCATTGAAGCAGTTACATTAGCCAGTTATACTTTAAATTACTAGATTTTTTCCTTGCAGGAGAAATGTGAAGCAGCTTAAACTGATTTTGAGAAATAGTGCTAGCATTTTAATATAAATAAAATAGCATTTTAATATAAATAAAAACCAGTTCAGGAAAAACACAATATTATGGAAACCTATATTTCATTGCAGGCTGCTATTTAGTGCATCACATGGGAAATTAATTACATTAAAATGTTCTTCTTTCTGCTATACCAACAGTTGCAAATGAGTGAGTCTGGGTATGTTTCAAATTATTCTTCAAACAAAATAATAGCCACAGGAATTACACAAAATTTTGACCACTATCACACAGAAAATGATCTGAGCAGGAAAATGAACAATTTGCAATGGCTAGCTTTTGTAAATGAATGTTGATCTTTCTTTTGGAGACAACAAAAGTTTGTCTTCTGATTTTAAGAGTGATAAAGAGAGAATTCTTTTCCTTTCTTAATACTATCGTTGTCATTGCTCAATTTTGGCTTCTAGTCAATATGGCTTTCTTAACTTTAAGTAGATCTCTATTCAAAAGCCATTCATCCCCTAATGTATTCTACTCTAGACTCAGAAGTTGGATATACAAAGATAAAGGACACAGTTTCTGCCTTAAAGAATTTTCAGTATAGTTAGTGAGAAACACACAAATAACAAGAAGATTACAATCCAGCCATGATATATACGAGCCCTGGGTGTTAAAAGAGTCCAAAGTAGGAGGATCTTACCCAGAATGGTGGGGTGGGGTAGAGTTGTAAGAGGTGACACTTATTCTGAATCTTCAAGTGCATTTACCAAGCCCAAAGATTGCCAGGGGACAGATTATGGATGGTATTTTTCACTGGGCTAAGAAATCTGGATGGTATTTTTCTCAGGAAGGATTCTTAAAGTGCAATGGCATGATGAGAACATGTAGATAGATGATAGATAGAGACAGAGATTTTTCGTTAAGAAATATTTCAAAATAAAATTATAAGTATTAATATCTACCACCTAGTTTTCTCAAATTGTAAAATTTTACAGTATTTGCTTTAGATTGATTTTAATATTAATAATAAAATATTATAGACATTTTTGAAATTACCTGTGTTACCATCCCTGATCTCATTATCTTCTCTCCCTTTGGTAACTCATAATCCTAAATTTGATGGATACATTTTTTTAAATTCCCATGCACATTATATTTATATATTTATAACAAATATAGTCTCATAAATATGTGATTTTATAAAGTACATAAAGCTTTAGTGATATTTTTGTTTCTTCCTTTATCCCTGTGCCTTGTATTTATTTCTCCTGTCATACTTCCCTGGCTAGAATCTCCACTGTTATGGTAAGTAGAATGGACAGTAGCATTCTTTCATGTAACCATCCTGAAGCTTAATAAAATGCTTCTAAATTATCAGCATTAAGAAAATTACTGACTGCAAGTTTTAGATCCTATATGAGGTTAAGAAAAATTTCCTTCTATTTCTAGTGTGCTGAGCAGCTTTTTTTTTTAAATCATGAATTATTTTTCTGCCTCTATGAAATGATCATATGGCTTTTCTCCTGTAATCTATTAATGTGTTGATGTTATCCTTCCTGCTGTGGCTTCTTGCTACCAAGATGATGATAATGATGACACTCATCAGCAGGAATGTACACGGGGTGCACAGAGCACTGTGCGATCCTGGCAGTATCCCCATCCTCTCACCCAATGCCCTCATTGGCAGGAATAAAGAGGGTGCCAGAAAACTTCAGGAGCTCCTGCAAAACCTCTGCTGTGCACATATTCCTTTTCTTATGACCACAATCCACGAAACAGTCCAGTTCTCAAAGACAGGCTATAATTAAAACTATCCACTCCCTCCCCAGGAAGTGACCATCAAGGTTCATTCATTGATGTTTTATCTTCCTGTTTATCTCAGTCATCACCAAGCCCAGGATATCAAGGCCATCTCACATCTCTTGAGCTGTTATCCATACAGCTCGGTATATCTCTTTATTTGATATATATTTTCCCAGCACTTTTGCAACCTTAAACACCTCCACCCTGGAACTCTAGATCTGTCATCATCAAAATCTCCTATTCTAGACTGTTCTCTGGAGAATTCTTTCACTTTCATTCTTTGATCAAATTTGCTTCTCCCTTGAGGACACTGCTTCCCCTGCAACTCTCTCAAGCACAGTTTTCTCTCAGTCACTCATCTTGGAGTTTAGGATAGTTTTCTCCTTACTCTTCTCTGATACTTTTAGTGTACCATTTCTTACCCATTCCCTGAATCCTTACTCCAGTTCTTAAGACTTATGACATCAAACTTTACCACCAGCATGCATCCTTGTTTTGGTCAGATACCAACTGAAGTCACTAGCTCTAGTCTTGAACATGTTAATATTTCTTTCATTGGCATTACTTCTTTCATAATTCATAGTGATTTAAACATTTATGATGACTATTCTTCAAGCATCTTGACCCCCATTTCCTTAATGTCCTCACTCCTAATGATCTTGTCTTTCCTCATGTCATGCATTTGTCCATTTACTATCAAGATTAGGTAGAGATTTTCCCACCAGGAGATTTCCTGACTACCAAATAGATTCCATCCTGCCTCCCATTAGAAATAGCATCCTACTGGCAAATGATAAACAGGGCCAATTACCTCTGACAGAATGATGACCTTTCCTTGCCCAGTTGTTTTAATACACAAGGAATTTGAAGTAATCAGGTGACATTTGTGGCATTCCTTCTTGGGAACCAGAAACCTCTTAACCTCCATGATTTCCTACCCATTACAGACACAATGCCATATAAGGATCACAGACCTAAAGTGTATACTCTTATGGATAATAATTCTCCATCCTTGCAGTTATCTGCTCTAAGTAAGCTATAGTTTTAAAACAATGTTCTAACACTTTATCAGGGCAGACTGTAACTGCACTACTGAATCCTATCGTTGTGTACACTGCTTTTGGCTGTCACGCAAGTTTCTTGTTGCAATGCAATGCTATATGGGATCCTATGTCAGTGGGTTAAACACTCTGTTGGCCTTTGAATAGTGGTGCTACCAGAGTCCCTCTGGGCAGGGAAGGAAAACCACATGCACAATATTTATATATTACAATCAAGATAAATTGCTGCCTCTTCCATGGTGAAAGGGGTGCAAAGTAATTAAAATACAACCATGTGGTTATCGGGTATCCTTGAGAGATGATTCCTTATATAGGGCTCAATATTGGTCTCTGTTATTAGTAGTTTGGGCATTTGATGGTAGCAGTGTAGGCTCATGCATCTCCTCCATGTTTCTCACATGACTACTCCATTCATGCACCCATTGTGCTGGGAATTGTGAGTGGTAGGGGGAAGATCCAGGAGTGGTGGCAATGGTGGACATTGGCTGACGTCAGTGGGTAGAGTCTCTCCAGTTGGTCGTTTAGTGCCTCTTCCATGGGGACTATTCTGGTTGTCCTTAACATGCCATACAAAATCTTCATACTTCATAGCCATCCCATCAGTCCCTCCACATGCTTCTTTCTCTGATCTCTTTGTCCCAAATCTTCTAATTTTTCTCCTTACAGATCTATGACTAACCAGCCAGGTCATTTGCCCCTGCCCTTGAGATTTATAGCTTCTCTTCCCACACAGAGAAGATGACTTAGTGGGAGGATTTTTCTTTCTGCTGTATTTGCAAACCGCTCTTGAAGATATTACAGCCAGAGTTCACTCTTGGCTTGCACTCACATACTCAGTTGAATAATCCATGAATTAAGCACAACATTTCTATCTCAAACAGCTTGCCATAAGTGGTCTCCTCATATAGCCATAGGTATGATGTGAGGAAGAGGCACGAGTACGGATATGGTAGGTATCATAATAGTCTGGACGAGCTGTTCTTAAAGCTTAATTGTGCCTTTTGGCCCCGATCATGCCCAATTTTGAATATATCACATCCATCTTAGAGTGGACTGCTCCTAGGTTGCCTGAATTTATGACATGATATGTTCTTACCACATCGTCACTTGGTGTCCCCTGGACAAGCACTCCATATCTACCAGGCTCTAATAGTATTGTGTTTGATTATCTGCTGCAGAAGGCATTTTCTTGCTCCCCATCACCAGCTTGCCACAAATTCCATATAATATTTTTTCTACCATTTTGTTTGTTTGTTTTTTTGTTAGTACCATCAAGTTGATTCTGACTCTTAGTGACCCTGTGTACAGCAGAGTTGAACCCTGTACAGCCTTTTTGCACCATCTTCTCACTTTCTGGAGCTATATCAGACAATGCTCTGCTGTTAGTCATGGGATTTTCATGACCGATTTTTTTGGAAGTGGGTGAACAGGCCCTTCTTCCTAGTCTGTCTTAGCCTGGAAGCACCACAAAACCTGTCCACCATGGATTACCCTGCTGGTATTTGAAATACTGGTAGCATAGCTTTCAGAATCATAGCAGCATACAGCCACCAAAGGGTGACAATCGACAGATGGGTGGTGGATTTCCCTGACTGAGAAACTAACCACAGGCCGCAGTGGTAAGCGTGCCAATTCTTAACCACTAAATCACCATAGATACCCCTAATACCATAGCTTCTGCCTGGTTGGATGGCCAGGCAGCAGAGTTTCTTGCACCAGACTAGATCCACTAAATCTCACCCAAGTCTGCAAACTTCCGTGTCTCTCAGAGAAGTCATCCCGAGCATGGAATTTGCTGCTCCCCAAATCCAAAGAGGCTTACTCAACTTTGTGCTTTCTCTTTCTAAAGCACAGGTATGAATTTCAATAATCTGTTCTTTATTTTGGAGGAGATGTTCTCCCACACTCCTGCACCCTTAAGAACTTTATTGTTATGGTAGATCCTGGAATATTCATAAAATTTACTTCTCACCTTTTGAAATTCATGTGCTTGACCAAGGCTTTCAGTGCACTCATCACTTCTTGCTCATCTGGCCTGATTAATGTAACGTCATCAAAATAGAGAATCAATGTGATGCTCCGTAGAATGTCCATAAAGTTCAAGTCCCTTTAACTATATTATGACAATGAGTAGGAATGTTAATATAGCCCTTGAACAAAATCATAAATGTATTGTTATTCATCCCAAGTGGATATGAGCTATTTCTTGAAAACTGGGAAAGAAATAAACAAGATCAGTTGCCACATATCATGTATCTGAGGCTGTATTAACCTGCTCTAGTAAATACACCACATTCAACATAACAGCTAGCTACAATTTGTGCTACTGATTAGTTGTATTTGCAGTACTCCACTGCTGTTATCTGGAATCTATCCAGTATTTGCAGGGATCAGACTAGTGAACAAAATGGGGATACGATGAGTATCACCAGCCAGGCATCACCTAGGTCTCTGAAAGAGATACTCATTTCTGCCATGGCCCCCAGAATGAAATATTGTTTTTGAATTACTCCTTGCCTTAGTGTCAGGGCAGTTTCTGATGTTTCTACTTGGCCTTCCTCCAACCAGAGCTTTTACTCCGAAGCCAATATAGGAGTTTTGCTAACTAACAAATCTGTCCAATTCATTTGTAGATTTAAGGATTGGGTAAGTGACCACTGGATGATTTCAGGGACCTGGTAAACCTACTGTGAACTACAGGTGTCAAGACCTCATTTATCACCTGGCCTACATTTGCTTCCACTCTAACAAAGGCCCCATGGTGTTGGTTTGATTCTCTCACCAGCAATACCAGCTCAAACCCTTTGTCAAACAATTCTGTGTATCCCTTTCCCCCTAGAATATAGTTACCTGAATAAAAGGTCATATTTTCCTGTGGGGGATTTTCACCATATTCATTTACTGTCATGTCACCAGGTCTTTTTTCTTAATGTTGAACTTTACCAGAGCCATGTGGTCCTAGAAGACAGTGATGGTTAAAGATATCCCCCAACCTTTGTGTTCTTTGCTTACTTCAAAGAATCATCCTTCCCCACATGACTCACATACAGCTTCTGGGTAACTCTCATGTTTACCTATGACAAGACCAGACATGACTCTCCAAATTTCCACTCTTTGTATCATGAATGATTACTGAATTGTTTGTCCTTGTTGATCAATCGGAACAAAACGTTCCTTACATTGACAAAATTCTCTCCTCCCCAAAGGGTACTGAACTATCACTCATCCTTAAGCTTAACTGAGCATTGGAACATGGAAGAACACCTCAACACACCCCAAAGCCCTCCCTTGAGAACTAACTGAACTCAGGGACAAACATCAATTCTCTGATCATGCCATCTACACCTCACACCCAGTTCCTCATAGCCTGGTTTACTCTTCCCCATAAAAGAAAAGCTCTTTTCTTCCTAAATTTGGGGATGATTTTAGATCTTATGTTTGGTGCTTTCTGCCTCTTGTATGTTCCTCTCCCCCTAATACAATAGTGCCCCTCCCCTTATTGTAATACTCTTCAATACAGTCTCGTTTTACCTATGCCTCAATTTTTTTTTTATTTGACACTCTTGGTTTTCAAAGGGTTCTAGGTCTCAAAACTGGATCCAGAAATTGGAGGAAATATCATGTCTCTTCACTGGGGCAGTTGCCTTCAGTTTCATGATCATCCATCCTTGATTTCTTTTGATTGCATATGTTGATCGATACACTTGTTGGTAGCTAGCCCATCCATATTTCCCCCAGAAAACCTTGTTCAGTTAACATCTCCACAGATCTCTTTGAGTCAGGACCAACTGGTTAGAATTCTGACCTTACCACTTTTCATATAGTTGCATCCACCTTACTTGTGATGATTAAATGCTGCCACCTGGCCTCTCTAAGTTTGAGATCCTGTCATTCCCATTGCAATCAGAAAGGCAAGTTCTTGACAGCATCTCTCATCACTACCCCTGGCTTACAGATGGTAAGGTCTAGTGAGTTTCTTAAAGAGTCAGATGGACCCTTCATGAGAGCATTTCTGATCATTTTGGTAAATAGCTTGCCCTTCAGGCCTTGCCCGAGACATTGTTTATCTACTCTAGAATGCCCACTTCTCTGAGATTTTTATCACTTCTTCTACCATATTTCACACAGTTTTGGCATTTCTATTTCACTTAGTCTGGGGTTATTGCTTCCAAGTGCAATCTAGAGCCAAACTAGTAGGGTCATTGCCAAGGTATAAAATTCTGTATCATAGCACAATGCTGGCATATTGACAGGCTTTTCCACATCCAACTTTGTATTTTAACTTCCTTGATTCAGCAGCCTCAGGATTCAGTCCTATACATACTCTTCTGGCTCCTGCTGGTACCTATTGGCTAGGTTTTGCAGCTCCTTAAGGTTAGAAATCCTTTCTTTCTATAGCAGGCCCATCCCATCACTTCCCTGGCTGGATTGTGTTATTGGATTATTTTGTAGACAAGAGGAGAAGAAGGAGGCATGAGTTGTCCTTCAAGGCAGTCTGTGCATCAGTTTCAAGCAAAGGGGGACACTACCTTTTAACAGAGAGGAGTGGGCCAAATAGATAGGCACCAAGAGCGCAGGAAAATCTGATCATTCAAGAATTCCCAGTGCATTAATCCAGATGTTACTATTTCAAACGTCAGCACTCCACTCCTTCCCAATTCTCACCTTTGTGGAGCAACCTTGTCTGGAATGAGAGTTTAATCTTCTCTGGAGCTCTGCCACTCTTTGATTAAGTTCTGTGCCAGACTCTCGGCTTTCTATTTTCTGCTCTCCAGCTGCAAGAAGTAAAAGTTTTGTTTCATGCTTTCAATGAGGTCTTTTGGCTTTCACAATTTGTGACAAATTGATGATTAGTTACTCTCAGTCTTTCAGTGTCTTTCCCCAAGAAATAGCCATGAGCAACAGACATCTTATTCCATAATTCTTATAATTATTATATTCTCCATATCTCTCGAATGCCTGAGACATTGAAGTCTCAAGTGCATCCCCTCCAAAAGCATACTATTCTAATCTACTACAAGTCAAAGTCTTAATAACTGCACAGCTACATCATGTCAGAGGCTATTGATGTTCAACCTACCAACAGTGATGCTGTTCTCACCACTAGCTGGCTGGTGAGACCCCAGCTCTGAAACCCTCATGAAAAGTACATTTTATCACAAAATATCCAGACTGAATCTTTGGGAAACAGTCACTAACACAGAGTCTTGTGTAAAGATGAATTGTGTAATTTACTTACGCAAAACACACCTTGACAAATTTAAAAGAATAGCACTCGTACAAAGTATGAGTTTTCAAAATTCAAAGGAACTAAACTAGAAACTATAACTGAGGATATCTGGAAAATCTTTAAACAACACATTTCTGAATATCCCATGGATCAAAAAGTCTCAAGATATATTAAATATATTTTGAACTAAATGTGTCTGAGCAGTGACAGCAGGGCTTAGATGAAATTTATAGCATTAAATGCATATGCTGGAAAAGTAAAAAACTAAAATCAATAACTTGAGCTTCCCCTTTAGAAAGTTAGAGAAAGAAGACTAAATTAAGTTAAAGCAAGGAGAACAAAATAAATAATAAAATAAACCAAAAAATCAATGAAATTGAAAGAGAAAACAATGGAAATAATTAATGAAATCAAAAGCCCATTCTTTTAAAAGATCAGTAAACTTGATAAAATTTTAGCCAAGCTAATCAAAAAAAAGAGAGGACACAAATTACCAATATGAGAAATGAAAGAAGGGTCATGACTGCTGATCCAATGGACAATAAAAGGATAATAAAGAAATACTATGAATAACTGTGTCCACAAATTTAATAATGTAAGCTAATGGATGAATTTCCTGAAAGATACAAGCAACAGAAATTCACAGACAAAAATAATCTGAATAAAATTATATCTGTTAAATAAATTGAATTGATAACTAACAACCTTCCAAAAAAGACAGCACTAAGCTCAGTTTCATTTTGATTTCTACCAAACATTTAAGAAAGAAATAATATCAGTTCTCCACAATCTTTTGCAGCAAATAACAGCAAAGGGAATACTTTCTAATTCATTTTATGAAGCTAACATTACCCTAACATCAAAACTGCATACAGACCTGTATAAGAAGACTACAGACCAATGTCTCTCATGAGCACAGATTATAAATCACCCTCAAAATATTATAAAATTGAGTATAGCAATGTGTTAAATTAATCATATAGCACATCCAAGTGGGATTTATTCCAAGTATTCAAGGCTGGTTCAATATTTGAAAACCAATCAAAAATCAATCTAATCCACCATAACAACAGGATAATAAAGAAAAATCACATGTTCACACCAATTGACTGGGAAAAATATATTTGACAAAACACAAAACTCATTCATAATAAACT